>NC_133324.1:400576041-400896041 GCF_042186555.1 Aquarana catesbeiana
CAGAGGCTGCAATGGGTGGACACAGAGGCTGCAATGGGTGGGCACACAGAGGCTGCAATGGGTGGGCACACAGAGGCTGCAATTGGTGGGCACACAGAGGCTGCAATTGGTGGGCACACAGAGGCTGCAATTGGTGGGCACACAGAGGCTGCAATTGGTGGGCACAGAGAGGCTGCAATTGGTGGGCACAGAGAGGCTGCAATTGGTGGGCACAGAGAGGCTGCAATTGGTAGGCAAAGTGAGGCTGCATTCATGGGCACAGAGAAACTACATTGGTGGGCACAGAGAAGCTGCATTGATCTGGCACAACAAGGCTGCATTGGTTTGGCACAGCGAGGCTGCATTGATGGGCACAGCGAGGCTGCATTGATGGGCACCATGAAGCTACAATGATGGGCACAGTGAGGCTGCATTGATGGGCACAGGGAGGCTGCATTGATGGGCACAGGGAGGCTTCATTTGATGAGCACTGATGAGGCTGCATTGATCTCTTGTATCATGTCTGCAGTCTCTGTCCATCTCTTGTACTATGTCTGCAGTCTCTGACCATCTTTAATATGATGTCCTCAGTCTCTAACCATCTCCTGTACCATGCCCGCAGCCTCTGACACCTCCTGTATCATGTCTGCAGCCTCTGACATCTACTGTATCATGCCTGCAGCCTCTGACCATCTCTTGTATCCTGTCCTCAGTCTCTACCCATCTCTTGTATCCTGTCCTCAGTCTCTACCCATCTCTTGTATCCTGTCCTCAGTCTCTACCCATCTCTTGTATCCTGTCCTCAGTCTCTACCCATCTCTTGTATCCTGTCCTCAGTCTCTACCCATCTCTTGTATCCTGTCCTCAGTCTCTACCCATCTCTTGTATCATGTCCTCAGTCTCTACCCATCTCTTGTATCATGTCCTCAGTCTCTACCCATCTCTTGTATCATGTCCTCAGTCTCTACCCATCTCTTGTATCATGTTCTCAGTCTTTAGCCATCTCTTGTATCCTGTTCTCAGTCTCTAACCATCTCTTGTATTATGTCTGTAACGAGCCCCTTTGCTCGCTCATTTCCACTCTCCCGACACTCCTCTGCAGCTATTGAATCAGATTGCAGATCGCACCATCTGATTGCTCGGTCATCCAATGCTCCGGGATTAGAATTACAGCTATGTGCCGTTCTAACCCAGTTGTGATAGCTCAGAACAAACACCAGGCAGGCTGTATGTAAGTTCAACCAGGAATCTATCTTTATTGACAAAATACAGGCTTTTATACACTCAAAGTGTAGGTGCAGACCTCCTGCTCATATTACTCTAACAATACTACCACCTGGATTTCTATCCAAAACCGGAACAGGTGAGCTCTCGTCTGATCTGCGTACCAACCTTATTGCACTTTTTACCCATTTCCCTGTCTCAGGGACCATATCAGGTTTGTCACATAAACCTATTATTGGACTGGTGACCCCAGTCTCTTTAACCACCTCTGTCTGAGCCCTGGTCAGGATTTCTGCTGTTCTCTGGTCCATGCTCGGCCCTTCCATCTCACGTGGTTTGTCCACCGGTGCAGTATACGCTCCCTTCACCGACAACTGACCAGCACCACCCTGGACCATAGTCGCAGAAATGCTTCCCATCGGGCTGTTAGAAGGTGAAACCTCAGACATTTTGGACTCATTTTTAATTTCTCCAAAGCATCTCCCATATACCATTTTTTCAGGAATTAACCCAGCAGCATACCCAGAAGCAACTTTTAACAAGAGTAATACATTCAAGAATAAACCATTCCTGTCTTGTTCTCCTTTGTTCTGTACAGCCTGCCATTTAGTGCTCCACCTAGTGGTACTCCACAGTACCAGGCCGTCTGACTGTGGAGGAGACACCCCAATATAGATTGGCTGTACATCCCAAAGTTTAAGCATCTCCTTTAATGCTTTGGTTACAGACCAGACCCTTAATCCCAGACCCAAGTCCTTTCTGGGGACTTTCATTACATTGGGAATGCAGACAGACTCATTTGCTGAGACTTGAGAAGTTGCAATTGTCAAACAAACATCCTCCCAGCTGGAGGTAACCACAGCCTGGTGCTCGCCCAGAGTGCTGCCAGGTGCTGGACTCATACCCAACTTCTCAGGCTCAGTATCAGTGAACTGCTCCAGAACATTACCAGTGACAACGTCACTTTGACACTCCATGTCAACCTCAGTTTTGTGGGTCACGGATAATGTCTCTGCTGTGCGCTCACCCTTATTTGGTTCATCCTGCTCATGAGGGTTAGCCCCTGCAGCAGCCACTGCGCCCTCAGGTACAAGCTGTTCTGCAGTCCCTCCTGCTGGCACAGGAGAAACTTTGGCCACCTTATTTTTGTGCATAAAAACCTCATCTATCAGGGAGATAAGATTTTTACCCCAACTATCCCAATCAGTTGTATGCGTGCTCCCTGCAGCGGTACTCTTCAGCACTGATCCATCCGCCCACGGAGACACATAAGAACAGACTGGCTTAGTTGCAGACTCATTACACAAGTCATTGTAAATCATGTCAGATTGTGGCAATATGTGTTTTAGCATAGTAGGTTGCAATACCCCATATTCACCACCTTGCTCGGCTGGTGCTTCATAAACCTCACACACCTTTGCATTTTTCACAGGTTGTGTTAACCCACCATTTACCTGCACATTTTTAGTACTAACAGCTTGTACTAACACATTACCATTACACGTTACAGTACCACTCCGTCCCACCAGAGTGACATCGCAGTTGTCCAGGGCAACCTCCGACTCCAATACATGAAGTTCCCTGGAGATGTCTAGGGACAACTGTGCTATCTTACCACCCGTTGCTATGGGCAATGGCCCATTTTTGACTACAGCTTTTGCTCTGCAAGAACCTGGGGGTTTCCCAACAGCAATACATTTTCCATAATCATCAACATTGACAGCATTTGTACCTCTTGCAGGCTGTCCTAGCCCACCGCCAACTTGAGACTGGCAGACATTAGACACATCACTATTTTCCTCTTGAGATGCACACACAGGTGCAGGTTTGACTTTAACCCCTGCCTCCCCACTGCACAGGGTACTGCACAGGGACAAGTCACCCTCAAGAACACATTCAGTGGCCCCACTAACTGGGGTCACTCTCAAATCATCAGGGACAGTCTTGTAACCAGTCCTTTTATACCGGAAATCAGCAGTTCCAGCCATCACTTCATTAAAGTCAGTCTTACCCACCGCAGTAGTTGGGGACACCATCTTCATTTGAGTACGTTGTCTTATGAACCAATCCTCTGCTGCACTTTTACTGGCCAACTCCCCCTGGTGGCCACGGGATGAAACTACAGCAGGCATCTCCCACTGTTTAGCACCACCTGCCGACACAACAGGAAACTCCTTCTTGTTGCTAGGGGTGACTGCAAACATATTTTCACAGGAATCTGGGCCCGCAGATAAAGACTTTTTCTCAGCAATATTATCTCCAGCTGAATTCCAGAACCTAGGACAAGAAAACATGCCACGCCCCAGCTGGCCACATTCCAGGCATGGTACTGGATGACTTTTTCCCAGAGCGCTTCTCTCCTGGTGATTCCCAGCTGGCTGGAACGCACAAGCCTCTTTGCGGGGACACTGAGCCAAATCTCCTCTGCAGCTCCTCCTGTCCGGCACCACTTTCACTCTCGTCGCCATGGGAGATCGCGCTCTCCTAGCAGAACTTTGCTGGCTCTCTCCAACATGATGTATCGGCTTCCCAAACACTGTTGCAGACCTTTGTCTGGCCATGTCACTTTGTACTGGAAGCTGTGACAAAGGGCACTTGGAGACAGCATGCCCCCACTCGCTGCACCGCAAACAGCGTTCTGGCATACATGCACGAGCGTTGCCAGGGGCAACAACACCCCTCTTCCAGTTATGAACATCCAGCCACTCTCCCCTTACACTGAGGGTTGGCTTTCTTTCCTCTGTAGCTTGGTTCAGCGCTGCCAGGTGCCGCTTGCACCAGTCCACAGCCGATTCAAACACTGGTGGACTTTCCATATTCGCAGTCACTCCACTGCACTTTTGCGGCCTCCAGCAAAAAAAATGAAGCACTGTCACTTTAAAGCAAGTTGCTTTTCACTTCATGCAAGCTTTCCTCACCTGCACAGTGCACACACAGATTGTGCTGTCTCATGCACACAAACATAGTTCATAGCAGAGAAAAAAAAATTAGACTTTTCATTCACAGGTACACCACCTGCAACACGCAATGCCTTTTGCCTGGCTGTACTTCCACACACAGCCAATAGTTACTGACTTGAACTCACTGTAGAGCAAGGACCCGGATTTCACCGTCTGTTGCCCGCATTCGAACACCACTTGTAACATCGGGGGTTGGTTTAGCTTAAAGGTAGAGCTTACCAGTGAGCTGAGTCCACACCAGATATGCAGTTTTAAGGGCTTGTAGGCCCACTTTTATTAAAGAAAGAAAATGTCCGATAACAGAAGAGTTGCCCACACAGGGGTTTCAGCTTTCCACAGCAACAATGTAAGTTCAATCAAAAATACCAAGCCACCTGGCTCTCTTTAGCAGCACTGCTGCTCAGACTTATGCTTCAGCCCTCTCGGCTCTATAACAGAGTTCCTGTACACCCAGTACCTCAGCACTCTTTTTCAGCTTCCTTTTCCAGCCCACAGGCTTGGACCCTCTGTCTACTCTGACAGACCTGTGCAGACATGCACACTTCTCCCTTGCTTGCCTGGACTCCTCGGGAGGGTGGAGCCCAGAACTATGGTCAGGTGTCTACAAATAGCCCAACACACACCTGACCAGTCAATATGCTGGTGGATCTCAAAATCTGGAGAAAGCTGCGAAAGCAGTTTTCTCCAGTCCACATTTATGCTCTGTAGCCTTGCACCAAGCAAATGTGCATACCCTGTGTCCCCCAAACTATCAATTTTACCTTGACAGCATCTCCTACTGTCACAATATATATATATATATATATATATATATAAAGCCCTATGTGCTTTAATATCTGCCTTCTATGTATATATATAATACACTCTTCAAATGTGCTTTAAAATGCATGGTTTTCCCTTTCATGAACAAGGAAATAATGACGTTATGATGTTGGGCTGGTATAATAATGCTATGGGGCCTGGTATGATATTTTTTCCAGGACTGGTTTTTATTCCCAGTCTGGCCCTGGCTGTATTAATCTAATTCCAAAACAGTAATACTTATCTTTTACCTATGATAATAAAAAACAAGCTAGTAGTTACTGAGGACAGGTTTGAGAAGCACTGCTATAGAGAGTGTGCTCTCACCCGACATTATCATTTACTATGGTCAAGTCCAGGAACCAGTGCATCTAGTGAGTCACCGCTGCCCTAGATGCAGAATTATTTCACCATTTATGGGATGTGGGGGCAGTCCTTTGGTATAGATACACTTTAAAGCAGGGGTAGGCAACCTTAAACAAGTGGAGATCTACCTGAACAACATGGGAGAAGTCAAAGATCACTGGGCAGAGTGTCGCCTCCTCACACCTCATTTAAACCTCTAATTGGCAGACTACCATATCGCAACCAAGTTTATTGCATGGCAATCATGAGTTTAAATCGCCTCTTTACCACCTGTCAAACACACTCGGACTGTAGTCCCTCTGCATTGCACTCTGTTTGATGCTCTGGGATCACAGGTCACAAAACCCAGACCACGATCTACCAGTCACCTGGCCGCGATCTACTGGTTGCTGACTCCCACTTTAAAGGATATGTGCTTTTACCCTTCAGAGCCCCAGTCCCTATTATGAGTTTCTGCCAATATTACATACAATATTTACCTTAATGGTATGACACTGGTGAGCTTTACCATGCTGTCTCATGGTGCCACACTACCCCTTCTTCAAATTTCAGTGGTGAAAGGTCAGCACAGTGAAATCAATATTTAGTCAGAGTGTATGTAAACTGTATTACTCATATGCAATTAATACATCCCTGTGTTAATCCCAATTCTCGTGCATGCACTTTCTTTTTTAGTTAAAACGCAATATTCCCCATGCACACGTTCAAGAAAATGGCTGTTCAGTAATGCAGGGTTCTGTAATGAGCATAGGCTGGAAACCATGGACAATCAAAGTGAAGAAATGTCATCAGCGCACCAAGGATTCCTCGAAAGGATCCAAAGCTTTATTTTCGTGGTCACATGGTAAACATACAGCAACGCTTCGGTGCCACACAGGGACCCTTCATTAGGCAAGTGTTTTTTAGTTACGTTCATTATCAGCTGAAAATAACTGGTGATCCTACAAGACCCCATCTCTTCCTAAATCATTCTGACCACTCTATGTGTGGAAGTAGATCCATGTTGGTGTCGACGGTTTGCATTCCACAGCTTCTCATCTGAGCTACAGGAAGCTATGCTGATGTATGATGTGCCTATAGCTCAGTGGACAGTCTGGATGACACCCCCTACCCAGCCCACTTTGACTTGATAGATAGACCCTATACCTGGTCCTGCTGCCTGCCCTCTAACAATGCAGCCACGCCCCACATACTCAGGCGTAAGGATGGGAAGAGTGGACACAGTCCTGTGACAGACAAATAATAGTAAAAAGTAAAGGTAACAGGTGTACTTTTAGAACAATGATTTATTATTTGACAAAAAATAGGTAATCCAGTGTCACAGTATGATTCCTAATATCTGACTTCACACATACTTTAAATCCTACTGGCAAAAGCTAAGTACAGAAAGTAGAGGTTTAAAGAATAATTTCAATAAGAGTAAAGATATTAATGTAGTCCTATACCAAAGTAATAATTACTGGTTAAAAGTGATAATATCTCTTGCTCGTGCTCACTAGAATATAATTTTACCTTCATCCCAACTTTATTTTGCTCCTTGTCACTGACATATCTGGCCCTCCCATTTTAAATAACACATTTCTCTGCCCATCCCAGTTATAAGCCCTAGCCCACAGCTCTGATTGACCCAATTATAGTCTACAACTGAGTCTGCAATAGAACAGTAGTCTTTTAAAAAAAATGCATTTACATAAGGATCTACCACGAACACATTCCATTTACATATTTTAACCTGTGGTCTTTTGACCGCATCATTTGAAAGAAAAACAGAGTAAGTAAAGCATGGAAAAAGCTTGCCAGAGGCATGGTCTGAACCTGTGCCAGAGATTTCAGGCTGGTAAATCGGCAAGGGGTCAAATAAATCAGAAAGAGTGTAACAGATCTGCTCCACTTCAACTCAGCTTAGCTGCTTTCAGTGTCTCTGTTATCAATAGCCAGACAGACTAAACTGCTGGAGTAAAAATGTCTCTTTAATGTAGCATAACTATTACAAAAAGGACAGAAAGGAAAAGTGAGAAGATTGACCATAACTGTGCAATAGCACAGCTCAGTGACTCAAAGGAGGGTTTGAACAGACACAGCAGAAGAGGGGGATTAATTTCTTTAGCAAAGAATAATTCGGTTTCCCAGTCTTAACTTACATATGCTAGTAACAGCTGCTGAAAGGTCAGGTGACAATTGCACTGCAATTATCCCAAAATGAATGCAAGGTTCGGGATTCTATTTCTTGCTGTATAATCTTTATGCGAAATGAAGGTATATGTTTACATTCATGCAGCATTAACTAAATCTCTAAAATGGTTAGCACTGGTAATTACAGGTGACAAACACTTTATTTGAAACTACCATATATGAGCAAATAACATGAAAAACTTTTGCCAGTAAGGAAAACGGCAAAGTGCAGTAACCAGTTGACAACTGATTAACAGTCAAATTTATTTGCTCTCACCACTCAAATCTACATACCTGTCTCTGAGACAGGAAATGAGTGAACTCTGCCAAATAGGGACACAGACAGTGAAAAAAAGGGGCTTCTAAACCTTCCCTACCCTGCATGTACTCATTGTTTCATGTGTCTTCATTTGTGGGATTTTCATTAACTTCCTGTTCAAATGGTCACTATCATTGGAACAAAAATTTAAAGAAAACCATCCTCATGTTTTCTAGAGGCATTATGACAATGTAAGATGACAACCATAGCGAAAAGACAGCAACAGGCAAATGTACTAGACCAAAAGCGGTACAAACAAGTGAGTTGCTGGAGTGTTTAAGAAATCTTGTCCAACTTTTCAACATCATTTTGGACCTGAAAACCAATCCTACTGAAAAGTATCAGCAGTCAATAACCTGAGTAAGCTGTCATGGTAGTCTGACACTTTAAGTTCAGTAAGTAATAAGAGGAATACTAAGATACTAAAAGGTATTTTAAAGCGAATCAGCAGTTGTTGGTAGTGTATACAAAAACACTACGAACTAAGAAGTTCATCTCAGCAGCCAATCTGCACATGGACAACAAGGACATTGTACTGTACATTGTACATAGATGTACAGCCTTTGCTGCCTGCAACATTAGTAAGCCTTTGCTTTGTGGGACCTGTGTGGTTGCACAGAATAACTTAATTGTGAGTAATCGACAACAAAATATGCATCTCTAGATTTTATTTACTTTATTATAACTAAAGATTAGCATATTGGCCCACCAAACTCAGGATCCCTACTGGATTAAGGCTATTTATTTTACAGGATTCCCTAGCAGCAATAATGCATTTCATTATGTCTCTATTAAAAGCATCCCATTTGCTAATCATAGTTCCTGCTTTTGGACCTCATGTCACGTACCTAGTAGATGAGCCTGATATGCAGAGGAAGGCCATTCTTATGCCTCTGACTCAAGGCCCCTGATAGAGCAGAAAGGAAGCGCAGGAGTGCAGAGTAGCACAAGTGCCTGGAAGGATCAACAGCTGGGAAGCAGGTCCAGAGTTCCGGATGGCACTGTGGAAGAGAGTCAGCAGGCTGGGAACAGCAGACTTGGCTGGAGACTGGAGCAGGCTCGTGTAAGGGTGCCACAAAGTGGGATGAGGAAGCAGGCAAGCAGAGAGGAAGTTCAAAGGGACTGGAACACAGGAAGGTCAGGTAAGCCGGGTCATACACAGACAGGTACTACTAGAATAGATGCAGAGGCAGGAGCAGAGTCACTGAACAAGCGGGGTCAGTAACAGGCAGGCAATGGAGGAACCAGAGGAGAAGGCAGATGCAAAGTCAAAGTCAAGCCGGGGTCAGATGCAGGCGCATAGCAAGGGTAGTCAAAGGCAAGCCGGATAAACACAGGAAGGGATGCAGAGTAGCAGGTATCACACAGGGAACGCTGTAGATCAGACAGCAAAGCTTCAGTGTGTCAGCTGAGTTTAAATAGCCTGCCTGGCGCCAGAAATAATGCGCGTGAGCTCTCCCGTGTGCGTGCTGGTGCATGCTCATAGGCACCCGAGGGCAGCCTTCCGGATGCCCAACCGGGCCAACTTCTCAGGATGGGACCTTTTGAAGGATTGGATCAGTCTCTTAACATGGATATTGCCTTCAGGTTCCCACGAGTTCTCTTCTAGTCCATACCCTTTCCACTTAATCAAGAATTGAACTTGGTTATTTCTCCTTCTACAGTCCATGATTGCTTCCACCTCAAATTCTTCCTCCCCATCAATTACTACAGGTTTTGGTGGACCAATATACCGTACTGGAAAGGAATTGGGAACAGCAGGTTTTAACCACTTAAGGACCGCCTCACGCCGATGTACGTCGGCAAGGCGGCACGGGCAGGCAAAATCACGTACATATACGTGATTTGCCTCCCGCGGGTGGGGGGTCCGATCGGACCCCCCCGGTGCCCGAGGCGGTCCTGTTATGTCCCCCGGCGATCGGAGGTGAGGGGGAGGCCATCCGTTCGTGGCCCCCCCTCGCGATTGCCGCCGGACAATCAGATCACTTCCTTTGCTGCTGTATGCTAAACAGCAGCAAAGGAAATGATGTCATCTCTCCTCGGCTCGGTATTTTCCGTTGCAGCGCCGAGGAGAGAAGACTTCACTGTGAGTGCACAACACTACACACACAGTAGAACATGCCAGGCACACAAAACACCCCGATCCCCCCCCCGATCGCCCCCCGATCCCCCCCCAATCACCCCCCCCCCTCCCTGTCACAAACTGACACCAGCAGTTTTTTTTTTTTTTTTCTGATTACTGCATTTGTGTCAGTTTGTGACAGTTACAGTGTTGGGACAGTTAGTATTAGCCCCCTTTAGGTCTAGGATACCCCCCTAACCCCCCCTAATAAAGTTTTAACCCCTTGATCACCCCCTGTCGCCAGTGTCACTAAGCGATCATTTTTCTGATCGCTGTATTAGTGTCGCTGGCGACGCTAGTTAGTGAGGTAAATATTTAGGTTCGTCGTCAGCGTTTTATAGCGACAGAGACCCCCATATACTACCTAATAAATGTTTTAACCCCTTGATTGCCCCCTAGTTAACCCTTTCACCACTGATCACCGTATAACCGTTACGGGTGACGCTGGTTAGTTCGTTTATTTTTTATAGTGTCAGGGAACCCACCGTTTATTACCGAATAAAGGTTTAGCCCCCCGATCGCCCGGTGATATGCGTCGCCCCAGGCAGCGTCAGATTAGCGCCAGTACCGCTAACACCCACGGACGCGGCATACGCCTCCCTTAGTGGTATAGTATCTGAATGGATCAATATCTGATCCGATCAGATCTATACTAGCGTCCCCAGCAGTTTAGGGTTCCCAAAAACGCAGTGTTAGCGGGATCAGCCCAGATACCTGCTAGCACCTGCGTTTTGTCCCTCCGCCTGGCCCAGCCCAAGTGCAGTATCGATCGATCACTGTCACTTACAAGGCACTAAACGCATAACTGCAGCGTTCGCAGAGTCAGGCCTGATCCCTGCGATCGCTAACAGTTTTTTTGGTAGCATTTTGGTGAACTAGCAAGCACCAGCCCCAGGCAGCGTCAGGTTAGCGCCAGTACCGCTAACACCCACGCACGTACCGTACACCTCCCTTAGTGGTATAGTATCTGAACGGATCAATATCTGGTCCGATCAGATCTATACTAGCGTCCCCAGCAGTTTAGGGTTCCCAAAAACGCAGTGTTAGCGGGATCAGCCCAGATACCTGCTAGCGCCTGCGTTTTGCCCCTCCGCCCGGCCCAGCCCAGCCCACCCAAGTGCAGTATCGATCGATCACTGTCACTTACAAGGCACTAAACGCATAACTGCAGCGTTCGCAGAGTCAGGCCTGATCCCTGCGATCGCTAACAGTTTTTTTGGTAGCATTTTGGTGAACTAGCAAGCACCAGCCCCAGGCAGCGTCAGGTTAGCGCCAGTACCGCTAACACCCACACACACGCCGTACACCTCCCTTAGTGGTATAGTATCTGAACGGATCAATATCTGATCCGATCAGATCTATACTAGCGTCCCCAGCAGTTTAGGGTTCCCAAAAACGCAGTGTTAGCGGGATCAGCCCAGATACCTGCTAGCACCTGCATTTTGCCCCTCCGCCTGGCCCAGCCCAGCCCACCCAAGTGCAGTATCGATCGATCACTGTCACTTACAAAACACTAAACACATAACTGCAGCGTTCGCAGAGTCAGGCCTGATCCCTGCGATCGCTAACAGTGTTTTTGGAAGCTTTTTATTGAACTGGCAAGCACCAGCGGCCTAGTACACCCCGGTCGTAGTCAAACCAGCACTGCAGTAACACTTGGTGACGTGGCGAGTCCCATAAGTGCAGTTCAAGCTGGTGAGGTGGCAAGCACAAGTAGTGTCCCGCTGCCACCAAAAAGACAAACACAGGCCCGTCGTGCCCATAGTGCCCTTCCTGCTGCATTCGCCAATCCTAATTGGGAACCCACCGCTTCTGCAGCGCCCGTACTTCCCCCATTCACATCCCCAACCAAATGCAGTCGGCTGCATGAGAGGCATTTTTATGTCCTCCCGAGTACCCCTACCCAACGAACCCCCCCAAAAAAAATGTCGTGTCTGCAGAAAGGGCGGATATAGGCGTGACACCCGCTATTGTTGTCCCTCCTGTCCTGACAATCCTGGTCTTTGCATTGGTGAATGTTTTGAATGCTACCATTCACTAGTTGAGTATTAGCATAGGGTACAGCATTGCACAGACTAGACACACTTTCACAGGGTCTCCCAAGATGCCATCGCATTTTGAGAGACCCGAACCTGGAACCGTTTACAGTTATAAAAGTTAGTTACAAAAAAAAGTGTAAACAAAAAAAAAAAACACATACAAAAATATAAAATAAAAAAAAATAGTTGTCGTTTTATTGTTCTCTCTCTCTCTATTCTCTCTCTATTGTTCTGCTCTTTTTTACTGTATTCTATTCTGCAATGTTTTATTGTTATTATGTTTTATCATGTTTGTTTTTCAGGTCTGCAATTTTTTATACTTTACCGTTTACTGTGCTTTATTGTTAACCATTTTTTTGTCTTCAGGTACGCCATTCACGACTTTGAGTGGTTATACCAGAATGATGCCTGCAGGTTTAGGTATCATCTTGGTATCATTCTTTTCAGCCAGCGGTCGGCTTTCATGTAAAAGCAATCCTAGCGGCTAATTAGCCTCTAGACTGCCTTTACAAGCCGTGGGAGGGAATGCCCCCCCCCCACCGTCTTCCGTGTTTTTCTCTGGCTCTCCTGTCTCAACAGGGAACCTGAGAATGCAGCCGGTGATTCAGCCAGCTGACCATAGAGCTGATCAGAGACCAGAGTGGCAGAGGAGAGATCTAGGGTCTAATAGACCCCAATTTTTTCAAAAAAGAGTACCTGTCACTACCTATTGCTATTATAGGGGATATTTACATTCCCCGAGATAACAATAAAAATGATTAAAAAAAAAAAAAATGAAAGGAACAGTTTAAAAATCAGATAAAAAAGCAAAAAAATAATAAAGAAAAAAAAAAAAAAAAAAAAAAAAAACACCCCTTTCGCCCCCTGCTCTTGCGCTAAGGTGAACGCAAGCGGCGTTTTTTTCCCCAAAAATGCGTTTGAAAAATCGCTGCGCAAATACTGTGTGAAAAAAAAAATGAAACACCCACCATTTTAATCTGTAGGGCATTTGCTTTAAAAAAATATATAATGTTTGGGGGTTCAAAGTAATTTTCTTGCAAAAAAAAATAACTTTTTCATGTAATCAAAAAGTGTCAGAAAGGGCTTTGTCTTCAAGTGGTTAGAAGAGTGGGTGATGTGTGACATAAGCTTCTAAATGTTGTGCATAAAATGCCAGGACAGTTCAAAACCCCCCCAAATGACCCCATTTTGGAAAGTAGACACCCCAAGCTATTTGCTGAGAGGCATGTCGAGTCCATGGAATATTTTATATTGCGACACAAGTTGCGGGAAAGAGACAATTTTTTTTTTTTTTTTTTTTTTGCACAAAGTTGTCACTAAATGATATATTGCTCAAACATGCCATGGGAATATGTGAAATTACACCCCAAAATACATTCTGCTGCTTCTCCTGAGTACGGGGATACCACATGTGTGAGACTTTTTGGGAGCCTAGCCGCGCACGGGACCCCGAAATCCAAGCACCGCCTTCAGGCTTTCTAAGGGCGTGAATTTTTGATTTCACTCTTCACTGCCTATCACAGTTTCGGAGGCCATGGAATGCCCAGGTGGCACAAAACCCCCCCAAATGACCCCATTTTGGAAAGTAGACACCCCAAGCTATTTGCTGAGAGGTATAGTGAGTATTTTGCAGACCTCACTTTTTGTCACAAAGTTTTGAAATTTGAAAAAAGAAAAAAAAAATGTTTTTTCTTGTCTTTCTTCATTTTCAAAAACAAATGAGAGCTGCAAAATACTCACCATGACTCTCAGCAAATAGCTTGGGGTGTCTACTTTCCAAAATGGGGTCATTTGGGGGGGTTTTGTGCCACCTGGGCATTCCATGGCCTCCGAAACGGTGATAGGCAGTGAAGAGTAAAATCAAAAATTCACGCCCTTAAAAACGCTGAAGGCGGTGATTGGTTTTCGGGGCCCCGTACACGGCTAGGCTCCCAAAAAGTCCCACACATGTGGTATCACCATACTCAGGAGAAGCAGCTAAATGTATTTTGGGGTGCAATTCCACATATGCCCATGGCCTGTGTGAGCAATATATCATTTAGTGACAACTTTGTGCAAAAAAAAAAAAAAATGTGTCACTTTCCTGCAACTTGTGTCAAAATATAAAATATTCCATGGACTCAATATGCCTCTCAGCAAATAGCTTGGGGTGTCTACTTTCCAAAATGGGGTCATTTGGGGGGGGTTTGTGCCACCTGGGAATTCCATGGCCTCCGAAACTGTGATAGGCAGTGAAGAGTGAAATCAAAAATTTACACCCTTAGAAATCCTGAAGGCGGTGATTGGTTTTCGGGGTCCCGTACGCGGCTAGGCTCCCAAAAAGTCCCACACATGTGGTATCCCCGTACTCAGGAGAAGCATCTGAATGTATTTTGGGGTGCAATTTCACATAGGCCCATGGCCTGTGTGAGCAATATATCATTTAGTGACAACTTTTTGTAAATATTTTTTTTTTTTTTCGTCCTTATTCAATCACTTGGGACAAAAAAAATAAATATTCAATGGGTTCAACATGCCTCTCAGCAATTTCCTTGGGGTGTCTACTTTCCAAAATGGGGTCATTTGGGGGGGTTTTGTACTGCCCTGCCATTTTAGCACCTCAAGAAATGACATAGGCAGTCATAAACTAAAAGCTGTGTAAATTCCAGAAAATGTACCCTAGTTTGTAGACGCTATAACTTTTGCGCAAACCAATAAATATACGCTTATTGACATTTTTTTTACCAAAGATATGTGGCCGAATACATTTTGGCCTAAATGTATGACTAAAATTGAGTTTATTGGATTTTTTTTATAACAAAAAGTAGAAAATATCATTTTTTTACAAAATTTTCGTTTTTTTTCCGTTTATAGCGCAAAAAATAAAAACCGCAGAGGTGATCAAATACCATCAAAAGAAAGCTCTATTTGTGGGAAGAAAAGGACGCAAATTTCGTTTGGGTACAGCATTCCATGACCGCGCAATTAGCAGTTAAAGCGACGCAGTGCCAAATTGGAAAAAGACCTCTGGTCCTTAGGCAGCATAATGGTCCGGGGCTCAAGTGGTTAATAAAGTAACATGGAAAACAGGATGAAATCTGAATAAGTCTGGCAGTTCCAACTCATAGGCTACCTCGTTGGTCCTTCTTTTCACTAGAAAAGGGCCCACAAACTTAGGATCCAACTTTCTCGAAGGGCATGCCAACCTTAGGTTTGCTGTGGATAGCAATACCTGGTCACTGGGTCCCGAATTAATTCTCCCCATTTTTCCTGTCGAAAGTTTCCTTGTTAAGTTCCTGTGTTTTAGCCTTTGTTTCCTGTAGTAATTTGTTATTGGCACTGAAGAAGTTTACTGTCTTGAGAACAGCTGGTACTGAACATTCCAGAATGGAATTGGGCAAAAATGATGGATGGTATCCATAGTTGGCAAAGAATGGAGTTTGTCTTGTGGCGGAGTGGGTAGAATTATTGTAAGCAAACTATTGTAAGCGAAACAGCGTAAGTACTGCTCGAGGGTCTGGTTGGTCCTCTCTGTCTGCCCATTTGTCTGTGGGTGGTAGGCTGAGGAGGATGATAATTCAATTCCAAGGGACTCACATAGAGCCTTCCAGAACCTGGAGGTGAACTGTACTCCTCTATGCGAGACAATGTTAGCTGGCACTTCGTGAAGTTTAATAATTTCCCTGATGAAGACTTGTGCTGTTTTGGGGGATGAGGGTGTTCCTCTCATTGGAATGAAATGCACCATTTTGGACAGCTGATCCACCACCACAAAGATGGTGGCATGGCCCTCTGCGAGGGGGAAGTTCCACAATAAAAAGTCCATGGATATCATTTTCCAGGGCCTATCTGGAACAGGTAGTGGTTTTAACAAGCCCAACGCCTTGCTTCGGATACAGGTGGTACAGGATTCCACATATTTCTTGCAGTCTCTTGTAACTTGGGGTCACCAAAATGTGCGTTTCACTCAGTTTTGGATACGCCGAAATGTCCAGCTAACATATGATCATGACAGAGTTCTATTATGGTGACCCGTAGATTCTCAGGTATGAAGATCTTGTCTTTGTAACAAGACTATCTTTTGCCAGCAAATTTGTTTCAGTGGGAGGAGCAAACTCTGCAGAAGCCTGTTTGACTCGTGATAGTAGACCTTCCTGTACTAGAAGAAAAATTCCCGAGGACAAGATGGTATCCGGGGGTGCAGTTTCTTTAGAGTCATTGAACATGCAAGACAAGGAGTCAGGTTTTGTGTTCTTTGAGTTGGCCAGGTAGGTGACATGGAAGGAAAATCTGGAAAAGAATAATACCCACCTGGCTTGACATGGCCTTAATCTCTTTACAGTTCTCAGATATTCCAGATTCTTGTGGTCCGTATAAATCAGAATTGGATGTGCTGCCCCTTCTAAAAGATATCGCCACTCCTCTAGTGCAGCTTTTATTGCCAATAATTCTTGGTCCCCAACATCATAATTCTTCTCTGCTGCTGATAATTTATGGGAGAAGAAAGCAACTGGGTGTAAAAGGGCACTGGATCCCTGTCGTTAGGAAAGTACTGCCCCAACAGTAATTTCAGTAGCATCGACTTGGCAAGGTAGAATCGAGATGTTTTAAAACGGAAGCAGAGGTAAACAGTCTCTTGAGGATCTCAAAGACAACCTGAGCTTGAGGGGACAAGTGGAACTGGACCTGCTGCTTGGTTAACTGCGTAATGGGAGAGATGATGGCTGAGAACCCTTTAATGAACTTTCGGTAGAAATTAGCAAATTCCATGAAACGTTGAATCCCTTTCTTTTCTACAGGGACTGGCCATTCCAGGATAGCAGTAATCTTTTGGGGATCCATCTTAATACCTTCAATCGAGATAATCATCCCCAGGAATTGGATATGTTGCCGTTCCAACTCGCACTTCTGGGGTTTAGCATATAAGCCATGCTGCCGGAGCTGACCCAACACACACCTGACATGCTTGCAATAATTGTCTATGGAAGATGAGAAGATCAGAATATCGTCTAGGTATACAATGATAAACAGATCTAGGCAATCTCGGAAAATATAATTAACAAAGTGTTGGAAAGTAGCAGGGGTATTGCATAACCCAAATGGCATCACCAGGTATTCAAAGTGCCTGAATCAGGTGCAAAAAGCTGTCTTCCATTCCTCACCTTCCCTGTTGCGGACCAAGTTGTAGGCCCCCCGAAGGTCTATTTTGGTGAAGATGGTTGCAGCTCCGAGTCTTTGAAATAATTCTGGCACCAGGGGAAGAGGGTAGCGATTCTTAACGGTAATTTGTTAAGTTCGCGGTAATCAGTACAAGGCCATAGGGTGTGATCCTTCTTTTCCACAAAGTAGATGCCTGCTCCTGCCGGGGAGGTGGAAGGGTGGATGAAACCCTTTTTCAGATTGTCATCAGTGTATTCTTTTAGTGTACCCAGCTCTAGCTCTGTTAGAGGGAAAATTCTCCCAAAAGGAACTTCAGCCCCTGGGAGGAGCTCAATCGGACAGTCATAGACCCTGTGGGGAGGGAGAGTCTCTTCACCCCTTTTACTGAAAATGTCCATGAAATAATGATATGCTATTGGGACTGATTGGCGTACTTCAGAGTCCAGACACAGCAGGGAAGAAAAGTCACTGGTAACCTTTTGAAGACAGTGCTGATGACAGTAAGATGAAGGGAATTTGACTTCCCTGGTGGCCCAATTGATGTGTGGGTTGTGAGCCTGTAGCCAGGGCATGCCAAGGATGACTGGAAACAAGGGTGAAGTGATAATATCCGGACGTACAGTGGGAATCGAAAGTTTGGGCACCCCAGGTAAAAATGTGTATTAATGTGCATAACGAAGCCAAGGAAAGATGGAAAAATCTCCAAATGGCATCAAATTACAGATTAGACATTCTTATATGTCAAAAAAAGTTAGATTTTCCATCATTTACACTTTCAAAATTACAGAAAACAAAAAAATGGCGTCTGCAAAAGTTTGGGCACCCTGCAGAATTTATAGCATGCACTGCCCCCTTTGCAAAGCTGAGACCTGCCAGTGTCATGGATTGTTCTCAATCATCGTCTGGGAAGACCAGGTGATGTCAATCTCAAAGGTTTTAAATGGCCAGATTCATCTGACCTTGCCCCAACAATCAGCACCATGGGTTCTTCTAAACAGTTGTCTAGAAAACTGAAACTGAAAATAGTTGACGCTCACAAAGCTGGAGAAGGCTATAAGAAGATAGCAAAGTGTTTTCAGATGTCAATATCCTCTGTTCGGAATGTAATTAAGAAATGGCAGTCATCAGGAACAGTGGAAGTTAAAGCAAGATCTGGAAGACCAAGAAAAATATCAGACAGAACAGCTTGAAGGATTGTGAGAAAAGCAATTCAAAACCCATGTTTGACTGCACGATCCCTCCAGAAAGATCTGGCAGACACTGGAGTTGTGGTACACTATTCCACTATAAAGAGATACTTGTACAAATATGGTCTTCATGGAAGAGTCATCAGAAGAAAACCTCTTCTACGTCCTCACCACAAAAATCAGCGTTTGGCCGGAATGAGCAAAGGTACATTTGGAGAAGAAAGGGCACAGAATTTAATGAAAAGAACCTCTGTCCAACTGTTAAGCATGGGGGTGGATCAATCATGCTTTGGGGTTGTATTGCAGCCAGTGGCACAGGGAACATTTCACGAGTAGAAGGAAAAATGGATTCAATAAAATTTCAGCAAATTTTGGATGGTAACTTGATGCCATTTGTGAAAAAGCTGAAGTTAAAGAGAGGATGGCTTCTACAAATGGATAATGATCCTAAACACACCTCAAAATCCATGGGGGATTATATCAAGAGGTGTAAACTGAAGGTTTTGCCATGGCCTTCACAATCTCCTGACCTCAACATTATTGAAAATCTATGGATAGACCTTAAAAGAGCAGTGTGTGACAGACAGCCCAGAAATCTCAAAGAACTGGAAGACTTTTGTAAAGAAGAATGGGCAAAGATACCTCAAACAAGAATTGAAAGACTCTTAACTGGCTACAAAAAGCGTTTACAAGCTGTGATACTTGCCAGAGGGTGCAGTACAAGATATTAACTCTGCAGGGTGCCCAAACTTTTGCAGACGCCATTTTTTTGTTTTCTGTAATTTTGAAAGTGTAAATGATGGAAATAAAATCTAACTTTTTTTGACATATTATAAGAATGTCTAATCTGTAATTTGATGCCATTTGGAGATTTTTCCATCTTTCCTTGGCTTTGTTATGCACATTAATACACATTTTTACCTGGGGTGCCCAAACTTTCGATCCCCACTGTAACTGTTCTTGGTGGAGGTTGGCAATGGTGGCAGGTAGAGGAGTGGTTTCCTGCGTAACGGGTCCCGACTTGATGGCAAACCCATTGGCTAAATGAACAAAAAGGTCCTGAGCCTTGGGTTGTAAGGGAATCAGGTGTTTAGCTGCGAAAGATGAGTCCATGAAGCAGCTACAAGCTCCAGAGTCAATGATAGCGGATACCTGGATGTTCCTTCCGGGGAGCTGTAAGAGAATGGGGAGAGCAAAGTGTTGGTCACAGCAGATTTACGGTCAGAGGAAATTGATAGGCACTTACGGAGCTTTGCCGGGCAGGATCTTACATAATGCCCAGGTTCTCCACAGTACAGACACAGATTGTTCTGACGATGACATTGGCGTTCTTCACCTGTAAGTGAGGGGAATAGCAAGCCCAGCTGCATAGGCTCAGACTTGTCAGGAGGTGTGGCTGGCTGTACCAGCAGGGCTGGGTTGGAAAAGCTGGGAACTCTTGGTAACATCCAGGTAGGACGAGATTGTCCAGTAGCCCTCTCTGATTTCCACTCCCGCAGACGTTGGTCAATCTGTATAGCCAGATTAATGAGTGTATCCAGGGTTTGGGGCACCCTAACGCAGGCTAGCTCATCTTTTAGGGGGTCTGACAGCCCCATACGAAACTGGTAGCGGAGGGCAGCATCATTCCAGTTGGTATCAGCACTCCAACATCTAAACTCAGCGACATAGTCCTCTGCTGCTCTGCAACCTTGCTGTAGGGTATATAGTGCGGCCTCACCAGTTGCAGAAAGCTGAGGATCCTCTTATAGCTGAGCCATGGCATCAAAGAAGGTAGTCAGGTAAGTTAGTGCTGCTGCTTTCTGTTCAAGGAGCCAGTGTGCCCAGGATTGAGGCTCACCTTGTAGCAAGGAAATTAAAAAGCCCAGCTTGGTAGGAGAAGGTGCGTGGCTGCAGAGCAAAGTAAAGTTTGCAGGCATTGCGGAACGCCCTAAATTTGCTGCATTCTCCGGAGAACCTTTCAGGTGTAGGAACACAAGGCTCAGGGGGAAGCTTCACTACTGTAGGTGTAGAAGGTGCACTGGCTGCGGAGGCAGAGGGATGTGGAGACCCCTGGGTTCCGGCTGGAGATGAAAGGGCTTGAACATGCTCCTCCAATAGGGTATAGCCCTCTTGCAGATATTTGACAGCCTGTGTCAGGCCTGCCAGATATTGACAAAGTTCCTTTATAGAAGTATCTGATACTGTCACGTACCTAAGAGATGGGCCCGATATGCAGAGGAAGGCCTCTCTTACACCTCTGACTCGAGGCCCCTGATAGAGCAGACAGGAGGCACAGGAGTGCAGAGTAGCACAAGTGCTTGGAAGGATCAACAGCTCGGAAGCAGGTCCGGAGTTCCAGATGGCACTGTGGAAGAGAGTCAGCAGGCTGGGAACAGCAGACTTGGCTGGAGACTGGAGCAGGCTCATGTAAGGGTGCCATACACTGGGATGAGGAAGCAGCCAGGCAGAGAGGAGGTTCCAAGAGACTGGAACACAGGAAGTTCAGGTAAGCCGGGTCATACACAGACAGGTTCTACTGGAACAGATGCAGAGGCAGGAGCAGAGTCACTGAACAAGCCGGGTCGGTAACAGGTGGGTAATGGGTTAACCAGAAGAGAAGTCAGATGCAAGGTCAAAGTCAAGCTGTGGTCAGATGCAGGCGCATAGCAAGGGTAGTTAAAGGCAAGCCAGATAAACACAGGAACGGATGCAGAGTAGCAGGTTTCACACAGGGAACGCTGTAGATCAGACAGCAAAGCTTCAGTGTGTCAGCTGAGTTTAAATAGCCCACTTGGTACCAGAAATCACACGCATGAGCGATCCCGTGCGCATGCGCATTAGCACCCGTAATCGCGCACCAGCTTGCACCCAAACGTGGCTGCAGCACTCCCCGAACACACGGAGCTCATCCCTGGACTCCACAGCAGGATTCCACCAGGACCAACCAGCCCCCCGCTCAGCCCCCTGCTCACCAGTAGACCTTCCACAGCCACCATCTGGTCACCTCGTCCCTAGCTGCTAGACTCGGGGGACAGACCGCGGCTGCAGCCTAACTCCAGCCCTGCCGGCCCACCTCCTCAGCTCACCCCTCTCTGTCTCTAGCGGGCAGTGTGCCCTTCCTACCCCTGAATAACACCTCCTTCGTTACCGGACCTCACCGCAAGGGCACGGGGTGATACCGAGAGCAGGACAACCCTCGGCTCAGGCCTTGCACCAGTGTTCATCTCGATCCTTCCAGATGCGGCTCAGTACCAGTAAGTAGTGGTCTAGGTCAACCCTAGTGCCCTCTCCTTCAGTCCCACAGCCTCCCCCACCCCTCTCCCTTCTCTATTAATCACCAACCAACCCGGGTCAAGTACTCGGGGCCCACCTACTAGCAGTTGATCCAGGGACTTTGGGTCCGATTGCCTCCGGGGGTCAGGAAGGAATTTTTTCCTCTGCTGCAGCAACTGGCTAGCTCAGCTAGGGATTTTTCGCCTTCCTCTGGATCAACAGGTGGGTGGTTAGGCATGCGTGGCCCCCCTCCACCACCTCCAACAGTTCCATCTGCACCATCAACAACGCCATCCCTGAAGCAGCGGCATCCTTCAGACCATCATCTACTCAGCAACAGAAGCAGCGGCACCCTTCAGGACCACCATCTTCTCAGCAACCTCACCGTCGCCACATCAGTATCATCACCACATCATCCTATCCTCAGCAATTTTCTCGCCATGTGTAACTTCAAATACTCAGATGCTCTCCACAGGCTAAGAAATACCATCTCAACATTACCATCTTGCATTCAAAAAATACTACAGAAAGAACAATTACTAAGGACCAACCTACAATCAACTATCAAATATAGGAAGACAAAAATTCAAAAACAACAATTTGCATGCGCTCTGATCAACACCAGATCTGCAGTCAAGCATAGACTGAAAGTACATGACTTCATCACCCAAAACAACATAGATTGCCTCTTCATCACAGAAAGCTGGCTAACACCAGACTGCTAACACCATCCTAACCGAATTAGTGCCTGAGAACTACAGGATCCTAACTGAGCACAGAATAGGTAAAAAAGGAGGAGGCCTAGCAGTGATCTTCAAATCTCACCTCACGCTCATCAAACCAACTGTACAGAACTCAGTGCCTTTTATAGAGACACTCACCCTACATCTTCAAACAACACCCCAAGACACCATTCACATACTACTATGTTACAGACCACCAGGACCGAAGACCAATCTCCTTACACCCTTCACGGAATTCATGTCAACTCACACCCTGAAAACCAAAAACTTTTTGGTACTTGGAGATTTCAACCTCTGGGCAAACTCCACCCAAGACCCTATCGCCACATTAACCAACTGGAAGAATTAGGTCTTCCAAAATAGTCGCCAAGACTATGAACCCTACCTGCCTAGAGCCTCCAGGAAACGAAATCCAAGAATTCTGAAATGAGTTATTGGATTTTTTTATCGACAAAATCGCCAACATCTGGAAAACAATTCAACAGAAAAAAACAACCAACCTCATTCAACTAAAGTAAAAAGAAAAAATCGATACGAACGTCATACAATCACCACATTTTTTGCTGATCCCAATCACCACTGACATCACCAAAAACATCATCAGAAGCCTCAGAGACAGCACGTCACCAAACTACATCATTCCCACAAAACTCCTGAAAGAATGTTGCGACATCTTGGCTCCTACTATAACACACCTCATAAATCAGTCGTTCAAAGAAGGGACTGTTCTGATCGCCCTCAAGCATGGCATCGTCAAACCCCTGCTAAAGAAACCCAACCTCGACCCTAAGGACCCTAACTACCGCAGACCGATAACAAGCCTTAACTCCATCTCCAAGATTATAGAGAAAGCAGTAGTACAACAGCTACAACACCACCTGGACACACACAAACTCTTGGACCCTCTGCAATCAGACTTCCATCCAGGCCATGGCACAGAAACGCCACTTCTCATATTATGGGACGATGCCCGCAAAGCAGCTGATGATGGAGAATCATGTCTCCTGGTACTGTTGGACCTCAGTGCAGCGTTCGATACAGTGGACCACAATACTCTCCTCATCCGCCTCACAGAAGTAGCAGGAGTGACAGATTCAGATCTACAATGGTTCGCATCCTTCTTAGGAAATCGTTCTCAGACAGTGAAACTAGGAGCATTCACCTCTGAAACCCGCGCAATCTCTTGTGGAGTCCCTCAGGGTTCACGCTTGTCACCAGTGCTCTTCAACATCTACATCCATCCACTCCTCAAAATCATCAGAAAATCGAACCCCTGCTTCCACTCATACGCTGATGACACTCAACTCTACTTTTGCATCACCGGACAAAAAGACCATTATCAGCAACTAGAAAAATGCCTCACTTTGATAGACGATTGGATGACTACTAGCTCACTCAAACTCAACGGACCAAAAACAGAGCTTCTTCTCCTACACGCAAACCAAAATTCCAAAACTAAGACTCCATGGACACCTCCCACCATCTTTGGACAGACCATCTCTCCAAGCACCAAAGCCAAGAGTCTCTGAGTCATTTTTGACTCAGAAATGTCAATGGATGCACAAATAGGATCAGTACTCAGCTGATCTCACCGTCTCCTCCGTCTGCTAAGTAGATTCATCCCCTTCGTTCCAGAAAAGGACAAAGCAGCAGTAATTGGAACAATCATTAATTCCAGACTCGACTACGCAAATTCCCTCTACATAGGACTGCTAACAGGAAAAAACCCTGGGAATCCATCTCCCCTTCCCTGAGGAGCCTACATTGGCTAACCGTAAAGAATCAAATCACTTTCAATAACTTCTCAGCAGGATGTGGAAATCTTGCAAAAAGACCTGAACAAATTAATGGGGTGGGCGACTACATGGCAAATGAGGTTCAATGTAGAAAAATGTAAAATAATGCATTTGGGTGGCAAAAATATGAATGCAATCTATACACTGGGGGGAGAACCTCTGGGGGAATCTAGGATGGAAAAGGACCTAGGGGTCCTAGTGGATGATAGGCTCAGCAATGGCATGCAATGCCAAGCTGCTGCTAATAAAGCAAACAGAATATTGGCATGCATTAAAAGGGGGATCAACTGCAGAGATAAAACGATAATTCTCCCGCTCTACAAGACTCTGGTCCGCCCGCACCTGGAGTATGCTGTCCAGTTCTGGGCACCAGTCCTCAGGAGGGACGTACTGGAAATGGAGCGAGTACAAAGAAGGGCAACAAAGCTAATAAAGGGTCTGGAGGATCTTAGTTATGAGGAAAGGTTGCGAGCACTGAACTTATTCTCTCTGGAGAAGAGACGCTTGAGAGGGGATATGATTTCAATTTACAAATACTGTACTGGTGACCCCACAATAGGGATAAAACTTTTTCGCAGAAGAGAGTTTAATAAGACTCGTGGCCACTCATTACAATTAGAAGAAAAGAGGTTTAACCTTAAACTACGTAGAGGGTTCTTTACTGTAAGAGCGGCAAGGATGTGGAATTCCCTTCCACAGGCGGTGGTCTCAGTGGGGAGCATTGATAGCTTCAAGAAACTATTAGATAATCACCTGAATGACCGCAATATACAGGGATATGTAATGTAATACTGACACATAATCACACACATAGGTTGGACTTGATGGACTTGTGTCTTTTTTCAACCTCACCTACTATGTAACTATATGTAACTAAGACCTTCTGCCTCACCCACAAATGCATACAAGGAAACGCTCCTCAATACCTATGTGAGAAAATAAAACGCTACACACCCAATCGCAGTCTTTGATCTTCTAACCAAAACCTCCTCCTTATTCCCAAACCACACTACAAAACAAAGGGAGAATGAAGATTCGCAGTCCAAGGACCACGGCTATGGAACGCTCTACCGACTTACATCCGCATGGAAGAAAACCATCAGGCCTTCAGAAAAAAACTCAAGACCTACCGCTTCTAAGAAGCTGGACAACACAGGACAGATCTAGCGCCTTGAGATGATTCAGTTCGCATTTGCAGCGCTATACAAATCATTCATTCATTCATTCAGTCACAGAACTTCTGTTTCTGGCAAGACCTTCGTGACACCTAATGAGGAAAACCAGTAAGAGATTTTTTTTTTGGCTAAAGGGCAAGAGCTTGCCAGCAATGTGTCTTTTTTTAGTGATGAATTTCTAAAATGTGGAGATGTGGAGTTCAGCTTCCATCTAAATAACCAAAACTTCATGCAGGGTCTGAGTTTTTATAACAGGGGAACTGAAGTCACTTACTAGAAAAAGAGATGGGCAATGTACACTAAATCATACAAGGATGGCAGGATAAGCTGAGGATGAAAACCAAGTGATAGCCTGGCTCTGTCACCATGTCAAAGTCAGGCAATTCTCCCTGCAACTGCAACGTTGCGCTTGAAAATGTGTGGTAACTCCTGTGGATACATGGGCTCTAGGAAGTCAGCCTGAGGAAGCGTTAATAGGAGGTTAATTTTGGAAGATAGGTACTGCTTGGAGGGCTTCTTAAGGGGTCCTTTATCAACAAGAGAGCTGCTCTGGAACAAGAAGATAATACTACCCTCAAAAGCATGGCACCACCCAACCCTCCTGAGAACTGGTGAGTTGATATAGAACTCTGTTTGGTGTGTTGCTGGACCTGCCACAAACTGGGTCATTTAAATGTGTGGTGCAAGTTAATCGACAGGAGGTTGTCACACTTCTCCAAACCATCATGGAAAGCTGAAAGAGAGAACAAGTGGATGTCATCTCCATGTAGGAGGATGTAAAATACTGCCCCAGGGATTTTGTAACCCTGTTCACCCCAGTGGGAACTGTCTCACTAAAGTTTAGGGTGATGCTGGGGTTTAACATTTGATCTGGTAAGAATGTTCTATACTCTGAACTTATATGGACAAAAGTTGAGAAGCCCACCATAAAAAGAAGGAGTCCTCTGATGAAATAACTAATACCACACATAATGAAAGGAAGAAACAGACTCCCATAGAGAAGTTTGTCACGATTTATTTAAAAAAGTTTGAAAAGCCAATGTATCTATCGCAGCATACAATACAAACGTGTTGGAAAACACAGTGTGCACTCCAGCTGCGTTGCAAGGGGCGGAAGTGATGTATCACACTCAAGGCACCCAAAAGGTGATGAACCTTACTATGGGAGTCCATTTTTTCCTTTCATTATCCCACTGATGTTTGGACGTTTGACGGCACGATTTGAGATCGGGAGAATTTCCTTTGCTGATCTGCGCTTTTGACTACCTGTAATGGGTGTCATGGAGTTCTGGTGAGTAGGATGTTTGGCAGGTGTTGGTGGTGGAAGATACACAGTCACTTCCAATCATTTCACTGGGATAAAGAAGACTTATATACACAAATTTATTTGGACAATAATTTCCTGACATTTATTTTTGATTTTTTCAGCCATAACTATTAAGGACACTTTATATGCATTTGGCTAATGTTTTTTGGAACATGCACTTTCATTATGCACTTGCAATTTATTGTAACATATATGATCTAGTGTATTGTTAATCAATGTTTTGAAAACTATTTTGATACATCACAGAGAGCGTGGTTCAAATAAATTTACTAATTAATTTTTATAATATTATTATATTAGCTGTCTCCCTGTGATCGCGGTGCTGGGAGCAGTAATGTGTTTCAGAGATTCACTCCTCCTTTGTCAAAAAATTTTTTTGGACCAAACCAAAAAAAAAAATATTAGCTGTCTCCCTGTGACCGTGGTGCTGGGAGCAGTAATGTGTTTCAGAGGTTCACTCCTCCTTTGTCCGAAAAAATTTTTGGACAAAAGGGGGGTGAACCTCTGAAGCCCATTACCACCCCCAGCACCGCCCCCACTTCTCACAGACACGAAGGGGTTGCCTCGAGGTAGACTGCTCTTGTGCAGAATGCCAACGATTGGTGGGAATTCTGACAGCTGTTATGATGTGATTTCCCTGATGCCAGCTAGAGAGATAAGAAAAGCTCATACACTGACAACCTTGTGGTTTCTTCATCCATCACACTGCGGACAACCCTGTGGTGCTTTCATCTCCCATCCATGCTGATTACCAAGAATAATGTAAGTGTACTTAAAACAACAAGAAGTGACAATCAACAATAATTGAATGATATCTCTCACCCAGTGCTCATAGAATGAAAGACTATACTAATAAAGTTAGCAGCTGCTATAAATATAAAATAAAATGAAAAATATGCTACAGTCCAGCTATAGCATTAGCAGCGCTCGAGCAATAACGCTTAATGATGATATAAAGTGTATAATGAATAGTCCAAAATCATGAGTCCATCACTTTGTTCCTCTAGGTTCCAAATTCAATTATGGATCCCATCACCACACCGCATGAGCAAACACCCCTATGATAATAAACTCACCAGACAAAACCAGCTCATGCGCTTGTAATGATTATTTGTTGGCATCAAGGACTTCATCCTTCCATCTAGATGTCACTCGTAATGAAAAGATAAGTGCACATAGTGTAATCCTGTAAAAAAGAGATTTAATAAATTCAAAACCCCCTAACAAATGTGCACTTACAACCAAATAAAATATTAAAAGCATGTAAACACAATCCTGTCCTTATCGCTCCCCTGTCTCTTACCACGCCTCAATCGTCTCAGAAAGCGGTGTACCCGAGTTGAGACGATTGCTGACAGATCATAAGGCCGCTGTGTGGTCATTACCTGACGCATTTCGTCATCACTTCGTCAGGGGGCATGACCACACAGCACAGCTCCCTTCCTTTATACACTGCGAGTGCCGGGTATTAATCCAATACACGTTCACTTCCCACAACACTTAAGCTACCATATTAATGGGCTATATATATGATAAAAATAACTACTATGTGCACACGGTTAGAATATGTATAATATATATAATATGTATAATATGTGCCAAACTGTATGTTGTCCATCAGGCGCTCGGGTTCAGCACATCATGGATCTGGTGGACAGATTACTCGGAGGGGCTGGGAAAGACCCAGCTGTCATGGTGCACGTTGGCACCAATGACAAAGTCAGAGGCAGATGGAGTGTCCTAAAGAACAATTTTAGGGACTTGGGAGCTAAATTGAGGAAAAGGACCTCCAAGATAGTATTCTCAGGAATACTACCGGTACATCGAGCCACACCAGAAAGGCAGAGGGAGATTAGGGAAGTAAACAAGTGGCTGAGGAGCTGGTGTAGTAAGGAGGGGTTTGGGTTCCTTGAGGACTGGGCCGACTTCTCAGTCGATCACCAGGACTATAGACGGGACAGATTGCACCTAAATGAGAAGGATGTAGATCAGCTGGGAGCAAAGAAAGAAAGTTAGAGGAACTAGGCGACGGGGAGGAGGGCCCAGAGGTAGAAATAGCCAGTGCGGATCATATTCCAGAGGGTAGTATTGGGGGCATTAGTGGTAGGTTGACTAAAGCACATAAAACCAAGGTAAGTATAGTAACAAGCCCTAGTTGCAACCTTGGAACACCCAATAAGTGGATAGTATGCGACCGGTCTAAACTACGTGGCATGTTCACCAATCCAGGAGCCTGGCGGACAAGATGGGTGAACTAAAGATACTGTTGTACGAGGAGGATTTGGATTTTGTGGGAATTTCAGAGACCTGGTTCAACAGCTCTCATGATTGGCTGGCAACCATTCAAGGGTATACCCTTTATCGCAGGGATAGAGAGGGTAAAAAAGGGGGAGGGGTATGCCTATATATCAAGAATAATGTACAAGTGAATGTGAGAGATGACATCACTAAGGGAGCTAGGAAGATGGAGGTGGAATCCTTGTGGGTAGAGCACCAAAGGGATGAAGCTAAGGGGAAAATAATACTGGAAGTATGCTATAGGCCCCCTAACCTGAGGGGGGAGGGGGAGACGGATCTCCTATCACAATTTGGATTAGCAGCAAGGATGGGAAGTGTTATCATAATGGGGGATTTTAATTATCAAGACATAGACTGGGCGGGGAGAACCACACCTTCGTCTAAGGCTCGCCAGTTCCTAAATGTCTTGCAGGAATTGGAGCAAGTACAAAGAAGGGAAACAAAGCTAATAAAGGGTCTGAAGGATGTTAATTATAAAGAAAGGTTGCGAGTACTGAACGTATTCTCTCTGGAGAAGAGATGCTTGAGAGGGGATATGATTTCAACTTACAAATACTGTACTGGTGACCCAACAATAGGGATAAAACTTTTTTGCAGAAGGGAGTTTAACAAGACACGTGGCCACTCATTAAAATGAGAAGAAAAGAGGTTTAACCTTAAACTACGTAGAGGGTTCTTTACTGTAAGAGCGGCAAGGATGTGGAATTACCTTCCACAGGCGGTGGTATCAGTGGGGAGTATCGATAGTTTAAAAAAATTATTAGATAAGCACCTAAGCGACCACAACATACAGGGATATACAATGTAATACTGACATATAATCACACACATAGGTTGGACTTGATGGATTTGTGTCTTTTTTCAACCTCACCTACTATGTAACTATGTATCAGCAATCGGCCCTCTCAGAGAGCGGCGTACCCGGGTTGAGACGATTGCTGACAGATCGTAAGGTCACTGTGTGGTCACTCCCCGACCCGTTTCATCATCACTTCGTCAGAGGACGTGGACACTCAGCACAGCTCCCTTCCTTTATAAACCACGAGCGCCGGGTGTTAACCCAATACACGTTCGCTTCCCACAACACTAAAGCTACCATGTTAATGGGATATATATGCCTAGATAACAACTATGTGCACACGGTTAGAATATGTATAATGTCACCAATCGGCCCTTCATGTTCTTTACCACCTCCAGATCTGTGCAACATGTGTCAATGTTAATGCTAATACCCAATCGGCATTTATAACTCATATTACCTAGTTTTACCCTGATCGCTGCAACCAAATCTCGCCATGTATGGGCTGACAGATCGTAAGGTTACTGTGTAGTCACTCCCTGACCCGTTTCATCATTACTTCGTCAGAGGGCGTGGCCACTCAGCACAGCTCCCTTCCTTTATACACTGCGAGCGTCGGGTGTTAACCCAATACACGTTCGCTTCCCACAACACTTAAGCTACCATGTTAATGGGATATATATGCCTAAATAACAACTATGTGCACATGGTTAGAATATGTATAATGTCACCAATGGGCCCTTCATGTTCTTTACCACCTCCAGATCTATGCAACATGTGTCAATGTTAATGCTAATACCCAATCGGCATTTATAACTCATATTACCTAGTTTTATCCCGATCGGTGCAACCAAATCTCGCCATGTATGGGCTCTTATTGTTAAAACAATGCAGAGCTCAAATAATAAATATATAATCAATAACACTACAACACATAATGGCTAGAAAAAACATATTCAAATCATTAATATCAATCTACACTCCCAATAATTCATAATCAAATAAAATTCTTTTTTTTTAATTCATTTTTTTTTTAAATCATTATTTTTAAAAGTACAGTGCCTAATAATTATATATAAAACAGTGCAGCGCTGGACGTATAATAAAATAAGCTATTATATTAATCAAATTAGTATTAGTGCAATAAAGTGATGAAGTATTAATGAAATAGTGTAAACAGTAATACAAATCCACCAGTAAGTTGCTAACAATCAATGCAATTAAGTGCTAAAAAATACCAAACTATAATATAGTGAAAATGTTCAAATAAAGTGAAAAGTCCAAAAAAACTCTAAAAATGATTAAATAAAAGTGCAAAAATCCAAATACGATACTCCACTTTATAGTGCTGCCCGTTACTAGGTGAAAAAGTTGGAGGCTTACCAGAAAGCCTGCGACCGCCCTTACTCAGGGGGGTCAGTACAGGCTTAGTAGATCACCGCAGGTGTCCCGACAGGATGACAGCTGGTGGTCCTCAGATCTCCTTTCTCCTTTCCAAATAGTTCATTAGTAGCAGCGGGGGACACTCAGGAGAGTGTGGTAACAGGATAACTCAAAGCAGCAAGCACTTCAACGGGGATGAGCCATATCAAAAAGAAAAAGGAACTCCCATAGTGTAGAAAGCCAAATTAATTTATTTAAAAATAGCAGACATACACTGTATAAAATCGCAGGAATAATGTATATAAAATTCCAGCAAGGATAAAAGAAAAAGACTCCACTGCCATTAAAATTGAAATTGCGCATGTGCGATGCGAGTTCACGTTGTGACCCTGCCGCCGTTTCGTCACAATGGTGTCATCAGGGGTACGCAATCGCACATGCGCATTATATAGCCAGATGGCGCTTTGAAAAGCACCGCCATTGGCTAAAACAACCGGAGCTAAAACACAATTGGTCATTTGGGATCTGGTTCCTATCATGTAAACAGAATGAGAGAAGCCTAAAGTGTTGGTTAGCAGCCGTGAACGCTGCCAGGCATATATAGAGTATGACATGCTATTCAAGCTAATGCCATCTAGTGGACATTAAAAATAAAACTTAAAATGTAAACAATGGGTGACTATTTCCCTCAACGTCCATGACGGTTAGTATACCCAGCAACTCAACAAAAATAAATAATAAAACAAGCAACCTCACCCCCACTAATAAAGGGATCACTTAACATAATTATGAATGATAGATAAAGATCACGGGAGCATAAAAATGCACAACATATGGTCTCAATAACATGCCCTCCAACAATAAAAAACATGTTATAAGGTGTTGTGCATTCTCCAACAGGGACATCAGCTGTTATTAATGAAACAGTTGATGTCCAATTCTATGTTCAAGCCATTGGGGGCATGAGAGCCAAGTTTGTAGATCCAGTTGGTCTCGGATCTAGAAATGGCTCTCTTGCCATTACTGCCACGCCAATGGGGGACGTATTTTTCTATACCAATAAAAATGGTGCCCTTAGGATCTCTGTCATGTACAAGATCATAGTGTCTGGAGACACTGCTTGTCAAAGCCTTGTTTAATGTTGGTGATGTGTTCGCCTAACCTTACATGTAACATCCTAATGGTTCGTCCCACATATTCTAACCCGCATGGGCACCTAAGAAGGGGCTGTCCAATGCTTTGGTTTTCAACCCTCCTGGAAATTCAGCACCTAATATCACTATTTTTCGGGATCTGGTGCTGAACGACCTGACCAATTTGAGAGTTAGACGGGTGCAATCACAACAGAATATTAGAGTTGGTATTGATGCTTTGTGTAACAGGAATGACATAATCATATGCCCCGCCGACAAAGGCGGGGCTATTGTTCTTATGGATAAAGATTCCTATAATAATGAAATTTATAGGATCCTTTCGGATACTGATACCTACTCCCCTTTGCCAGCGGACCCCACATCCGCATATATATGCGAGTTGAGTGCCTTGATAGACAAGGGATATAATATGGGGATTTTAAACAAAAAAGAGAAGGAACATTTAGTCCCTCTTGCCCCTCGTTTGCCTGTCATGTATATATTACCGAAAGTACATAGGCTCTGATTAATCCTCCAGGTAGGCCCATCATCAGTGGTATAGATTCCATCCATCATATCACGTTTCTACAACCACTGGTGATGGGCACTCCCTCCTTTCTTAAGGACACGAAACATGCCCTTAATTTATTGGGTGAAATTGAATGGAAGACCACTTACACGTTAGTGACTGCGGATGTCGCATCGCTTTACACGTCAATATCTCACCAATTAGGACATGAGGCGGTGTGACATTTCCTCTATCGGGACTCCAATATCCCCATCACACAATGTAATTGTGTGATGGAGCTTTTGGACTTCTCGATGGAGCACAACCATTTTTGGCACAATGGTGCGCATTATTTGCAGATAAAGGGGGTGTCTATGGGAGCTAAATTTGCTCCTAGCATGGTCAACCTCTTTATGGCAAAATGGGAGGAAGAAGAGGTTCTACTTGACAGGCCCTCCCAGCTTGTCATGTGGAGAAGATTCATTGATGACGTCCTCTTTATATGGGATGGCAACTTGGAGTCTGTTGCCACTTTCCTCTCCTCTCTCAAAAACAATGATAGAGGTATAGTGCTCAATTATGAGGCTAGTTCAACTCAAATTTATTTCCTTGATCTAGTTATTACAATTGATAATGGTAGGATCACCACCTCCACCTTCTTCAAACCAACCGACAGGAACAGCTTCATCCCACTGGATTCCTGTCACCATCATCCTTGGTTATCTGCTGTCCCTAAGGGGCAGTTCCTGCACCTAAGGCGGAATTGTTCTGATATAGATCAGTTTTATAATGAGGCCTCTACCTTGAAATCTAGATTTATGAGTAAGGGTTATGATGAGGCAGTTCTTGATTCTTTGATCATAGAGGTAGGGAATAAGGACTGTAGGGACTTACTGGTTGACAAACTTCCTCAGGTCGAAAACAGAGAGGATTTCGGACTGGCCTTTCTTACAACTTATTCAAGCCAGCACTGGGCTATTAAAAGGATCATTAGAAAACATTGGCCAGTTATTAAAAACGACTGAATCCTTGGGCCCTTACTGTCAGATAAACCTTGGGTTTTATCCAGGGGAGCCACTAGCTTTAGACACATAATGGCACCTAATGTGCCAGATCCGCCCACACGTCTTAGTTTTTTTGGGGACCTTAAGGGCTTTTCCCTGTGTAGAAGGTGCAAGGTCTGTAGGGTAAACATGTTAAGAGACAGAAGATTGACTGAATTTACTTCAGCAAATACGGGCCTCACATACCCTATTAAATCGCTCATAACATGCACTACTAAGTGTATTGTATACCTTCTTAGGTGCCCATGCGGGTTAGAATATGTTGGACGAACCACCATTAGGATGTTACATGTAAGGTTAGGTGAACACATCACCAACATTAAACAAGGCTTTGACAAGCACAGTGTCTCCAGACACTATGATCTTGTACATAACAGAGATCCTAAGGGCACCATTTTTATTGGTATAGAAAAATACGTCCCCCATTGACGTGGCAGTAATGGCAAGAGAGCCATTTCTAGATCCGAGACCAACTGGGTCTACAAACTAAGCTCTCTTGCCTCCAATGGCATGAACAGAGAATGGGACATCAACTGTTTCATTAATAACAGCTGATGTCCCTGTTGGAGAATGCACAACACCTTATAACATGTTTTTTATTGTTGGAGGGCATGTTATTGAGACCATATGTTGTGCATTTTTATGCTCCCGTGGTCTTTATCTATTATTCATAATTATGTTAAGTGATCCCTTTATTAGTGGGGGTGAGGTTGCTTGTTTTATTATTTATTTTTGTTGAGTTGCTGGGTATACTAACCGTCATGGAGGTTGAGGGAAATAGTCACCCATTGTTTACATTTTAAGTTTTACTTTTAATGTCCACTAGATGGCATTAGGTTGAATAGCATGTCATACTCTATATATGCCTGGCAGCGTTCACGACTGCTAACCAACACTTTAGGATTCTCTCATTCTGTTTACATGATAGGAACCAGATCCCAAATGACCAATTGTGTTTTAGCTGCTCCGGTTGTTTTAGCCAATGGCGGTGCTTTTCAAAGTGCCGTCTGGCTATATAATGCGCATGCGCGATTGCGTACCCCTGATGACGTCAGTTGTGACGAAACGGCGGTAGGGTCACAACGTGAACTCGCATCGCGCATGCGCAATTTCAATTTTAACGGCAGTGGAGTCTTTTTCTTTTATCCTTGCTGGATTTTTATATACATTATTCGTGCGATTTTATGCAGTGTATGTCTGCTATTTTTAAATAAATGAATTTGGCTTTCTACACTATGGGAGTTCCTTTTTCTTTTTGATATGGCTCATCCCTGTTGAAGTGCTTGCTGCTTTGAGTTATCCTGTTACCACACTCTCCTGAGTGTCCCCCGCTGCTACTAATGAGCTATTTGTAAAGGAGGAAGGAGATCTGAGGACCACCAGCTGTCATCCTGTCGGGACACCTGCGGTGATCTACTAAGCCTGTACTGACCCCCCTGAGTAAGGGCGGTCGCAGGCTTTTTGGTAAGCCTCCAACTTTTTCACCTGGTGACGGGCAGCACTATCAAGTGGAGTATCGTATTTGGATTTTTGCACTTTTATTTAATTATTTTTGGACATTTTTTTGGACTTTTCACTTTATTTGAACATTTTCACTATATTATAGTTTGGTATTTTTGAGCACTTAATTGCATTGATTGTTAGCAACTTACTGGTGGATTTTTATTACTGTTTACACTATTTCATTAGTACTTCATCACTTTATTGCACTAATACTAATTTGATTAATATAATAGCTTATTTTGTTATATGTCCAGCGCTGCACTGTTTTATATATATATATACACATCTCTTTTGCCCTTGTATCAGGGTTATAGTACTAAGCAGCAGGACCCCCATCACGGTTTTCTAGTTCATAACAATTATACATTTTCATTCTATTTTTTATGCACCTAGCGCAAATCTTTGTTTGTTTTTATTTTTAGTACCTAATAATTGTCAGCGAGATTAGATCAAATTCATACTGAATCTCAAATTAGTTTAAAATACTTGGAATTAATCAATAAATTACTCACATTAATAATCACTGATAAAACAATTGAGATCCAATTCTATGTTCATTCCATTGGGATAACATGTATCAGTTAAAAATATCCACTTCGTCTCACACTTTGACAACTCTCTGACCCTATTACTTACTCTCCATACTGGATTCATCTTTTTTATACCCCAAAATTTCAGTCTGATGGGTCCCTATTGTGTTTCCTTCGAAAGTGCATTGATACACTATGATCTTTGTACTCAATTCTAATATTATTGATAAGTTCCGATATCCTTTTACCAATTGTTCGCTTAGTGTGACCAATGTACATTAAATTGCATGGACAATGGAGTGCATACACCACATACGCTGAGTGACACAAAATAAAGTCCTTGATCTCAAAAGATTTCCCATTAGCTGTGGACTTAAAATCGGTCAATCCCCGCATGTGTGTGTGCACCTGGCGACATGCTAAACATCTAAGACAAGCGAAAAAACAGCTTTGTCCCAAAACATTAGTGGTTTAGTAGGTGGATCTAATATCTTTTTTGCTATCTTATCCCCTAATGAGGGCCCTTTCTTCCTCAACATTTTATCCATCCCTAATATCGGCCAATACTTCCTAAAAATTGTCTCAACCTTCTTATGCTGAGTATGGCAGTTACTAATAAAACCCCATTCATGTTTTGTATCATTCTGTCTTTCCTTGTTAGCTAAACACACCTCTTGGCTAGGGATGAGCTTCATGTTCGAGTCGAACCCATGTTCGACTTGAACATCATCTGTTCGCCCGTTCGCCGAATTGCGAATGATATGGGCCGTTCGCGCCAAATTCGTGTGCCGCATCACGGCCCATAATTCACGGCGGCATCGCAGTGCATTGCTGGCTGATGATTGGCCAACCATGCACTATGACCCGCATGCTTGGCCAATCACAGCGCCGTCTCAGGGGATTTAGTACACGCCCCACACTATATAAGGCCGCCTGCACGGTGGCCCTGTGTAGTGTGTGTTTCGGCGTTGAGAGAGAAATAGATAGACAGAGAGTGTCATTTGATTTAAGTTAGATAGATTAGGCAGGACAGTCAGTGAGTTAGCTGCACTTACAGTGTATTGTGTATATATATATGCATCCCAGGTGTTATATATATATATATATATATATATATATATACACTGTATTCAGTTTAGCTAGATCCGTTCCTGTTATCTTGCTACTGACAGGCAGGCTTGTGTTGTTACAGTATTTACAGCTACCTGAAGAAAATTGCTGGTGTTCTTTTGATCCTATTAGTACCACAGTCAGGCAGATAGACTATTTACAGTTAGTGTAGTGCGTCCTCCTCACAGTGTTTAGTTAAAGCTACAAGTTAGTTTAGTGAGACCTCTGCATAGTGTTCAGCTAAAGCTACAAGTTATTGTAGTGCGTCCTCTGAACAGTGTTCAGCTAAAGCTACAAGTTAGTGTAGTGCACAGTGTTCCGCTAAAGATACAAGTTAGTGTAGTGCATCCTCCTCACAGTGTTCAGCTAAAACTACAAGTTAGTGTAGTGCGACCTCTGCACAGTGTTCAGCTAAAACTACAAGTTAGTGTAGTGCGTCCTCCTCACAGTGTTCAGCTAAAACTACAAGTTAGTGTAGTGCGACCTCTGCACAGTGTTCAGCTAAAGCTACAAGTTAGTGTAGTGCGTCCTCCTCACAGTGTTCAGCTAAAACTACAAGTTGGTATAGTGTGACCTCTGCATAGTGTTCAGCCAAAGCTACAAGTTAGTGTAGTGCATCCTCCTCACAGTGTTCAGCTAAAGCTATAAATTAGTGTAGTGCACAGTGTTCAGCTAAAGCTACAAGTTAGTGTAGTGTGTCCTCTGAACAGTGTTCAGCTAAAGCTACAAGTTAGTGTAGTACGTCCTCTGAACAGTGTTCAGCTAAAGCTACAAGTTAGTGTAGTGCAGAGTGTTCAGCTAGAGCTACAAGTTAGGGTAGTGCTTCCTCCTCACAGTGTTCAGCTAAAGCTACAAGATAGTGTAGTGCGTCCTCCCCACAGTGTTCAGCTAAAACGACAAGTTAGTGTAGTGCGACCTCTGCACAGTGTTCAGCTAAAGCTACCTGTAGAAGGTTGGTGGTGTTTTCCTGATCCTATCACTACCACAGGCAGCTAAATAAGCTACAAGTTATACTTTTTTGCGACCTCTGCACAGTGTTCAGCTAAAACTACCTGTAGAAGGTTGATGGTGTTTTCCTGATCCTATCACTACCGCAGGCAGCTAAATAAGCTACAAGTTAGTTTTTTGCGACCTCTGCACAGTGTTCAGCTAAAGCTACCTGTAGAAGGTTGGTGGTGTTTTCCTGATCCTATCACTACCACAGGCAGCTAAATAAGCTACAAGTTAGTGTAGTGCGTCTTCCTCACAGTGTTCAGCTAAAACTACAAGTTAGTGTAGTGCGACCCCTGCACAGTGTTCAGCTAAAGCAACAAGTTAGTGTAGTGCGTCCTCCTCACAGTGTTCAGCTAAAGCTACAAGTTAGTGTAGTGCACAGTGTTCAGCTAAAGCTACAAGTTAGTGTAGTGCATCCTCCTCACAGTGTTCAGCTAAAACTACAAGTTAGTGTAGTGCGACCTCTGCACAGTGTTCAGCTAAAGCTACAAGTTACTGTAGTGCGTCCTCTGAACAGTGTTCAGCTAAAGCTACAAGTTAGTGTAGTGCGTCCTCTGAACATTGTTCAGCTAAGGCTACAAGTTAGTGTAGTGCATCCTCCTCACAATGTTCAGCTAAAACTACAAGTTAGTGTAGTGCGACCTCTGCACAGTGTTCAGCTAAAGCTACCTGTAGAAGGTTGGTGGTGTTTTCCTGATCCTATCACTACCGCAGGCAGCTAAATAAGCTACAAGTTAGTGTAGTGCGTCCTCCTCACAGTGTTCAGCTAAAACTACAAGTTAGTGTAGTGCGACCTCTGCACAGTGTTCAGCTAAAGCTACCTGTAGAAGGTTGGTGGTGTTTTCCTGATCCTATCACTACCGCAGGCAGTTAAATAAGCTACAAGTTAGTGTAGTGCGTCCTCCTCACAGTGTTCAGCTAAAACTACAAGTTAGTGTAGTGCGACCTCTGCACAGTGTTCAGCTAAAGCTACCTGTAGAAGGTTGGTGGTGTTTTCCTGATCCTATCACTACCGCAGGCAGCTAAATAAGCTACAAGTTAGTTTTTTGCAATCTCTGCACAGTGTTCAGCTAAAGCTACAAGTTAGTTTAGTGTGACCTCTGCACAGTGTTCAGCTAAAGCTACAAGTTAGTGTAGTGCATCCTCCTCACAGTGTTCAGCTAAAGCTACAAGTTAGTGTAGTACGTCCTCCTCACAGTGTTCAGCTAAAGCTACAAGTTAGTGTAGTGTGTCCTCTGAACAGTGTTCAGCTAAAGCTACAAGTTAGTTTAGTGTGACCTCTGCACAGTGTTCAGCTAAAGCTACCTGTAGAAGGTTGGTGGTGTTTTCCTGATCCTATCACTACCGCAGGCAGCTAAATTGTTTACACGTTAGTGTAGTGCAACCTCTGCACAGTGTTCAGCTAAAGCTACCTGTACAAGGTTGGTGGTGTTCTCATACTACAGGCAGGCAGTTGATTTTGCTAGCTGCAGTATCAGTATATATATATATATATATATATATATATATATATCCCAGCTTAGTGCAGCTACAGGCCATTAGTATGTCTGGAAGGCCAACAAGGAGAGGCAGACAGTCACAAGCCAATAAAAGAGGGCAAGCAGGCTCTGTGTCTAGAGGAAACAGTGCTGGTCGTGGAGACGGTGCATCCTCATCAGCACATGGCCGTGGGACACGCATGGCCTTTTTTTCAGCAGCTGGCCGTGTTGAGCTGCAACATGCAGAAGACTTGGTCAAGTGGATGACCAAGCCGTCCTCATCCTCCTCATCCTCTCTCACTAATGCTCAGGGTACTTTGTCTGGCAAAGCAGCTGCCAACGCGGCCTCTTCCCTCGGCTCAGTGGCATCAGAGACTCCTTCCCTAGCCCCACCATGTCCTCCTGAGGAGTCCCTCGAACTGTTTGACCACAGTGTTGGGTACATGCTCCAGGAGGATGCCCAGCGTTAAGAAGGCTCTGATGATGATACTGAGCTAGATGAAGGCAGTAACGTGAGCACGGACAGAGGGGGTGTCAAGAAGGACAGCAATCTGGCAGTCATGCTCCCCCTGCTGCAGCATACTGCCAGGTTTGCTCCAGTGATGAGGAGGGAGGGGATGATGAGGTCACTGACTCAACGTGGGTGCCTGATAGGCGATAGGAGGAGGAGGAGGAGGAGGCACATCACCAACGAGGCAGATGCCCTCCAGGGGCCAGCCTAAGGGCAGCACACTGACTGCATCACACTGCAAAGCTCCACATGTGCACGCTGCTGTCTCTGTGCGTTATTCTAAAAGTTCTTTGGTGTGGGCCTTTTATGAGACAAGTGCATCAGATCGCACTGCTGCTTTTTGCAACATATGTCTCAAGCGTATCTCACGTAGCCAAAACATCTCCCGCTTGGGTACCATATGCTTGCCCAGACATATGTTGACCTGCCATGCAGTTCATTGGCAAGCGTATCTAAAAGACCCACACCAAAGAACAAAGAGGACCTCTCCTTGCTCCTCATCAGCTGAGATCTCCAACCCCACTATACCTTCAGTCCTCTCTGAGACCTGCACTGAGAGGAATGAAGGTGTAGAATTAGGTGTGTCACAGCCAAATACTTGTGGGCAATCTGCTTTCGGTACACCGATGTTAGATTGTACCAGGCAAATTTCCCTGCCCCAGCTGCTGCACCGCCGAAAGAAGTTCGCTACCAGCCATCCACATGCCCAGCAGTTGAATGTTAGCTTGGCAAATTTGTTAGCACTTCAACTGCTACCTTTTCAGTTGGTAGACTCTGCCCCCTTCTGTGAGTTTGTGGAATGTGCGGTTCCTCAGTGGCAGGTACCCAAACGCCACTTTTTCTCACGTAAGGCGATTCCAGCTCTCTACCGGCATGTGGAAGGCAATGTCTTGGCCTCGCTGGACAGGGCAGTCAGTGGTAAGGTGCATATTACCGCTAACTCATGGTCCAGCAGGCATGGACAGGGACGTTACCTAAGTTTCACGGCGCATTGGGTCACTCTGCTGGCAGCTGGGAAGGATGCAGGACAAGGTGCAGTAGTGTTGGAGGTTTTTCCGTCACCACGCCTCCAAAATGCCACTACTAATGATTGTGACACACCTCTCTCCTCCATCCCCTCCTCTTCTTCTTCCTCCATGGCTTCTTTCTGTGCTTTATCCTCGGAACCAGCGGTGCTCCGTAGGTGTTCAAGGGGCTACGCAAGTACGCAGGCCAAAAGATGCCATGCGGTGCTTGAGCTGGTGTGCTTGGGGGACAGGAGCCACACTGAGGCAGAGGTTCTGTCAGCTCTGCAGGGGCAGGTTCAGAGGTGGTTGACGCCACGCCAACTTAAGGCAGGAATGGTGGTTTGCGACAATGGCACTAACCTCCTCTCCGCCCTCCGACAGGGACAACTGACCCATGTGCCCTGTTTGGCTCACATCCTTAACTTGGTGGTGCAGCAGTTCTTGGGCAGGTACCTGGGCTTACAGGATGTCCTGAGGCAGGCCAGAAAAGTCTGTGTGCATTTCCGCCGGTCATATAATGCCAGTGCTCAGCTGGCAGACCTCCAAAAGGAGTTTAACCTACCCAAGAACCGCCTAATCTGTGACATGCCCACCAGGTGGAACTCAACTTTGGCCATGCTGCAGCGGCTGCACACACAGCAGAGGGCCATCAATGAGTACCTGTGCGACTATGGCACCAGGATAGGGTCAGGGGAGCTTGGTTTTTTTCCCCATGCCAGTGGGCCATGATCAGGGATGCATGCACTGTCCTGTTACCATTTGAGGAGGCCACAAGGATGGTGAGCAGTGACAGTGCATGCATCAGTGACACTGTCCCCCTTGTCCACCACTTGAGGCAGAACAGAGGCAGGAAGAGGAGGACTTCCTTAGCTCTCAAGGCCCCCTTTATCCAGACAGTGTTCCTGCGTGCCCGCCGATCACGCAGGAAGAGGAGGAGGAGGAGGATTGTGTCAGTATGGAGGTGGAGCCTGCCACTCAGCATCAGCGGCAGTCTTTAAGGGATCAGTCCCATGAAACACATGGGCTTGTACATGGCTGGGAGGAGGTGGCTGCGGACCATGTCTTTCTTAGTGACCCAGAGGACTCTGGACCGAATGCCTCAGCAAACCTACGCTGCATGGCCTCCCTGATCCTGCAAAGCCTGCGGAAGGATTCTCGTATTTGTGGTATCAAGGAGGGGGATCGTTACTGGCTGGCAACCCTCCTTGATCCACGTTACAAGGGTAAGGTTGCGGACCTTATTTTGCCATCGCAGAGGGAGCAGAGGATGAAACATCTTCGGGAGGCCTTGCAGAAAGGTCTGTGCAACGCACTCCCAGAGACTGGGAGGTTACAAACTCCTATTTCTGGACAACGTGTTGCTGAGGCTTCGGTCAGTCAAAGAAGGAGGGGTGGAGAAGGTGGCCGTCTGACCATTGCGTTCAGACAATTTCTTAGTCCGCAGCCCCAAGGTATGATCGGTTCCAGCAACCATCACCAACGTCTGTTTTACATGGTGCAGGAATACCTAGGGGCAAGATCTGACTTGGACACCTTTCCCACCAAAAATCCTCTGGGTTACTAGGTCTTGAGTAGGGATGAGCCGAACACCCCCCTGTTCGGTTCGCACCAGAACATGCGAACACGCAAACACCGTTAAAGTCTATAGGACACGAACATGAATAATCAAAAGTGCTAATTTTAAAGGCTTATATGCAAGTTATTGTCATAAAAAGTGTTTGGGGACCTGGGACCTGCCCCAGGGGACATGGATCAATGCAAAAAAAAGTTTTAAAAATGGCCGTTTTTTCAGGAGCAGTGATTTTATTAATGCTTAAAGTCAAACAATAAAAGTGTATTATCCCTTTAAATTTTGTAGCTGGGGGGTGTCTATAGTATGCCTGTAAAGGTGCGCATGTTTCTTATGTTTAGAACAGTCTGACAGCAAAATGACATTTTAAAGGAAAAAAGTCATTTAAAATTACTCGCGGCTATTGCATTGCCAGTCCGACAATACACATAAAAGTTCATTGATAAAAACGGCATGGGAATTCCCCACAGGGGAACCCCGAACCAAAATTTTAAAAAAATTACGTGGGGGTCCCCCTAAATTCCATACCAGGCCCTTCAGGTCTGGTATGGATATTAAGAGGAACCCTGGCCAAAATTTTTTTAAAAAATGTCGTGGTGGTCCCCCTAAATTCCATACCAGACCCTTATCCGAGCATGCAACCTGGCAGGCCGCAGGAAAAGAGGGGGGGACGAGAGAGCTGCCCCTCCTCCTGAACCATACCAGGCCACATGCCCTCAATATTGGGAGGTAGCTCCCCAAAAACACCTTGTCCCCATGTTGATGAGGACAAGGGCCTCATCCCCACAACCCTGGCCGGTGGTTGTGGGGGTCTGCGGGCGGGGGCTTATCGGAATCTGGGGGACCCCCAGATCCCACCCTTCCCTGTGTGAAATGGTAAGGGGGTACAAAAGTACCCTTACCATTTCACTAAAAAACTGTCAAAAATGTTAAAAATGACAAGAGACAGTTTTTGACAATTCCTTTATTTTAATGTTTCTTCTTTCTTCTTTCTTCTATCTTCCTTCATCTTCTTCTTCTTCTTCTTCTTCTGGTTCTTCTGGCTCTTCTGGTTCTTCCTCCAGTGTTCTCGTCCAGCATCTCCTCCGTGGCATCTTCCATTTTCTTCTCCTCAGGCCGCTCCGCACCCATGGCATGGGGGAGGCTCCCGCTCTTCTCTTCATCTTCTCCTCTTCTTCATCTTCGCCAAACTGGGCGTGAACTTAGCGCCCATAGCTACTCCTCTATTCTGAGTGAAAAACCTTCCAGCATACCAAATATAATTGTGGGACAAACAATAGTCCAAGGCTATCCCTAAAAACGTATTTTGCAACCGTGGTAGGTCATCCCTTTGACTAAATGCCCAATTAAGGGCAAGTAGGGCATCATCGTGCTGTATCACAGTATATAAAGATGCAGCATTGACCGTTACCAAGTAAACTTCTGTATGCTTAGGGATATGTATTTCTTTAAGAAGCTGTAAAAAAATGTGTATCTTTCAGATAGGCTTTGGTTTGTACAACACTCTTTTGTAGGAAATTATCAAGAAAATGTCCTACTCTAGAGGTTACTGATCCAATACTATTGACTATGGGTCTAGCCGGAGGATTAAGAGAATCCTTATGGACTTTCGGCAGCATATAAATAGTTGGGACTCTGCTAAAACTAGAGGGCAAATATATTTTTTTCTTTTTTATTTAAAAAAGAAATTGTAAACATATCGTAACCATAGTCAATCAAGTTATTCAAATCTCTCCCAAAATTTGTGCACATCAATATACACACTAAACTTGTTTATAGGTTTATGAGCTGTACACTTTAATCCCTCATTTAGTACATTTATTTCTTTATCTGTAAATTGAACTTTAGCTAAATTGTAAATCCCTGCTAATCGTTCACCCTTCTCCTTTTTTGGTTGGATTCTCCATCCACTTCTACAACCTCTATGTTGTTTCTTTTTGTTACTTCTAAAGGACTGCGGTCTTTCCCATTGGGGTGGATTCCACCATCCTTGATCTCTGCCATACTGGGAGGATTTTGGTGGACGTCCTCTCCAAGGATGGCCTCCTCATGGTCTTTGACCTCCTGTCCCCCCTCTCCCTAAAAAAGGCCTTGCTGGTTTTGGGGAATTGTTGTAATCGTATAATGTCTCAAATTGATTGGACGTGGGGATAGGATAAGGGCTCCACTGATCTCTCTCATCACATCTTTGATGTTGATTTCCCGGTGGTCTAAATTAGTGCTGGGCCACAGGTGTGTTAAGATATGAATTATTTTGGTCTCCTTCCTAATGATTTTGATATTGATTTCTAAGGGGTTTCCTAAACTGCTGGTCTCCTGTATTTTGCTGGTACCACTGGTTAGAAGGGTTTATGTAATTTTCCTTTTTTCTCCCTCTTCTACCCCTCTGTCCCCCTCGACCTCTTTGAACTGATTGGGGTGCATGTCCCCACCCTGGTGTTCTTTAATTCGCTATAGTGGTTTTCCCACCATTTTTTTTTTTGGTGTTTCTAATTAGTGGAGGGACTAATACCAGCTTCTCACCTATTTCTGTGGGAACTGCATTACTACTTTGCCATATATAAATAGAATTATTTTTAAAATCTCCCATATCCCTGTGGAACTTTTTTCATTTCTTTTTTTGTGTTTCTCGATCTTTTTAACTTCTTTTTAATCTCATTATTAAAATTAACTGCTTGTTGTGTGACTTTAATAGGATCTAATTTGATTTGTAAATCTGTGATCTTTTTTTCTACATTTTTCATTGTTCATTTTTTCCTTTTGAGCACCAACTCTTGGAGTTTAAGACCCACACCATTAAAGAACGTGCATCACTCTGCCATAGATGTTTCATCATTCAATCCATCTTGTGGGTTTACTTCCCACCTGAGGCTCCGCATGATGTTTTTTTCTTTTAAATAATGCTCCAATGTACAAATGTCCCACTAGGTTCAGATCTGCTTTTCCAAAGCATATCCCAAAGAGGTGAGCAAAAAAATTGTGGTCCTCGTTTTCCACTAATGTTCCATCAATGGAAAACAATGAATCCAGATTAATTGGTTGGTTATCAAGGAATTTCACCGCATCCATGGCAACTATGGGTAATCAAATACAATCTTAAAACAAGAAGTGAAATCAACAATAATTAAATGATACCTCTCATCCAGAGCTCATAGAATAAAAGACTATACTAATAAAGTTAGCAGCTGCTAAAAATATAAAATAAAATGAAAAATATGTTACAGTTCAGCTATAGCATTAGCAGCGCTCAAGCAATAACATTTAATGATGATATAAAGTGTATAATGAATAGTCCAAAATAGAGCCAATCATGAATCCATCACTTTTGTTCCTATAGGTTCCAAATTCAGTTATGGATCGCGTCAGCAAACACCCCTATGGTAATGAACTCACCAGACAAAACCAGTTCATGTGCTTGTAATGATTATTTGTTGGCATCAAGGACTTCGTCCTTGCATCTAGATGTCACTCGTAATGAAAAGATAAGTGCACATAGTGTAATCCCGTAAAAAAGAGATTTATTAAATCCAAAACCCCCCTAACAAATGTGCACTTACAACCAAACAAAATATTAAAAGCATGTAAACACAATCCTGTCCTTATCGCTCATCTGTCTCTCACCACTCCTCGAATGTCTCGGAGAGCGGTGTACCCGGGTTGGAGCGATTGCTGACAGACCATAAGGTCACTGTGCGGTCCCTAAAAACTGCTTTTGCAACCGTGGTAGGTCATCCCTTTGACTAAATGCCCAAGTAAGGGCAAGTAGGGCATCATCGTGTTGTATCACAGTATATAAAGATGCAACGTCCATAGGGGGTGCCCGGGCACCGCCCCCCCCCCCCCCCCCGTAGTCACCAATAAATAAATAAATAAATAAATAAAGCAAAAAAAACTTAAAAAAGCCCTTTAAGAAAATAAAAATTCAAAAAAAATTACCTTTAACTAAGTGCACTGTATTCGGGCGCCAGACACAGTGCACTATGGGAAATGCCACGTCAATGCAATCATGAGATTGCAAACGTGGCGCTTCAGGATTTTTACCTGCTTTGCGACACAATCCAAAGCTCTGAGCAGCTTCCACCCGTAGTATTACTATGGGCGGGAGCTTTGTTGTTTAAATTTAGAGGTTACTTCCGGGTTTCCTGGACCAGAGGGAAGCCAGAAGTGATGTCGGCAGCTCCATGCTTCGCATGGCTTGAGCGGAGCTGGAAGGTAAGTAATGAGAGAGCATGCCACGCAGCATATGAGGGAAGGATTTATAACACTGGCTGCAGTAATCAATCATTGAGCGTTCAATTTTTGTGAAGGCTGGAAGTGGGACATGTATGGGGTATGTAACGGTATTTCCATGGTGGCAGACTAGCAGACTAGATGTGAGAAACACTTACACGCTGATATAATTAAACAATGCTCTGCTGGGTCCATTGGTTAAAGTAAATAGGGCTCAGCATGACTGTAAAGTTAAATAATACTAAATCACTGAGTAAGCCTATGAAAGACTTAATAGTAAACTGTACCCTGCATGCTTCTCTAGAGACACTCTGCATGTGGTTACTGAACAGCTAATGTACTGGGGCTGAACAGTACCCTCCGCAGGTGTCTCTGCTTGTCTGGTTAGCTGGAGGTTTGGGTAATCCTTTTCACGTATCATTAGAGCAGGTTTAATCTTGTCATGTGTTCTTTAAAATAGGACATGCTCATTTACTATTATGAATTAAAGCAAAAGTGGAGCAATTTTTGGGTTGGATAATTACATCTCAGATATCAAAGGCACACAAGACATGAAAACATTTTGATAGTTCTTCTTTGAGACGTACTGCATACGTCTAAAGCGGTACGCATCGGTAAAGCCTTTACCGTCGTTTTAGTGGCTGAAAAAGGGTTAAAACCCTCCGCTGCAGTGGCGCTTTCCCGACGGTTTGGCGGTGCTGCCCCATTGATTTCAATGGGCAGGGGAGCTTTAGGAGCGGTGCATACACTGCTCCTACTTTGCTGCAAAGATGCTGCTTGCAGGACTTTTTTGACTGTCCTGCAAGTGCACCGCTCCAGTGTGAAAGAACTCGGGCTTTCACACTGAAGTGACTGGAGTTACAGGCACTATGCAGGTGTTATATTTAGCACTGTAGTGCCTGTAAAGCGCCTCAGTCTGAAAGTAGCCTTACTGATGTCTTATTGTCCTTCTGGTTCAGTTCTCTAATGGTATATAAATATGCCAATAATATATCTTCATAAGAAATGATTATTGATCACACAGGAAATAATTTACTGTTTACAGTAGTTAATTCCTACAAGTTACTATATTTTAGAATACATTATGTGACCTGATGGGAGCACCCTATCAAAACACATTACGATTACCTGTGTGTTTATACTGTATACCGTATATAAATATACCAATATTATATCTTAATAGAAAATGGTTGCTGCTCACAAAGGGATAACTCAGCCTGGTGTATGATGTGCAGAGCCCTGTGTATAATCTAGAGCTCGGTGTATAATGTAGAGCCTGGTATATGATGTACAGGGCCCTGTGTATAATGTAGAGCCTGGTATATGATGTACAGAGCCCTGTGTATAATGTAGAACCTGGTATATGATGTACAGAGCCCTGTGTATAATGTAGAGCCTGGTATATGATGTACAGAGCCCTGTGTATAATGTAGAGCCTGGTATATGATGTACAGAGCCCTGTGTATAATGTAGAGCCTGGTATATGATGTACAGAGCCCTGTGTATAATGTAGAACCTGGTATATGATGTACAGAGCCCTGTGTATAATGTAGAGCCTGGTATATGATGTACAGAGCCCTGTGTATAATGTAGAGCCTGGTATATGATGTACAGAGCCCGGTGTATAATTTGGGATGGCACAGTGGGAGCATTTGATATGGCACAGTGGCTGCGTTTGATGGGCACATTGGCTGCGTTTGATGGCGCAGTGGTGGCAATTGATGGACACAGTGGCTGCGTTTGATGGCACAGTGGCTGTGTTTGATGGTACAGTGGCAGCATTTGATGGCACAGTGGCAGCATTTGGTGGCACAGTGGGAGCATTTGATATGGCACAATAGCTGCATTTGATGGGCACAGTGGCGGCGTTTGATGGCACAGTGGCTGCGACTGATGGTACAGTGAGGCTGCAATTGATGGGTTTTTTTCAGAATTTTTCAGTTGGTTTGTGCCCCCCAAAAAATTTTGAGCACCAGCCGCCACTGACGTCGGCCATTACCAACTGAACTTCTGTATGCTTAGGGATATGTATTTCTTTAAGAAGCTGTAAAAAAAATTTTGAATCTTTCAGATAGGCTTTGGTTTGTACAACACTCTTTTGGAGGAAATTATCAAAATACTCTCCTACTCTAGAGGTTACTGATCCAATACAATTGACTATGGGTATAGCCGGAGGATTTAGAGGATCCTTATGGACTTTCGGCAGCATATAAATAGTCAGGACTCTGCTGAAACTAGGAACCAAATATCTTTTTTATTTTAAATTTAATATCGACATAAATAATCATAGTCAATCAAGTTATTTAAATCTCTCCTAAAATTCATAGTCAGGTTGCGATCTAGTTCCACATAATGTCACCATCCGCCAACATACCAGTTAATTGGGAGTGGTAAAAACTTTTTTCCAAAAAAATGAATTAAAAAAAAAATTTATTTGATTATGAATTATTGGAGTGTAGATTGATATTAATGATTTTAATATGTTTTCTCTAGCCTTTATGTGTTGTAGTGTTATTGATTATATATTTATTATTGGAGCTCTGCGTTGTTTTAACAATAAGAGCCCATACATGGCGATATTTGGTTGCACCAATCGGAATAAAACTAGGTAATATGAGTTATAAATGCAGATCGGGTATTACCATGAACATTGACACATGTTGCACAGATCTGGAGGTGGTAAAAAATACGAAGGGCCGATTGGTGATATTATACATATTCTAACCGTGTGCACATAGTTGTTATTTCGGCATATATATCCCATTAACATGGTAGCTTAAGTTTTGTGGGAAGCGAACGTGTATTGGGTTAACACCCGGCGCTCATGGTGTATAAAGGAAGGGAGCTGTGCTGTGTGGCCACGCCCTCTGACGAAGTGATGGCGTAACACATCAGCTCATGACTACGCATCGACCTTACGATCTGTCAGCAATCGTCTCAACCTGGGTACGCCACTCTCTGAGACAATCGAGGAGTGGTGAGAGACAGGGGAACGATAAGGACAGGATTTTTTTTACATGCTTTTAACATTTTGTTTGGTTTGCGCATTTGTTAGGGGGGTTTTGGATCTAATGAATCTCTTTTTTACAGAGTTACATGATTGGCTCTATTTTGAGCTATTCATTATACACTTTATATCAAGTTTTATTGCTAGAGCGCTGCTAATGCTATAGCTGGACTGTAATATATTTATCAATGTAAGTGTATTATTTGTCCGACGAAGTCGAACGGGACGAAACGTACATCGGGGTGTGAATGGACAGCAACCAGAATAATCATATTAACATTGTGAGAGCGATTGTGGTTTTCCTGGATAGTCGTTAGCCAGTGTGGAGGTGGTGAGACTGAAGGGGATTGCTTGAATATGTCATGAGCTATACAATGTTTTATACAAAATGTCTTACATGTGAGTGGACTGGGTATTGTTTTTAGATTAAAGATTGAACTCTACAATATTACACCAGTGGAGCCTTTCTTTTTCATGTACCCATGGATTTGCACCTTTTCTACAAGGAACTGTGTTTTTTCTTCATCTTTCCAACTATTAAATCTTCTGCCCTTGTTGTTTTAACTTTGGATAGTAAAACATTTTTTTTCTGCTAGTAAATACCTTATACAGCCCACTTCCTGTTTCTTGTCTGGTAAAAAGCCTAGGCTTATGACATCATGCACAGCTCCCTCTCACTCTTGTGAGAGTTTGTCAGGAAGGGAGGGGAGGATGAGTCATAAGAAGGCCAATGAGAGCTGCAGAGCTGGAGGTGTGCCTTCATTCCCATCACGAAATGGTTATATCGGCACGTCCATGTACATTATTCTTCTCCAGGCGCTTCCACAGATTTTGGAGGGCTACTGCAAAGTGGGTGAGGCTTTTTGACCATATTCTCAAAATGTGCCATGAGTTAGGGAAGAAAAGATGGCTCCATATAATGAAAGCACCATTTATTAAACCATAAAAATGTAAAAAAGTGCACTTACACAATAAACAGTATCAATAGCCTTGTACACATGTCATGCCTCCTCCAAGCATGCGTACCTGCAACCCTGACCTACCCCTGGGGCGACATGCCCGAGATGTACACTCAGGAAAATTTCCAAAAATGTAATTTCTGGTACTGGACCGGGTACACCCTAGTAGTGGGGGGGTGACTGGGATAAAATTCTACTACAAAAGTAGACCAGGTGGATAGTGGCCTTACAAGCCACATCACCACCTGGCCTAAATGATTGCATTAGTTATCGACCGTTTCTGGAGGGGTTTACATCGGGAGTTTGGGAGGGTCAGGGATAATTTATTTTTCCCCCTCCCCTCCCTTCCCTCGGTTACCGTTCTAATTTTGGAGTCAGTACTCTTGTAGGTTTTCATCTGTAAGACCATAGCATTTCTCAATGTGTAGGTTAGAGAACTCAGAGCTGAACAGGTTTGTAACGGCAATGCAACGGCCCCATGAACATGTACATTCCAGAGCCCACATGTACCTGTAGTTGTATTTTCGCAGGATGTACGATTGTTTAATATTATGACTAGTTAATTTTATCACTAGTTATATATGAGTTACTATCAATAACAAATGTATACGGACCTCTATTACCTATTCCTGTCCACGATATAATTGTGCTAGTATTTACATTTCAGGGAACGGATCCAGCCTATGGGTGTTTCCATATAAATGTATTTGCAGTTACTTAGCTAATTGTCCACTAGATGGCAGTTTACCACCCGCGCACTCTTTTGTTGCATAATCATATTGGCATCTGCAGTCTTGGTAATTTGATATTTTAATGCCTTTTTTCATCAATTTTTCTTTTTTAGTTACTTTCTTCATTTGTTTTGTGTATTTTATGTCATAGGTTTTCCCTTTCCTTTTCTTTCAGTGGCATTTACATTGATTTTCCATGCTTCATTTTTCTCCCTAGTATTTGCTTTTTCCTCTTTCCCTCTAGCAGGGTTTACTTCACACACCCCCTATTGACGCCTCGGCTTAGTTCCGACGGCGCTGAAGGGGGTGGAGATGTGATGACGTAGGTCTCTATGGAAACACAAGGGAAGCGACGCAGGCACGCATCGGTGGTGATCTCTTGTTTACTTCAATCACCGCTGGGCTGCTTTTGACGCATGCGCCGACGTCACACACCGGCGAGATATATATATATATATATATATATATATATATATATATATATATATATATAGCTAGCTAGTCTGCCATTCCTGTCTCATCCAGGCACCACCTGCTATACAGAAAACAGCTTAAGCCACAGGTAGGCTCTATTCACTTGGGGTACACACGCTCTCTTACCTTGCTTCATTAGATTGTTTGCTCATTCCTTACGTTTGTACACATATAGGACTCGTCTGCAGTGGGACATTTGGACATTCATTCCTGGGCTATTTAGCCTACATTACTGGTTTCAGCAAACTGGTTGTCCCACTCTTCCAGACGTTAAGTATATGGGCATATGCCATATAATAGGTATACATCTTTTTTTACTCCTCCCCACTAGTGAATGTTAAGGATCACTTCTCACTTGCAGGCTTGTTTTAGGCTTATATCTTCGAGGGGATCCTTATTCATTTATAGTTTCTTCCCCTCCCTCCATCACGTGGTTTTTCTTTCTCTTGTATACTCTTGGCTTCCTCAGTGATCTCTTGCATACCCAATGCACTTATTTCACTCTGCATCACTCATAGCCCTTTTGTATTTGTTTCTTTTGTTTGGTGGTTTCCGGTCTGGCTACAGAAATACATCTATTCAGTCCTTCTCTACATTATATAACAATCTGGTTTACATACACACTATCAGAGTTTTTCCATCAGATTTACCAAAACCATATAATATGAGGTCAAACCTTAGGAGTTTCAATGTGTATGCAATCAGGCAGGCCCTTGCACTACATGGTTTTGGTAAATCTGAAGGAAAAACTCAGCAGAAAATCTGATAGTGTGTATGGGGCTTTATTCTTCTTATTATGCAGATGTCGCAGATATTATGCACCTTAAGACTGTGCCCCACACATACAATATTCTCAACCTGTGCATTCTATAATATCATTTTGGACTCTTTGGTCCTCAGTGCCAGCTCAAATGGAATCATCACACTGGGTATGTTCATGGGCCGTGTTTGCATTTTCTGTTTATGTCCTTGCTGATTAATACCCTTAACATATAGGTCCATGCACCTTTATGCTTGCATATTTTTGATCCAACTACAGTCCTTTCTCTTTGTATTACTCCTTTTGTTCTCTTTGTATGCATTGTTTGACATATTTATGCTCTGCATGTATGTGTTCTCTGACATATCTTTCTGTAATTCTAGAATATATTTGAATGATAAAAATTGTTTGAACCCCTGACCCCTGATGAAGGTATTTGAACATATCATACCTGAAACGCGTCGGACATCTGGGCATTCATATTTCATACTACTATGTATATAGCATTTTTATGACATTCCATGTAATTTATATTGTGCATCTTTGTAATTTCTGGATTTTATATGTTTTTTCATCATTAAAGTTTCTATTTTATGGATTTCTTTGAGTGGGTGGTCTATCTAAAGTCCCAATTGAGGGGGTTACCACTTTTTTGTGCCTCCTCCAAGATGGCCGCTGTAGCTTACCAACAGGAACTGGATGTGTGTTGGGCGGTAACTTTCAGTGACATCACATCCAGTTCCTATTGGTAAGCTACGACTGCCATCTTGGAGAAGGCATGACATACAGTATGTACAAGGCTTTTGATAATGTATATTGTGTAAGTGCAACTTTTATATGTTTTTATGGTATAATAAATGGCGCTTTCACTATATGGAGCCCTTTTTTCATCCCTAACTCATGCCACTTGTGAGGAATATGGTCAGATTATTTACTACAAGTGTGGAAGTTGCAGAAACTATTTAAAGAGAAGGGTAGCTGCAGATAAGCAGGAATGGATGTATAAAGAGCTCTTATTGAGTGTGTTGTGTTACTTCTATCTTTAGGATTTTTCCTCTGCTTGGATCCCTCCAGGTTTGGAGTTCTTCACACTATCAGCACTTTTTTTTACACAGAAGGGAGAGTGAACTGTTATGAACACTGACCACATAAATGTGTGGATCATTTCATATTATGAACTTTGATTTGTGGATTACTTATTTTACCACATTTCCCTGTTTACTGTTTATTAGTTTGGAAAGCGCGGTCATCCCTTGTATCTAGGGGATATATGGTTCATGGTCAAAATGATCCCAAACCTTACTGACTTCTGCTGACTTAACATTGCCCTTTTTCTTACCCAGTTTAGTGACAAGATTAAAATTTGGAATAAATAATCAAGGTATTGGTGGTAGGCAGAAACAATTTTATAAAAATGATCCTTATACCCTAATTACTTTACTTCTTCCACAATACCCCAATGGTAATATCATTAACATTTTTTAGAGTAGTGAACATCGTTTTCCAAAGGTTTTAATGGAATAACCACCCACCTAGAGTTAAACCAGAGCAAATGCAACTCCCCAAAGATGTTGGGGGATTAGCCCTTTCCACCACTTGGCTTTATTATGTGGCAGTGCAACATTTAGCGGGATCAAAAACCTCTCCCATGAGCCCAGACTCCCTTACTCCAAGCTTCACGACCCTGATATTGCTCTCATTCACGCATAGGGAATCTCTACTGTACTGGCTCGAATCTCTGGCTTTTGCCCTGAAAAAAACTTTTTCCAACGTATAACCTCATTCAGAAAATCTGCAAAAAAGTCAAACAGTTGCAACAGGTTACAAGGTTTACCAAATATTGCCCCATATGGCATAATGCCTCCTATCGCAGATAGCAAGGATAACTTGCCACACATTTGTGGCAGTATTGAATTGTAAGTCTTGTGAACTTGCTGCACATCTTCCCAAGCAAGTTGTAGACCTGCAAAGCACTTGAAGCACAAGTTCTAGTTGACACTTTTCCAATTTGTAGTAAATTTGCTTGGCAAGTCACTGCAAAGTTGCAGTGGTAAGTCTACATCACGAGCCCCGCAAGTCTTTAGCCAGAGTTATGCAAGTCTCCATTTTTGGCAAGAAAAAAGAAGCAAGCAGCGCAAATCTATAATCCCACAATCTGGTGATAGTGAACTCACTGCTATTAACCTAATCCGTTTCTGTACACGTGTGAAATACATTCAACCCAACAATCACATATAATGATAAACCCTGTGTCAGTGCATAAAATATTTAATCTATCATACAAAAATTTGTTTCTATGAAACAAAAAATTAAAGTGCAAATGCTGTTAAAAAAGTGCAAAAGAAAACATGGTGTGCTGACACAGTGAACGAAAAGTGCTTAGTGCAAGAAAATATTATTCATTAGTAAAGGGCATGCATCAAAAATTCATGTGTGTTCAAATTATTTGCAGTCTATTTTGCAATCCCAGGAAAAATCCAAGATTATTATTATCACTTTCTTGGATTTTTCCTGGGATTGCAAAATGGACTTCAAATATTTTGAACACATATGAATTTTTGATGCATGCACTTTACTAACTGCTTGCTGATCAGCCGCCGCAGTTGTACTGCGGCAACATGGCTCAGCTATGCAAATCGCCGTCATGTTACGTCGCTTCTATTTGTGGCCACTAGGGGTGTGCATGCACCCGCTGCTTGCCCCCGGAGCCGATGCGAGTACCTGGTGGTTGCGATGACTGCCAGGCTTTCGCATCGCTCGTGACATGGCGAGAACCGGGATCTCTGTGTGTACACACAGAGATCCCGGTTTTCTGAGGGGAGAAGTTACGGATCGTGTGTTCACACAAAGTATGAACACCGATCTATCTCTTCCGCTAGCTAGTGCTATCCCCCCCTCAGTTAGAACACACACTAGGGAACACAGTTAACCCCTTGATCGCCCCCTAGTGTTAACCCCTTCACTGTCAGTGACATTTTTACAGTAATCAATGCATTTTTATAGCACTGATCGCTGTATAAATGCCAAAATGTGTCAAAATTGTCCGATGTGTCCGCCACAATGTCGTAGTCATGATTAAAAAAAAAAAAACACAGATCACCGCCATTACTAGTAAAAAAAAAATGCTATAAATCTATCTCTATTTTGTAGACGCTATAACTTTTGCGCAAACCAATCAATATACACTGATTGCGATTTTTATTACCAGAAGAATACAGAAGAATACATATCGGCCTAAATTTATAAAAAAAATGGGGATATTTATTATAACAGAAAGTACAAAATAGTGTTTTTTTTTCAAAATTGTCGCTCTTTTTTTGTTTATAGCGCAAAAAAAAAAAACTGCAGAGGCGATCAAATACCACCAAAAGAAAGCTCTAGACGTCAATTTTGTTTGGGTACAGTGTCACACGACCGTCAGTTAAAGGGAAACAGTGCCGAATCGCAAAAAATGCTCTGGTCATTCAGCAGCCAAATCTTCCAGGGCTGAAGTGGTTAATGAATAATATTTTCTTGCACTAAGCACTTTTTGTTCACTGTGTCAGCACTCAATTTTTTCTTTTGCACTTCTTTTTAGCAGCATTTGCACTTGGTTAGTTTCGTAGAAACAAATCATTTTTGTATGATATATAAATTATTTTATGCAATGACACAGAGTTTATTATTATACATGATTGTTGGATTGAATGCATTTCACAGTAACAGTAAGGGATTAGGTTAGTAGCCGTGGGTTCACTATCACCAGATCGTAGGATTATAGATTTGCGCTGCTCTTTCTTTTCTCTTGTCAATTAACTGGTGATCATAGGCATGCACAATGGGGTGTGCCAGGGCACACCCTATTTACCCCAAGCGCATTAGCATTGTCACTCTATGTGCAGGCAGCGAGATGGGAAATATCTCCCTCTGACCAGTTCTGCCATTCATGAAGTGCTACCATACTTCTCTTTCACTGTATGGGCTCTACCATAAGAGTGTGTGTGTGTTTGTATATGAAATATATTGCCCACAGGCACGCGTATGTGTGTTTGATCTTTGGGGTGCGCACCCTAACGCAATAGGCTACACACACCTATGCTGGTGATTCACTGGTACTTAGATGGCAGCAATCGTATTTAATTCCTCAATCTTTCATTAATATCTTTGGCACTAGTTTTTCTTGTTGTTTGTCCAAGTGTCCATTTTCAATTGGGTCTATTCACTAATAAGTGAAGAGAGGTTATTTGTCAGAAAAATTGCAAAATCTAAGCCAAAGTGGCTGAAGTAGAAAAAAAATAAAACAACTCTCATTGAAATATTTTTAGTTCGGGGGGCAGGAGGCGGAGCCTAGCAGAGCAGACATGCATTGTTAGAGCTCCACACCGCTGAGGAGAGAAGAGAAGGACAAAGCGGAGCCTGCAGGCTCAAAAGGTATCCATTTGAACCTTTTTACCCCAGGGAACAAACTGTGAAAGTTTGGGCAGGAAATATGGTACTGGGAGGAAGCCGTGGCAGAAATAAAAATCACCTCACAAAGAGCTCACAGGCACTCACTGCAGCTGAAGCAGCTCCAGTCACCTCACAATATACAGCACCAGGGTGATCTCACAGACAGAAAATGTCACAGCAAGACTCTCCATTTGAGTCAGATACAGAACAAATCCTCTCACAAACTTCTCCACAAGCCTCCTCAGCATCCCCAGTAATATTATTACAATTTGAAAAGATGCTTCATAAGGCTTTAAAACAAACCTCAGACCAAATAACAAAAAGCCTAACCAAAGAAATAAGAGAGCTGGGAAACCGTACCGCAGCCTTAGAAATAAAAATGGATGAAATTGAAATTACAACCCAAGAAAATATAACAGAATTGGAACAATTTAAAAAAGAGAATTTAATACTTCAAACTAAGCTCGAAGATTACGAAAATAGAGCCAGACGTTCAAACTTGCGCATAAGGGGAATACCTGAAACTGTGACAGACCTGCAATCTACTATTACTGCTCTATTACAAGAACTAAAGCCAGATATCCCTATTGAACGTTTAGAACTGGACAGAGTACACAGAGCCCTCACAGCCAAAAAGAAAGATGGACCCCCACGTGATATAATCACAAAATTTCATTATTACAGAACGAAAGAACAAATACTAATTGCTGCAAGAGAAAAAAAGGAACTTAATTTTCAAGGACACAATTATCAAATTTTTGCTGACCTATCCCAACTTACTATTACTAAAAGACGATCCATGAAACCCCAACTAATGGAACTGCAAAGCCACAACATTATGTATCAATGGGGCTTCCCCTTTTCAGTCAGATTTAACTACCAAGGTACAATTTACAGAAGCAGATCAGCAGATGAACTACAACAAACCCTTTTAAAATTAAATCTGACAGAACCCACAAGCAGCAACACTCCCACACGCAGAAGAATGGCATCATCTTCACCTTCAGGCAGCACCCAGAAAATATCAGAACAAAATGGGAATCATCATTCTCACAAAAGAGGCCGTTATGCCACATCATCCATGGACCAAGAAGATTCAATGGACTGACATCCTAATTCCTGATATCTCTTCATTTATTATACTAAGAGATGGTTCTCTATAAAAAACCTGTATTTATAACTGAATGTAACTGCATTCTGATAGTCACACACTGTGTGGGATCATGTTACATTCCAGTTATATTTCTTATTACCGTATTTATCGGCATATAACACGCACTTTTTTCCCCTTAAAATCAGGGGAAAGTCGCAGGTGCGTGTTATACGCCGATCCCCTGCGATCCCGAGCTGTCACAATTTTAAAATCGCCGACCGCGATTTGAAAATGGCGCCGCCAGCGCCGAAATACACCGAGCCAGTCCTCGGCTCTTTCCGGCGGCTCTCGTTTACTTTCGGCTCCACTCGTAGTCCCGAGCGGAGCTATCCGAACCTACTCGGCTAGGTTCGAAATAGCTCCACTCGGGACTACGAGTGGAGCCGAAAGTGAACGAGAGCCGCCAGAAAGAGCCGAGGACCGGCTCGGTGTATTTCGGTGCCGGCTGCGCCATTTTCAAATCGCGGTCGGCGATTTTAAAGCTCAGGACAAGGGATCGAAGGCTGCACTGGGAAAGGCTGCACTGGGAAAGGCTGCACTGGGAAAGGCTGCACTGGGAAAGGCTGGGAAAGGCTGCACTGGGGAAGGCTACACTGGGGAAGGCTGCACTGACATGGCTGCACTGTCATGGCTGTACTGACAAGGCTGCACTAACAAGGCTGCACTGAGAAGGCTGCACTGACATGGCTGCACTAACAAGGCTGCACTGGGGAAGGCTGCACTGACATGGCTGCACTGCGAAGGCTGCAATGATGGGCATTTAAATGTAAGTTTTTTTTCCTTCAACTTCCCTCCAAAAAGTTTTTTTTTCCTTAAAATTCCCTCCTAAATTGGGGTGCGTGTTATACGCCGGTGCGTGTTATACGCCGATAAATACGGTACTTCTGATTCATATAGCCTTAGAATATATAAGTGAAATAAGGAAATTCTTGTTCAGTTATATATTATCAGGTAATAACAATAGATGTATTACTTTTTAGGACAAATATGTTCAATAATCCAGAAGTAATGGAAGCTTTTTCTTTCTTTTCTTAAAACAAATATATTATTACCTAACTAGTTCCTAGAATTATGTTTTTGTTTATTCTAATCTGAAGCAATACAACCTCAATTTTATGAGTTAACATATCTAAACAGTTACATATGAATAAAATATGTAATTGTTTACTCTAAAAGGGTTAAAATCCCAAAATAATTCAAACTATCTTCATCAATACCAAAGTTATTAACAGTACCTTTCTAACTGAATTATTTAGCCCAGGGCAAGACTAACCATATACAACCACCCTGGAATAAATAATTTCAACAAAAACTATATTCTGCACTCCAATTGATGAAACATCATTTTGATGTCTTTTGACATAGCACTTCTCTCCTGTAAGCGGAAGATCCGTGTACCCCCATTAGCCCTCCTCATTCTCCCAACCATATTATGTGGGAGTGTGACGAAGGCACTTATTCCCCTGAGAGAGAGATTTATTCTCTTTCACGGGTAAATTGTGATTACTTGCAAAAAATAATTTATACAATGTATCATCTAATCTCATATGTTTTTTGTTTACTCTTTACTCCAGAATTCACTGGTTTCTTTTCTATCTATTCATCTCTTCAGTCCACACAGGTTGATCTGCGCAGTCAGCTCTGCATAACAAAAAGTAAGTCAAAACTATTTGATCTGTTGCCATGGCACCACTGAATATACTTTCCCTGAATGTTCAGGGAATAAATGTCCCTCAAAAAAGGACCAAAGCCTTCCGTACTCTCCATAACAAGAAGGCTCACATAGTATGCCTCCAAGAAACACACTTCACCAAAGATTCTACTCCAAAATATATTTCTCCTTTTTATCAACAAATTTACACGGCTTCTGCCTGTACCAAGCAAAGGGGAACTCTAATTGCATTTCACCGATCCACACCATTCACCTTATCATCAGAAATTAAAGACCCAGAAGGTAGATACCTGATAATCATGGGTTATATAATGGATACAGCAATCACGGTGATTTCCTACTACACTCCTAACAAACAACCTACACCATTCCTCTCACATATATTACAAGTGATTAATACACACAAAATAGGAACAGTGATAATGTGTGGGGATTCAAACCAGGTCCTCCTCCCATTTCTAGATAAATCACCTTTTACACCATCCAAAATAACCTCTAGATTACCTTTTTCTCAACTTCTTTCCAAATACAATCTGGTAGATTCGTGGAGAGAAAGTAACCCAATGGAAAAGAAATTCACTTATTTCTCGCACCCCCATCAAACCTTCACCAGAATAGATCATATTTTTCTAACAATAGGAATGATACCAGAAATTATTGCATCAGATATAATTCCGATTCCGTGGTCTGACCATAATGCAGTATACACTACTATAGCCTCAGCCATACCATAAGCGCATGACCCAACGTGGTACTTACCGGACATAATGCTCAAACACCCACTACATCAGATGGCCATTGAACAAGCTTTAAAGGAATACATATCAATTAATAATACAACAGACATCTCCCCAATAACACTGTGGGAAGCTCATAAGCCTGTCTTGCGTGGTACAATACAAAGACAAATGGCACTATTTAAACGGGAACGCAAAAATCTAGCAAAAAAACTAGAACTCAATTTTAATGCAGCCTACATATCATTTCAAGATAATCCATCTCAGAGTACAAAATCTCATCTGGAAAAATCTAGATTGGAATACGATCTATTTCTCACTGAGTCAGTTGATAAATCCCTCAAACGCTCCAAACACAATTTCTACATGAATACAAACAAACCAGGTACATATTTGGCTCGGGCATTAAATTCAACTAACAAATCTTTCAAACCAATACGTTTGAAATCATCAAAAAATGTTTACACTTGTAATCCAGTTAAAATAGTCCATAAATTTCACTCACATCTCGCAACTTTATACAAGACAAACAATGAATTTAATCCTACAGAGGCTGAATCCTTCTTCTCAAAAATAACCTTACCTGAGTTATCTCAGAATCAAAAAAGCAGTTTGGATGAGCCTATAACTATAGATGAAGTTGCTAACGCCATAAAAGACCTAAAACTTAACAAAAGACCAGGCCCAGATGGCTACTCGGCTTTATACTATAAAACATTCTCAGAAATACTCTCTCCCATTCTCACTGAAACTTTTAACAAACTTCTAGATGGACATTCTTTTCGGCAAGAAACACTAATGGCAATTGTTTGTATGATCCCAAAACCCCTTTCTGATGATACTTCCTGTGTGAATTATCGGCCTATCTCTCTGTTAAACCTCGATATTAAATTATTAGCAAAAATAATAGCAAAACGCCTCAATAGCATTATAGGAAAATTAATACAGAGAGATCAAGTAGGCTTCATGCCAAATAGACAGGCAGGCGATAATATACGCAGGGCAGTGTTATTGGCACATATTGCTAAAAAACGGAAAATTTTCTATCTCTCGATGTTAAGAGGGCATTTGACACAGTATTCTGGCAATATATGCAATATTCATTACAAAAATGGGGTTTTGGACCCCACTTTTTAACATGGATCAAAGCATTATATAATAAACCCAAAGCCTATATAAAATATGCTGGATACAAATCTGAAGCCTTTAATATCGAAAGAGGTACCTGACAGGGTTGCCCATTATCTCCCTTATTATTTGCCCTTATACTCGAACCCATGGCCCAATACATCAGAACAAACCAAACTATAACTGGCATTGAAGTAGGAGGTATTACACACAAATTATGTATATTTGCAGACGATATATTACTTTTTCTATCATCACCACAGGTCTCTGGTCCTAACTTAATACCAGCTCTTGATGGATTTGCAGCCCTATCTGGCCTTATGATTAATCCTAAGAAATGCCTGGTGCTTAATATTTCACTCACAAACATGGAATTGATCCCGGCTAGGGCTGCACTCCCATTCACATGGGCAGAAAAATCAATCCCATATCTTGGAATTCATTTAACAGCATCTCATTCTGACTTATTCTCAACCAATTATCCTCCTGTATTAAGACAGATCACAAATCTAATAAAACAATGGTCGCAACTTTCTTTATCCTGGATAGGGAAGATTAATGCAATCAGAATGACTATTCTACCCAAATTGCTTTATCTATTCAGAGTCCTCCCTATTCCAATTCCTTCCTATTTTTTGAGAATAGTACAAAAAAGAGCAACTTCGTTTATATGGGGCTCTTCTAAACCACGTATACCTATACACACACTACATCTTCCCAAAAATAAAGGAGGCCTGGGATACCCTAATTTTACTAACTACTACAGAGCAGCACATTTGGCCAGTCTGTCCAAATACCATGCAAAACAGGAAATCCCATTATGGGTATTTATAGAGGCTTCAGAAAATGACCCTCTATTAATATCAAATTTATTATGGCTTGATCCTAAAGACCGCTTTAAAATTCATAATCCCATAACTAAACACTTCTTATCTCTCTGGGATAAACTAAAAACCAAATATCAGTTACAATCTCCACACAATCCTCTCCCTTCTTTTATCAGAAATCCGGCCTTTTATCCGGCATGGATCTACCCAAATTCTTTTAAAGCTTGGACAACATCAGGCATTCAGACACTAAATGACTTCATAGCATCTAAATCATTCCTTTCATTCCCATCGCTTAGAGAAAAATATGATCTACCAAACTCTGAGATATTTAGATATCTCCAAATCAAAAATTTCTATACACCATTCCTAAAGGGGGATACACCATTATCCCAATTATCCATTTTTGAATCAATCTGTACAAAAGATCCATTTGCTAAAGGTACAATTTCATCACTTTATAATCAATTATATGGAGTAGCAAATCTTAATAGACCCTCTTACGTTCAGAGGTGGGAGGAGGACCTGGGACGAACTTTAGAAGACACGGACTGGTCTAACATATGGCTCACATCTAAGTCATCTTCACCCAACATCTTAGCACTGGAGACAAATTATAAAGTCCTAACTCGCTGGTACCTTGTACCCGCTAGAGTGGCAAAATATTCACCTAATACCTCAGCTCTTTGTTTTCGAGGATGCCCAGAAATAGGCACATATTTACACATATGGTGGACGTGCCCAGTAATCCAAACCTTCTGGAAGGAAGTCTTTGTGATTGCATCTAAAATATTTAAAAAAATAATACAACCAGATCCATATTTAACTTTACTTAATCTAAAACCAGAATGGTTAACACTCTCTCAATTCAAACTTATGATCCAACTAATAACGGCTGCAAAACAAACAGTGACCAAGGCATGGAAATCTCCTACATTGGTACTAGCAGAAACAATTCACAGAATGAATAATACAATGTCCCATGCTAAGATGGTAGCCATCGATCAAAATCAAATTCCAAAATTTGAAAAACTTTGGCATCCTTGGATAAAACAACAGTTCCTGTCAAACTTCAATGACTCTGTCCTGTTGCCATGGTAACAGATTAAATGACTTACAGAGACACCGATTCTAAGGCTTCAAAGAGAACTAAAAAGAATAATAAACTGACGAGCGGGACAACCTTGTGGACCATACCTCTACCTTTCAACCCTTTTTCTTCTTTCTCTTTCCTTTTCTCCACCTTACGATTAAAGCTCATTATCAGAATTTATTTGACCTATATACACTCTACTTGTAAACAATATGTATAGTAGGTATAAATCATTTAAATACCTACAAAAGTAACTAAGGAAATGATATATATCTTTAATCTAGGTTTACGTGAACCCAATGTTTAATATTTGAAATTTCATGATATTTACCTATATAAACCCTACTGTAAAACAATGAGCTTACTTTATAGATCCTTGTAAACTTACTTTATGTATCTTTATAACATTGTATACTCAATAAACTTCTTTTGACAAGGAAATATTTTTAGTTCAGCTTTTTTGGCCTATATTTTACCATTTCCCTAAAAAAATTACCTCAGTTCACTGAATAGTGCATTAAGACAAAACTGATCTTCATAAAAACATTTATTAAAATATTTGCATAAAATCAATACATAACACTGGATTACATCTTAGTTATATATATTTTTTTTTATTAGGGTGAACATTTAACAAAACATAAAAAAAGAACATTTATAATATAAAAAAGAACATTCTCAAAAACAATAAAAATTATACAAAAAACAAAACACACAAAACAAAAAATAATATGCGATAATATGCAATACTATGTGAAACAGTGATAAAGTACACTAATTCAAGAAGCTAAACAGCAAAAAGACAACTATGCATAAATGACAAACCCTAATAAAATTTAAAAAAAATACAATAATATGCGATAATATGTGAAACAGTGATAAAAGTGCTTGAATCAAAAGCTGGTATTCATCTGATTTTACATAAAAAACAATAAAATAAGTCCCAAATAATAAAGTGCATGTGCATCAAAACGTGATAACATGTGAAGATCACATGCTCAAAAAACAGTTCTTGAAAGTTGTGAACACAATTGTTCCCATCATCCAGGTATCCACCTGGTGTGTGCCCTAGCAGCTCACCTTAAACAAAGACCACAACAGGTCTAGTGGCGCTTTGGTATACAAATCCTTAATGGCAGTTCACGTTCCACTCTCCTCTCCTCGCCTGCATCGAAATCCCCAGCTGGTCTGACAAGGTTTTAATATATGGATCCTTTATGGAAAATCACATTCCATTCTATTCCACTCCACTCCACTCCACTCCCCTCTCCTCTCCTCTCCTCTCCTCTCCTAAAAGCGCCACTAGACCTGTTGTTATCTATGTTTAAGGTGAGCTGCTAGCATATAAACAAGGAAAAATAAAACAATCCAAATTGTGCTCCACCAATGGGATATTAATGTTAGTCACTCCTTGATTTCCACCTCTCTGAACTCCATATCAGATCTCATGGATACCATTCACCTCTCTGCACACCATGCCCCAACACCAATTATAGAAAAACCTACACACAGCAGGGAGTAATGATGAAAATTCAGCCACAGTGACCACTGTGGTGGGATGACTATTACACAACATAACTGAACCAGAACTTGCAGCAGACTTGCAGAATGTTTGCAAAGAAAGTTGATCTGGAGTCACACAATTGCAGACTTGCTGCAATTGTGCAACAAACTTTTGAAACTTGGCAAGTCTAGCAAGAGCTTAGCAAGTCATTTTCAAACTTGCAGCACAATTATTTGCTATCTGGGATGTAGAACTAGTGAAATTACAGCATGGTAGCTGCAGGAGGGCATTTGGGGTAACACACCTCTGTAACATTTTTAGGGATGGTGCTTTGTTACCCTTTTCAGAGTTACAGGCTGCCTTTTCTTTACCCAAATATATGTATTATTTTTATGTATAACTTCGACATGCTATAAGGGCTCAGGGGGATGCCTCTGAGTGGCACATGTCCCCAAAACCGTTATTTTACAGCTTAAGGACCGCCCCACGCATATTTACCGTGGCAGGGCGGCCCTTGAGTGCAAAAATCACGTACCTGTACGTGATTCCTTCTCCGGGGGGTCTAGTGTGTGCACTGCCAGAGACCCGCTCCCGCTGTGATTGGACACAGTGGGAGCCAATCAGCGGGTCCAGCAGACGCGACGTCCGGGAATCATTCGTAGAGAGGCAGATCACCATTCTGCTAGTAAGAAAGACAGAGATCTTGTGTTTCTGCTAAGCAGGAACATAGTTCTGATCTTTGTCTTTCTTCAGTTAAGCACATCCCCCCCACAGTTAGAAAACACTCATAGGGAACACAGTTAACCCTTTGATCGCCCCTCATGTTAACCCCTTCCCTGGCAATGTCATTTATACAGTGACAGTGAATTTTTTTAAGCATCGATCACTGTTTTAGCGTCACTGGTCCCCAAAAAATGAAAAATCATTGATCGCCGCTATTACTAGTAAAAATAATTTAAAAAAATAAGAAGTCCATAAATCTATCCCATAGTTTGTAGACGCTATAAATTTTTTGCAAACCAATCAATATACGCGTATTGGAATATTTTTTTTTACCAAAAACACGTAGCAGAATACATATTGGCCTAAATTGATGAAGAAATTAGATTTTTTTACATTTTTTTTATTTGATGTGTTCTCAAGCAGAAAGTAAAAAAATATAGTTTTTCTTTTTTCAAAATTGTCGTTTTTTTTTTAATTTTGTTTATAGAGTAAAAAATAAAAAACGCAGAGGTACCAAAATAAAGCTCTATTTGTAGGAAAAAAAGGACATCACTTTTATTTGGGTACAGCGTCTCACGACCGCGCAATTTTCATTTAAACAATGCAGTGCAGTAGCGCAAAAAATGGCCTGGTCAGGAAGGGGGTAAAACCTTCCGGAGCTGAAGTGGTTAATATGGTACACGCCAATGAAACATCTCAAGGTTTCATATTGAAATGTTATTCTATACTATTGACAGAATTTCTTAAGTTCTATGAAAGTAACGGTGCAGTGGGAAAAATATTTAGGTCCTCTGATGGGGAAGCAATGGAAGAGTGTTCCAGTCTGTTGGGTAACAAGCTACCTTAAAGTTTCCCACAAATTGTCTCAATTATTTATTCTACTATGAACTCACTATACTCAATTGCGGCTTTACACAATGGGTATATAGGCTGATCCTCTTTGCAATAAATGTAGGAGAGACCATGCACATCTGATTTACCTATTGCGGCTCTGTTCCAAGCTGCACCTTCACTGGGAAGGAGTTGTGGAAACTCTTAATAGGGTGTTTCAAGCCAATGTGCCACTTGACCCCAAAATGTTGTCTTTTGGGTATTTTGGCAATAGAGGTAATAGCCAGGGCTCTTTTCCAGGCTTGTAAATTAATCCTGCATCACTGAAAATCTGCTGATCCCCCCCTCTCAAAAAGAATTAATCAGCAAACTTTTCGCCTTGAATACTAAATTTACCAGCAAAGGGGATGTCCAGGTAAATTTTAGAAATTGTAGGCCGCTTGGCTTGACATACCAGTGCCATGGAACTCCTGTGCATGAGGCTACTGCAATGCCCTGGGGGCTAATATATAGTGCCTTGAAAAAGTATTCACACCCCTTGAAATTTTCCACATTTTGTCATGTTACAACCAAAAATATAAATGTATTTTATTGGGATTTTATGTGATAGATCAACACAAAGTGACACATAATTGTGAAGTGGAAGGAAAATGATTAATGGTTTTCAATTTTTTTTTACAAATAAATATGTGAAAAGGTTGGTGTGCATTTGTATTCGGCTCCCCTGAGTCAATACTTTGTGGAACCACCTTTCACTGCAATTACAGCTGCAAGTCTTTTTGGGTATGTCTCTACCAGCTTTGCACATCTAGAGAGTGACATTTTTGCCCATTCTTCATTTGTATTTAGCTTTGGACTTTGACCGGGCCATTCTAACACATGAACATGCTTTGATTTAAACCATTCCATTTTAGCTCTGGCTGCATGTTTAGGGTCGTCCTGCTGGAAGATGAACCTCCGCTCCAGTCTCAAGTCTTTTGCAGACTCTAACAGGCTTTCTTTTAAGATTGCCCTGTATTTGTCTCCATCCATCTTCCCATCAACTCTGACCAGCTTCCCTGTTCCTGCTGAAGAAAACCATCTTCATAACATGATGCTGCCACCGGAAAAATGGATTCACTATATATGGTCGACTCATCTGTGACGTTATCTTTGCAGCAATGAAGTGCTTCTCAGATACTACCTAGAGGTTCCATTCATGCCTTTACTGACTATCCATTTAAAAATATTTTGAATACCGTGGGAGAGCTAAGCTGACTTGGTTTGACCCTACATAACAGTGTCAGAGAAATTGTATATAAGCTCCCAAAGAAGCGCTTCCCCATGAAACATGTCGAGCCTCCTGTAATTCATACTTTGTACTAGCCGTTATGACAATAGTAGGGGTTAGCTGTCTTGGAGACATACAGTTGTGCTCATAAGTTTACATACCCTGACAGGATTTATGATTTCTTTTCCATTTTTCAGAGAATATGAATGATAACACAAAAACTTGTCTTTCACTCATGTTTAGTGTTTGGCTGAAGCCATTTATTATCAATCAACTGTGTTTACTCTTTTTAAATTGTAATGGCAACAGAAACTACCCAAATGACCCTGATCAAAAGTTTACATACCCCAGTAATTATACCGTGTCTTGCCCCGTTTAACATCAATGACAGCTTGAAGTCTTTTGTGGTATTTGTGGATGAGGCTCTTTATGTTCTCAGATGGTAAAGCTGTCCATTCCTCTTGGCAAAATGCCTCCAGTTCCTGTAAATTCTTGGACTGTCTTGCATGAACTGCACGTTTTGAGATCTCTCCAGAGTGGCTCAATGATATTGAGGTCAGGAGATTTTGATGGCCACTCCAGAACCTTCACTTTATTCTGCTGTAGCCAATGATAGGTCAACTTGGCCTTGTGTTTTGGATCATTTTCATGTTGGAATGTCCAAGTACTTCCCATGTGCAGCTTCCTGGCTAGTGAATGCAAATGTTCCTCCAGTATTTTTTGATAACATACTTCATTCATCTTGCCAACCATTTTGACCAAATTTCCTGTGCCTTTGTAGCTTAAACATCCTCAAAACATCAGCGTACCACCTCCGTACCTTTCATCATAGGCCTTGTTGACTCCTCTCCAAATGTAGCGTTTATGGTTGTGACCTAAAAGCTCAATTTTGGTCTCATCACTCCAAATGACTTTGTGCCAAAAGGTTTGAGGCTTGTCTCTGTGCTGTTTGGCGTATTGTAAGCCGGATACTTCGCAGCATTTGCATAGTAATTGCTTTCTTCTGGAGACTCGACCATGTAGCCCATCTTTCTTCAGGCGCCTCCTTATTGTGCATCTTGAAACAGCCACACCACATGTTTTCAGAGAAAACTTCACCTGAAGTTATTTGTGGGTTTTTCTTTGCATCCTGAACAATTTTCCTGGCAGTTGTGGCTGAGATTTTAGTTGGTCTACCTGACCATGGTTTGATTTCAACAGAACCCCTAATTTTCCACTTCTTGATTAGAGTTTAAACACTGCTGATTGGCATTCTCAATTCCTTGGATATATTTTTAGAACCCTTTCCTGTTTTATACAGTTCAACTACCTTTTCCCGCAGATCCTTTGATAATTCTTTTGCTTTCCCCATGTCTCAGAATCCAGAAACGTCCAGTGCAGCACTGGATGAAAGATGCAAGGGTCTGTCAGGAGTCCAGAAACACATTGACCTTTTATACACACATTAATTACAAGCAAACAGATCACAGGTGAGGATGGTTACCTTTAATAGCCATTCAAACCCCTTTGTGTCAACTTGTGTGCATGTTATCAGGCCTAAATACCCAGGGTATGTAAACTTTTGATCAGGGTAATTTGGGTAGTTTCTGTTGCCATTATGATTTAAAAAGAGTAAACACAGTTGACTGATAATAAATGGCTTCAGCCAAACACTAACCACGAGTGAAAGAAATGTTTTTGTGTTATCATTCATATTCTCTGAAAAATGGCCAAGAAATCATAAATTCTGCCAGGGTATGTAAACTTATGAGCACAACTGTATATTTGACTACTGTGTGTTTTCTCAATTATTGTCTTGTAAATTCTGTTTTTATATTTATGTGGTGTGTTTAATAAAATGAATTACTTTCTGTCAGTAGTGCCTATAAAGTCCATTTTTCCAGTTATATTTTTCCTCAATTTCTCAATATGTTAGGACGTGGTACCTTGTTATTTTTGTACACCTGCAGTGCCATCCTGCGTTGGTGTGCTTAGCTATTTTCTTATGATGCTGCCACCACCATGTTTCAGGGTGGGGATGGTGTGTTCAGGGTGATGTGCAGTGTTAGTTTTCTACCACACATAGCACTTTGCTTTTAGGCCAAAAAGTAAAATTTTGGTCTCATCTGACCAGAGCACCTTCTTCCATATGTTTGCTGTGTTCCCCACATGGCTTCACGCAAACTGCAAACAGGATTTCTTATGGCTTTCTTTCAACAATGGCTTTCTTCTCACCACTCTTCTATAAAGGCCAGATTTGTTTAGTGCATGACTAATAGTTGTCCTGTGGACAGATTCTCCAGCCTGAGCTGTGAATCTCTGCAGCTCTTCCAGAGTTACCATGAGCCTCTTGGCTGCTTCTCTGAATAATGCTCTCCCTTGCCTGGCCTGTCAGTTTAGGTGGACAGCCATGTCTTGGTTTGCAGTTGTGCCATACTTTTAACATTTTCAGATGATGGATTGAACAGTGCTTTGTGAGATGTTCAAAGCTTGGAATATTTTTTTATAACCTAACCCTGCTTTAAACTTCTCCAGAACTTTATCCCTGACCTGTATGGTGTGTTACTTGGCCTTTATGATGCTGTTTGTTCACTAAGGTTATCTAAGAAACCTCTGAGGGCTTCACAGAACAGCTGTATTTATACTGAAGTTAGATTACACACAGGTGGACTCTATTTCCTAATTAGGTGACTTCTGAAGGCAATTGGTTTCACTAGATTTTAGCTAGGGGTATCAGAGTAAAGGGGGCTGAATACAAATGCACACCACACTTTTCAGATATTTATTTGTAAAATATGTTGAAAACCATTTATCATTTTCCTTCCACTTTACAATTATGTGCCACTTTGTGTTAGTCTAGCACATAAAATCCCAATATAATACATTTACATTTTTGGTTGTAACATGACAAAATGTGGAAAAAATCAAGGGGTATGAATACTTTTACAAGGCACTGTAAATGTGGAGCAGTGGAGACTTCTACTATAGCAATGGCATTTTTATTTGTCAAAAAAACCATTGTAAACTTTACATATAGGACCTCGTATTCATGACTGCACAGCTTTGTCTACTCTGGATAGATGAGTTATGTTCAATAAAGAATCTTCTTGATTAAAAAATAGAAATATATTCATAAAAATGCCAGCAAGTTATTAATGTAGAAGATGTTTTTTCAACACAGATAGAGTATCAAGACAGAGTGTCAGGCACAAGATTTCGAAGTCACTTTTGAGCACTTAGGTTTTGTGTTTGAGAAGCAATTACCTTGAAAGATATCCTAGGGATCAGCAATCAAACAATGAGTGGGTTTCTTTTATCAACTGTTGTGGAAGAAAATTATTTGCCTTATTAATTAAGTGTAGAAAATGAAAACAGATTCACATTGAAGCTAAGATTAAAAATATTCGGAAAATATTGTCTCTGTTTAAAGATTTTGAGGAGTTTCTTCCCTCCAAAATAGAAATAAATACAAATGAATAAGCTTGAAACAGAGATAAAAGTAGCCAACCAGAAAAAATATAAAAGGATTTGAGAGATTTTAAAGAAAATAGGATTTATAAATGGCAAACTCAGTAAAAGACCGCCAAGGATAATAATAAACATGGGGATTCCAATACCAAAGCAGAGCATAAAAAGGAGAAAGGACGTGTGAGTTTTAGAAAGAGAGAAGATTATAATAACAAGCCAAGAAGAGTTATAACTAAAATGTCAGAAATAGAGATTCTTCTCAATATTTGTGTTCTCCTTTTGGCATGAATTATACAGTAACCACAGATAACAGATTTTCCCCCTTGCATAAAAAAAGAGATAATGAGTATCATAATTATCATAAGAATCATGTGCAGAGACAATATCCCTCTTTCCTGAAGCCAGGATCAAAAATACCAGGATTGTAGAAGCAAAAACCATGAAACTGGCTCTCAAAAAAAAATGGAGTAAAGTGGGCAGGAGGGAAGGTGCAAAGAAAGAATCGCAGATCATCGCCATTACTAGTAAAAAAAAAAAATAATAATACAAATGCCATAAATCTATCCAATCAATATACACTTTTTTGGTGGGGATATTTATTATAGCAAAAAGTAAAAAATATAGTTTTGTTTCAAAATTGTCACTCTTTTTTTGTTTATAGTGCAAAAAATAAAAAAGTGATTAAATACCACCAAAAGAAAGCTCTATTTGTGGGAATAAAAGGACGTATATTTTATTTGGATAAAGCGTCTCAGGACCGCAAAATTGTTAGTTAAAACTAAGCAGTGCCGTATCGAAAAAAATGGCCTGGTCATTAAGAGGGCTAATGCTTCCGAGGCTGAAGTGGTTAATGTCTAAACCACTGGCAACAAAAGTAACAATGTACATATGGGCCCAATTAGCCATCTTCCCTCCCTGGTGCCATGTTACTCGTTAGTGTTACAAGGTCTCAAGTGTTAATGGGGAGCAGGTGTGTTAAATTTGGTGTTATCATTTTAACTCTCTCATACTGGTCACTGGAAGTTCAACATGGCACCTCATTGTGAAGAACTCTGAGGATCTGAAAAAAAGAATTGTTGCTCTACATAAAGATGGTCTAGGATATAAGAAGATTGCCAGGACCCTGAGCTGCAGTACATTGGCCAAGACAATACAGTGGTTTAACAGAACAGGCTCCACTCAGAACAGGCCTTGCCATGGTCAACCAAAGAAGTTGAGTGCACATGCTCAGCGTCTTATCCAGAGGTTGTCTTTGGGAAATAGACGTTTGAGTGCTGCCAGCATTGCTGCAGAGGTAGAAGGGGTGGGGGGTCAGCCTGTCAGTGCTTAGACCATACACCGCACACTGCATCAAATTGGACTGCAAGGCTGTCATCCCAGAAGGAAGCCTCTTCTAAAGATGATGCACAAGAAAGCCCACAAACAGTTTGCTGAAGACAAGCAGACTAAGGACATGGATTACTGGAACCATGTCCTGTGGTCTGATGAGACCAAGATATACTTATTTGCTTCAGATGGTGTCAAGTATCACAAACAAAGATAAGTGTGTCTGGCCTACAGTCAAGCATGGTGGTGGGGGTGTCATGGTCTGGGGCTGCATGAGTGCTGCTGGCACTAGGGAGCTACAGTTCACTGAGGGAACCATGAATGCCAACATGTACTGTGACATGCTGAAGCAGAGCATGATCCCCTCCCTTTGGAGACTGGGCCGGAGGGCAGTATTCCAACATGATAATGACCCCAAACACACCTCTGAGATGACCACTGCCTTTCTAAAGAAGCTCAGGGTAAAGGTGATGACTGGCCAAGCATGTTTCCAGACCTAAACCCTATTGAGCATCTGTGGGGCATCCTCAAACGGAAGGTGGAGGAGCGCAAGGTCTCTAACATCCACCAGCTCTGTGATATCATCATGGAGGAGGACTCCAGTGGCAACCTGTGAAGCTCTGGTGAACACCATGCCCAAGGGGGTTAAGGCAGTGCTGGAAAATAATGGTGGCCACACAAAATATTGACACTTTGGGCCCCATTTGGACATTTTCACTTAGGGGTGTACTCACTTTTTTTGCCAGCGGTTTAGACATTAATGGTTGTGTGTTGAGTTATTTTGAGGGGACAGCAAATTTACACTGTTATACAAGCTGTACACTCACTACTTTACATTGTAGCAAAATGGCATTTCTTTGGTGTTGTCACATGAAAAGATATAATAAAATATGTACAAAAATGTGAGGGGTTTACTGACTTTTGTGAGATACTGTGTATTTAATTTGAGTTCTGTAACATAAATGAGGATGAATTGAGGCTATTAGATCAGGGTTTGAAATTTGCATCTACTGTAATCATTTAAATGCTACTGGGATGTACACAAATATAAGGGCAAATTAAATATTAAGAAATATTATCTGAGAGGAAATGGGTCTGGACATACAATTAGTAATTTAAAAAAGAAGTGCAGTGCAGTTTGCCAATTACATAGTTACATAGTTGAGACAGGGAGGGAGGAGCCTGGTAATGGCTCTGTGCACAACGTGAGGATCCTGAGAATCCTCTCCCTGCAGCTGAGAAGAGTAATCAGCCTGATGAGAGGGTGTAGGTAGCTTCCCTCCCCACCCCCCCGTTCACCACTCTCTGAGCTGTCTTTCGGTGAAAGCCAGAGTCTGTATCTGCATCTGCCTGCGCCTCCCTCCCCCTACCGCTCCTCAGCCGGACGGGCTGGACGGCTCACTGGAGGACGGGGGGTCGGAGAATCTGAAAGCTCGGTGACCGGAGCGCTTTGGCAGTGGCGGTAGTGGAGTAAGCGGTGTGTTGCTGGTGGCTGTCTTAAGTCACCGTTTGTGCTGCCGGCTCGGGAGTGGAGTAGATCGGACAGCAGCGGAGAGCGGAGGAGCCTGCCGAAGCACACCGGGGAATACCAGAGGAGAGAGCCCGAAAGGCGGGGTGAGTGGAGTGAGTGGCAGCGGCAGCGATATCTGAAAGAGCTGAGACCCAAGTGGGGTCAGACAGGCTTGGAAAAGTATACTTCTATACCAGTTTCTCCGGAGATAAAGAACAGGAGCGGAGAGTGGAACACCACCATAACATCAGAGACAGCATTTGAGCCAGCGTTTGTGAGCGTCAGCGAGCAGCAGTGAGCATTCCCTGGGAAAAAAAATTTTTTTTTTCCTTCTTTCTCCAACTACAAGGAAGATAAGTACCGTTTTTTGATTTCCAATTGTCTTTCAATTGTCTTGATGTGAGCAGGCAATAAGGATGCTATAGAACAGAGGAAAAGGAAAGGAGTATATTGAAATAAAATGAAATAAAATGAAAAATGAAAGTAAATGAGCCGAGAAAGCAGAATTAAGTGTGCCAAGAAAAACAATAAGATCAGGGGGGGAACAGGGGAGAGGAGAAGGTGAAAGAGATAGAAGCCAACAGTAGAATTGCCTCCCAGCCCCCACCTGCTTCCTGTAGCAGTATCTCCCTTTTTTCTTTTTTTTCTTTTTCTGGCAAATGGTACAAACTATTGTATAAGAAAAAAATCCCTATGAGCAAAACTGTTGAGTACTTAATTTATACCGTTGTTTGCTTGAATCATACTGCTGAATATTTAAATTATACTGCTGAATACTTGAATTATATTGCATTATATTGCTAAAACACCTGAATTACTCTGCTGAGCACCTGAATTTTACTGCTAAACATCTGAATTATACTGATGGATGCTTGAATTAGTATTTAAGGTAGTGACACATTTTTGGAAAGCCGGGACTACTCTTATCTCAATAATTATCTCTATTTTTGGACTGTGGGGAGGAGGGTAGGAAAAAGGAGGAGAAGAGTAAAGTGGATCAAACTCTCTTGTTCACTGGAATGAGTAGGGACTTTTGAACATATACGCCTTCCGAATCCCAGGGGTTCTTTTTTTTTTTTTTTTCTCGGAGTGACCTTAGTGGGAGAACGGAGGGTGTGAGAACGGAGCACAAAGATATTTAGTCAAGACAAGCTAAATTAAGAGGGCTGGGAGATTCCACCACCATTAAGAGACTCCATTTAAGGAGTATACTGGAAAGCAGCCTTGAAGATTTTATAAATCTAGTTATAGAAATTGATATGAAGGGGAAAACAACAAGAAGCGCAGGAGCAGTACCGAAATCACCTACAACCAACTTAGGCCCAAGCCCCGGCCCTATGAACAGGTATATACAGCAAGGAATTGGAGAAGGAGAGAAGCAAGTGGGTTCAAAGGGCAGACAAATAGATACAAAAGAGAAGGACAACAAGGATAAAAAAGGCCAGTATAAAGTGTTAATAGAAACCAGCCACCTCTCAGAACCCAGAACGGAGCCAGAAATGGGAGAGGAAGATAGAGGAAAGGAGGAAGGACAACAAGGGCCACAGTTGCCAACAAAACAGGACATGGAAAAAATGTTTGCGGCACTAGAGAATTCCCTAAAAGCAGAGATGTCAACACTACATAAAGACATGGGATATATGCTAAACAAAGTGGAAGAAGTAGAGACCAAAGTAGACCTGCACCAAAAAATGATAAAAGAACTGGAAGGGGAAATAAAGAAATTAAAACGGAAACAACAGGAACAATCTTATAAAATAGAAGATCAAGAAAATAGAGATAAAAGGAAAAACCTGAGAATACGTGGTTTACCGGAAACAGAACAAGCAGAAAATCTAATAGAAAAAACTAACAATCTCTTCAACCAAATCTTAGGAAAGGATGTAACCAACATAATAGGAATAGAAAGCGAATTCCGAGTAAAAAAACCTCAATGGTTCTCAATGGAAACACCTAGAGATGTAATAGTACGCTTTGAAAAATGGGAAGAAAAAAAACAGATCTGGATAAACCTAAAGAGGAAAACACAAATAGAGTTTGCGGAAGCTAAATTACAAATATTACAAGATATGTCCCAAGAAACGTTGAAAAGACGACGGACACTAAAACCTCTATTAGGAATTTTCCGTGAGCAAGAAATTCAATATAACTGGGGCTTTCCAGCATGCCTAATAGCGAAGAAAAACGGAAGAAGTGCGAAGCTAAGATTTGTGGAGGAGATTCCGGACTTTTGCAATAAATTAGAAATTACTTTCCCAGAAATGGAAAAAAATGCAAATAGACAGGAGCGAATAACGGTAGGAGACGACCTGCAATGGCAATTAAATTCAAGGAATAGACAACAGGACGTGGAACCCTGAGGAAATAATTAGCAGAGAAAATATCACACAATGGTACAAGGGGCCTTAGAGTGGATAGGGGGGGGGGGGCTGGGGGGGTGGATTGGGAAAAAGGGAAAGTGAAAGGATTAGAAAAACACAATAAAGAAAAGTGAAGGCAGGGAGAGGGAGACAGGGACTCATGAAGTGGACAGGGGGTCGCCCTATTAGTGTTTTAGGAGAAGGGGGAATAGGGTGCCCAACAGAGCTCCGCCTCAGATTAAATAGAGCAGAGGGGGCAGAGTGTGCCCCACAATACAAAGTAAAATGCTCTCAGCTCTAGAGAATATGGGGTTAAAAAACCCATATCAGAAAAGAGGGAGGGGGGGTGGGGGGAGGGAAATGGGAGGGAAAGAGGGAGGGGGGGAGAGGTTTGGTCCACACGAGTTGTTGCATAGGCGCACCTATCTTGAGACAAGAGATGGGGAGACCCCGCGTGACGGCTGGGTGGCCTCTCCCCCTGGTCTTCTAAGAGGACCGGGGGGAGGGGTCGGCTGGAGGACGGGCGGGGAAGAAAAAAAGGTAAAACAATGAAAAATGTAAACAGTAAAAAAATATCCTCCTATAATGTCCTAGGATTAAATTCTCCCGGGAAGAGAAACATCATTCTCCGAGAATTAGAAAAAAGTAAAGCAGAAATAATTTTCCTACAGGAGACACATATAACCCAAAACTCGAATACTAAAATCTACTCAAGAAATATACCAACATGGTACCAAGGAGACTCGCCAATAAGAAGGGCCAAAGGAGTAGCCATCGGAATAGGGAAAAATGTACGTTTTTTAATAGACCAAAGAAAAAAGGATCCGGAGGGTCGTTATCTTTTTATTACAGGTACCATACAGGGGGTAAAATATAAATTGGCTAATGTCTATTGTCCTAACAAGAACCCCAAAAAATATTTGATAGACATAATAAAAATACTAATGGAATTCAAACAAGGTAAATTAATACTAGCTGGAGACTTCAACTTCAGCATGGACAATAAAATGGATAGCACTTCCATAGTAAGGGACAGAGAAGTAAAACAACTAAAGAAATTAAAAAGAATATTATATGAACAGCAATTAATAGATCCTTAGAGAATTCAGCACCCCAGTACAAAGGACTACACATTTTACTCAGCAGTACATAAAAGTTACTCCAGGCTGGATTATATCATGGTCGAACATAGAAACTTGGAAGAAATAGAAGAAACAAAAATAGGTGTAATAACTGCCTCAGATCACAGTCCAGTAATGTTGAGTATGAAAACACAAGAAGAAGCCCTTGAAAGGGGTCCATGGAGAATCAACGAAAATTTATTAGAAGATAGCGAGACCGAAAAAAGTATAACAGAAGAAATTAAAAGATATTTCAAGGAAAACGATACACCAGAGGTATCGAAAGCAACAATATGGGAGGCTCATAAATCCGTTATCAGGGGCAAATTAATAGCTATAGGGGCAAGAAAAAAACAAGAAAGAAAAAAAAAACATGCAGCAAACAATAAAGGAAATATATGAACTGGAGCGAAAACACAAAAATCAAATAAATAACAAAACTTTCTGCCTATTATCTCAAAAGAGAGAGCAACTAAAAGACTGGATGGAACAAGAAGAAAGGAAGGAGTATAACAGAGTAGTACAAGAAAAATTCAAATGGGGCAATAAACCAGGAAAATACCTTGCAAATTTGGTAAAAAAAAAGAAGTCTTTAAACTATATTGAGAAGATTAAAAACGAAAAAGGAGAAGTGGTAAATAAAACTACAGATTGCGATAACACTTCAAAAATACTTCAGTTCTCTATACGCAATAAAAGGACAGGAAAGTTGGAAAGAAGCGAATACAAGAACAAAGAAGATACAAGAATATCTAAAAAATGCAAACTTACCAAAAATAAAAATAGACCAACTAGAAGATCTGGAAAAGAATATTACGCAAGAAGAGATAAAACTGGCATTAAAGGAAACTCCCGTAGGAAAAAGCCCAGGGCCAGACGGGTTCACGGTTAAATACTATAAAAAATTCGAAGAACAGCTGACCCCAAAACTATTAGAATATATGAATTCCATAGGGGAAGAAGAAGAAATAAGAAGTGAATCGTTACTAGTGCACATCACAATACTACCAAAAGAAGGGAAAGATAAAACTAACTGCTCAAGCTATAGGCCAATAGCACTACTGAATGTAGATACAAAGCTGTACTCCAAGATCCTGGCCACTAGAATAAAAAAGCTGATTCCACTTTGGATCAACTCGGACCAGACTGGTTTTGTTCCGGGGAGAGAGGGGCGGGACAACAGCCTAAAATCAATATTGATGCTGCACAAGAAGGTGCAGAATGAGACCCCAGTTCTATTCCTGTCTTTGGATGCAGAAAAAGCATTCGACAGGGTAGACTGGGGTTTCATGATGGATACGTTGCGGCACCTGGGACTCGGGACAAAAATGATGAAGTGGATAACAAACTTGTATAATGGCCCGACAGCAGTCGTAAAGGTAAACGGCAGACTCTCTCCACGAATTAAGATGCAGAATGGAACACGGCAAGGCTGCCCTCTGTCTCCACTATTATATGTATTGGCTTTAGAACCACTATTAGCAACGCTCCGCAATAATCAAGAGGTGGAAGGAGCGAGATTAGGAGGAAAAGAACATAAGATCGCAGCATACGCGGACGACATTTTGATGTACGTATCCAATCCAAGAGTGTCACTCCCAAACATACTGAAAGAAATAAAAAAATATGGAGAACTGTCAAACTTCAAAATTAATCCAATAAAAACAGAAATATTAAATATAGGACTAGAGAAAAAGGAAGTCCAGTTCTTACAAAAAGAATTCCCATTTACTTGGGTAAAAGAATTAAATTACCTTGGAATCAAAATAACCCCTAGAGTCGAAAAGATCTATCAGGCAAACTTTATCCCACTGATCAATGAGGTCAAAGAAGAAATGAAAAAAATAAGAATACAGCCACTTTCATGGATTGGAAGAATAAATATGTTCAAGATGATGATACTTCCCAAAATAAATGACAGGATACAGATGTTACCAGTAAAGATTACTCAGAGCTTTTTTAAAATAATTAAAACAATTTTGTTAAAATATATATGGCTTAATAAAAAACCAAGAATCAAATACACGCTGATTACAAGGAAAAAGGAGCACGGAGGTCTGGCCGCCCCAGATATAAGCAGGTATTATAAAGCCATAGTCTTAACAGGAATGTTAGAGTGGACAAATGAGAAAAATGAAAAAAAATGGGTTGAAATGGAAAACATAATAAGCGGAGTCACATTATATAAGAATATTTGGATCCCACGAAAATATAGAACATTGGACACAGACACACATGAAATAACAAAAAATGTATTTAAAATTTGGGACACTATTCACTTAAAGAATGAATGGAAATACAACTCACCATTAATAGCACTCACAGGATCGAATTACTTTATCCCCGGGAAGGAAATATTTGGAGCCCAAGGAATATGGAATCCACAATTGAAGGATATCACCAGAAACAGCAAAATAAGAACACGATTAGAATTAGAGGAAAGGAATGGATGGAAGATGAATGAATAGAATTATAGTCAATTAAAGCACTTAGTAAGCACAATACCACATCCACTTAGAGATGAAATGAAACTAACCGCTCTGGAAAAGTTATGTATCAATGAAACACCACTGAAAAATGGAACATCAAAAATCTATGGTATACTGACAGATTTGGACGCACAAGAAAGACCAGAATACATAAATCAATGGGAAAAAGAAATGAATTTAAAAATAGATAACCAAAAAGTGTAAAAAATGATAGAAATGGGATATAATAAGGCCTGGGACATGAAGACTATTGAAATGAATTACAAACTAGTAACAAGATGGTATATGACTCCAGTAAGAATACATAAATTTCAACAAGATAAAACATCTTCGTGCTGGAGAAAATGTGGCCAAAAAGCAACGATCACACACTTATGGTGGGAATGTCCAATAATAATGGAGTACTGGAAGGAAGTGTTAAATAATATAAAGGAAATAACTGAAGAAGAAATAGAACAAAACATCTGGACTTGCCTTTTCCATATTCATAATAAACCTAAGAAACAATATATGAAATCAATAGCCCCTAACCTCCTGAATGCGGCTAAGGCCTTGATACCCAAGAACTGGCTAAAAAGTGGAAAACCAGATATCAGAAATTGGCTAGAGGAAATAGATTATTATTACAAAATGGACCAGCGGAGGAGTGGGGAAGGAGGAGAGAAAAAGGATAATAGTAGATGGGAAAGTTGGAAAAAATATAAAGCCTCAGACATTTATTTAGACAAGATGAAAGAAAGAAAAGATGTAGAGCCAAGATGATAAATAAATAATATAAAAGTGTGGACCAAACACAAGGGAGGGGAGGGTGGGAGGAGATAAGAGGGACTGAGAGAGAATAAGGTAATAGTGGGTTTATATTTACAGGAGGGGTTTTGTTTGGTTTTTAAATTTATTAAACAAGACCCTTGAAGGGAAAATAAATAAAGATGAGACGGAAACAATCCACAATGATGTGAAAAATGAGAAGAGATAAAGTTTGACATATAAAGTTGATATAATGTCTCTCAAAAAAATTTTCGCTGAAGTGGAAAAAAAAAAAAAATACATAGTTACATAGTTAGTCAGGTTGAAAAAAGAGTGAATAGAATACTACGCTAACAATCTAAGTAAAAATGATATTAAAGCAGCGACTAAAGTGTTATACAGCACAAAACAGAATAATGAAAAAAAAAATCGCGCTAATAAAGTGTGATAAAGGACACAAAGTGCCACAAAATTAAATTTCATAAATATTGAAAGAACCCAAATGGTGTTAGAGTACATCAATGAGTTGAACACACGAACACATATATTGTTTAGAACAATGTCCATCCAATTAGTCCACAGCAAAGTGACATAAGTTGTAAAAATCATACTAGTCCATAAAATGAAAAAACACATCCCCAAAGGTGATAAGTGATTAAAGTTCTCGTTGCAGTGAACAAAAGTGCATAGATGGGACCTCCACCTTGAAGAAAATGCTGCCGCTTACCAGAGAGAGTTGGTCCCTGATTACAGGGGACCACACTGAGCAGACGGCTGTAACCCCAGCCCGGGATCTCACAGACAAGCAGTGGATAGCATCACGTCCAACAGGCTCCTCGTCATATATCCCAGCAGAGTATTGCAGAGTGGTGTAATTATCATAAGAAACAACAAAATGCTCCACATAGCGTAAAACCATGCGACATTTATTGAATAAAAATTAGCCAAATGAACACTTACGGATTAGCAGATAAATAGCAGCATAAAAAGAAAAGCCAGCCGGCTCCAAAATCAGCCCGTAGCTTCCGGGACTACACGAATAGCGGTGACGTCAGGACGTGGCTCCTCCACCCTACATCGTTTCGTCACTAGCGGACGTGGTCACTTGACCACGTCCGCTAGTGGTCACGTGACCAGCTACGGGCTGATTTTGGAGCCGGCTGGCTTTTCTTTTTATGCTGCTATTTATCTGCTAATCCGTAAGTGTTCATTTGGCTAATTTTTATTCAATAAATGTCGTATGGTTTTACGCTATGTGGAGCATTTTGTTGTTTCTTATGATAATTACGCCACTCTGCAATACTCTGCTGGGATATATGACGAGGAGCCTGTTGGATGTGATGCCATCCAGTGCTTGTCTGTGAGATCCCGGGCTGGGGTTACAGCCGTCTGCTCAGTGCGGTCCCCTGTAATCAGGGACCAACTCTCTCTGGTAAGCGGCAGCATTTTCTTCAAGGTGGAGGTCCCATCTATCCATCTATCACTGCAACGAGAACTTTAATCACTTATCACCTTTGGGGATGTGTTTTTTTTCATTTTATGGACTAGTATGATTTTTACAACTTATGTCACTTTGCTGTGGACTAATTGGATGGACATTGTTCTAAACAATATATGTGTTCGTGTGTTCGACTCATTGGTGTACTCTAACACCATTTGGGTTCTTTCAATATTTATGTAATTTAATTTTGTGGCACTTATTTGTGTGCTTTATCACACTTTATTAGCGCGATTGTTTTTCATTATTCTAGGTTGAAAAAAGACACTAGTCCATCTAGTTCAACCATAAAAAAAAATATCATACAATCCCATACAATCCCATTTACCCAATCCTATACCCACAGTTCATCCAGAGGAAGATGACCCCCCCCCCCCCCCCTCCACCAAAAAGCAGGAACCAACTTGCTACAGCAGGGGAAAAAATTCCTTCCTGATCCCAGAGAGGCAATCAGATTTTCCCTGGATCAACTTTACCTATAAATGTTAGTACCCAGTTATATTATGTACATTTAGGAAAGAATCCAGGCCTTTCTTAAAGCAATCTACTGAGCTGGCCAGAACCACTTCCGGAGGGAGTCTATTCCACATTTATTTTCACAGCTCTTACTGTGAAGAAACCTTTCCGTATTTGGAGATGAAATCTCTTTTCCTCTAGACATCCCCCTTAATCTCCTCTTCTCTAACGTGAATAAATTCAGTTACTCTAATCTTTCCTCATAGCTGAGCTCCTCCATGCCTCTTATCAGTTTGGTTGCCCTTCTCTGCACTTTCTTCAGTTCCCCGATATCCTTTTTGAGAACTGGTGCCCAAAACTGAACTTCATATTCCAGATGAGGTCTTACTAATGATTTGTACAGGGAAAATATATAACAAATTGCATATGACTAAACAGGTGAACCACAAGTCCCAGATAAGGTGAGCAGAAAGTATCCATGTGTTGGGAAAGGAATCCAAATCCGAAGTGACAAACTGCGCTGCACTTCTTTTTTAATTTATTTTACAGATTTATGTCAAGATCTTAAGTGTTCAGCTGGCATAATATATTTTAGTTCTTAACTGCACTAATTGCACCTTTTTATTGTTATTGTTATAAAATTAGTAATGCAACCTCTCAATGTAGGTATATATCAAGTGGACGTAAAAATAATTCCAGTTTAGGAATTTTTTAAACAGTTAGTCACAGATGATAAAAAAAGGTTTCGAGTAAAAAAAATCCTAGTTATATCAGAACGAGAATAAACAAGATTTTAGAACACAATGACATTGTAGAGCAACCTGCAGATAAAGGAAGGGGAGTAGTCATTTTAAATTAGCAGAACTATCATGATGAAATGACAAGGTAATTATCTGAAAAAGAGACCTATCAAATATTAAAGAAGGACCTACTTCAATGTTTTTCAGAGAATTACAAGAACTATATTAGTTATAGTATATTTAGTTACAGTCAGGGATTTTTTTCTCAAACAATAGGTACTGGAACTCAACCACTACCCGCCCCAAAACCCCATCAAATAGTGGGTGTGGTCATATTTCACAAACAGTAGAAGTGTCTTAAAGGGGCATAAATATCAGGATTGCATTACATACAGAGTGCAGAGTTCATGGGGGTTACACACAGAGTGCAGAGCTGTCACTTGTAAACACAGAAACCAGACTTCTGTGTTTACAAGTGATTGTGGAGAGCAGGCACCAAAGGGTCTGAGCCAGAGGTGGTGGAACTAAGTTCTACTAAGTTCCCCCTGAAAAAAAGCCCTGGTTACAGTAATATTTAGTTACATCAGGTTTCTATATGCCAGTTATTATTTATTTTTTATTTTTTTACCAAAAATGCATAATGATGTAATGGATGTGATTAAGTTGTTACCAGGTAAAAATGTTAAAATGCCTATTTCAAATGTAATATTGTGTCATTGCTTAGCTTGTTAAATCTTAACTCTAAGAAATTCAGATAACAACAGATATCTGCTAGTTCCCTTTTCTTAGTCTGAAGCTGAACCACAAAGTTATAAATTGCACCAAAGGCAGACATGACATCAACATCCAATGTCTCAAGAGGAAGTGGAAGTTACCAAGATATTTAATAATAGCTATGATTAATTGCGGAAAATTGTTGCTAAAACTACTGAAACTGTTAAAATCTCATATATTGTCATAACAACATGTTTTGCATATGCCGTATTCTCTGTCTGAAAAAAGTGTATAAAACTGAAGGAAAAAGAGGAAATAAAACTCAGAAATGACTTTCACACTGAGCCTGTCTCAGGGGAGATTATTTCAAGAACAAGAAGTGTACACTTCATATATATATATTCAACAATCTGAACGGGGGTAGATATAATAATATCAGACTTTGTTCTGAATCCAAAACATTTTGGCGCCCAACCTGGGGCTCGAGGCTAGGGTCCCAAGGGACAGCCGATCTCGAGAAAGGACATCGGGACAAGCCAACACGGAAATAGGAGGAGACTGATCACTTCTAAGAGCGGTAAGACACTTTTGATATTTTGTATATCTAGTCTACTGTTTATCCTGTACCCGTGGCTGGTCAATTTCTGTGCCCGTATCGGCTTCCTGCGGCCCTCAAAGACAGGTATTAATCTTGCCTCAAGTCTGTTGAGTTAAGGAACCTGCAATTATATCTACCACCTGTTTTGTTCTGTTCTGTTTTGTTCTGGTCAATTTTGTGTTTTGTGGTGGCTGTTGGGAGTTGGGGATTGCTTATATAGTCACGGATGACGGATGAAATTAGTTGACGTGGTTTAAACTTCTCCTGGGACTAGGAGAAGGTGTCAAGATGTGGTTAAACTTCTCCTGGGGGGAATAAAAATAAATAATTGTGCGGCAAAGCACAGGTAGTACAGTAAGTACGGGCAACCGGGAAACCCCGGGGGGGGGCGTCAGGAACACGCATAGCGGTGTGGGGGATCCCGTGACAGTTTGAGTAATCCTGTACTTCACTGCAGTTGTCACATATTTTATTGTTGGTTGATTATGTCATGTCCTAAAAGTGTTTGCGGACTGTTGTTTGGCATACATGAAGGAGGCTGGGGGTTAGTTAAAGTGGTAGAGCCAGGATATAAGAGAGAAGTTCTTGGTTAAAAACCCTTGTTAGCAGAGATCACAGATGTGTTGGTATTTAGATTAAATGTACATTATCCAGTTAAAGTTGAAGTTGGCAAATCACCACAGGCTATAGAGAGTGAAGTTAAAAGGAGGGAACACGCAGCCGAAAGGTGTCCGTTGCAACTTCAACAACCAGAACAGTTTGAAGAGGAAGAAAAAAATAGAGTGAGGAATTTGGGCATGGTTCTGGGAAATGTAGATGACATTTAAAGTGGTGCATTGTATAATGTAACTATAATATTAGTTACTGTACTCCTTATCTGTTTATTAAATGTCTTGTTGAGAGTAATAAGTAGTCACATATTACTCGCTCCCCTACCTGTGGCCACCTGAGTGGGCAGGCTGTGACTGGTCTACGTTTTGGGAAGACGCGTGTAAGGAGACTTGCACGGCAGTCGAACACTGTAGACATTCCTTTCTCTCTCTCTCTCTCTATGAAGGAAAAGATGCTGTCAAGAAAGGGAAGAGATTGGCAAAAGTGTGTGGGGTCACTATGCATTTGGGTGGTCGGCTAGAGCCGAATGAATGGCGTGCTCTTTTAAAAGGAAAAGGGGTTTGTTGTGGGACCACGGGCTGCTGCGAACAGCAGACGCTTGGTTCAAAGTTGCCAAAGCCATTCATGAAGAAGGGTGGATAGAACAGGAAATATGTCAGAATGGTTGTATTGTGTATGTGTACAAAAAGCCAGAAAAGGGGTCAAAATCCAAGACAGACAGCCAGCCACCGCCCTATGATGGCACCCGGCCCTCAGAAAGTGGGTACCGCCCCTCTGGCACCGCCCTTTCCTCTGTGCACAGTGATACCTCCCCTCTGACACCTCCACCTCAACCCCCTGCACCTCCACCATGCTTGGATGTGGGCGGGGCACACTTGTCTTTGTACTCCTCATCTGGTTGCCACCACACATGCGTGACACCATCTAAGACCCCCACACCAAAACCCACCCATATGTATCCGGTGATAGACCAATCCTCTGGAACATATTATAAGGCCCAGCCTACCCTGTTAATGATGGGCTCTTTCTCTGATGAGCTTAGTCAGGAAGATGAGGCAACCAGTCCTTCACAAACACGTCCTAGTCCTACTCAGCCCGGTCCCACCCATCAAAGGCCCGACCAGAGTCGTGCCAATCCTGTGGTGCCTGGAGCCCTGCCCGACATGCATGTTGGGACAAGTGCAATCCCACCCTGTCACATTCCGACCTATTACATTGCCACAGTATGACTCACAAGCTGGAGGAGCAATGGATTCCTTCGTGCCACTGTCCAACAATCCATTCGACAATCCAGTCGGAAATCCATTCGACAACCCATTTGGCAATGACACACATTTACAGTCCTTCTTCCATCCCTCATGGGTCAATACACAAGTCCAACAGCCACTGCCCAATACTCCGTACCCAGGATATGGACCAAGAGTCCATCAAGATCTCAGACACACACCACCACAGGACATGTGGGAAAGAGCAATGCAGGCACTTAGGGGGATGCCTGCAGCACCAGGGGCTCCCCTGATGTACATACATTTCAAGCCACCTCAGGCTGCTTCTCTAAAAAGAAATTGTATACCTCAAACTGGGATTTTAAGGGCAATGTAATGATTGAGAAATTATTTAATAAAAAAAGAATTTATTAATGCAAAAGACAAATAGAATACAAATAAACATACAAATCAATATGTGTATGTTTAAGAATACAGAATAATTGTAAAAAACATCAGATACATGAGAATAAATGATGCGTCCTGCTGCTAAATACAAGTACCACCAAAATTGATGCGATGGCATCCTGATAGCAGATTCCAACGCGTTTCAACTTTTAATATCAAAATGAAGTCTTCCTCAGGGAAGGACTGCATCACATTCTAGAATTTCAAATAACAACATGATTACTAATATATATACATATACATGTCGCCTATATCTAAGACAATCGCATTTCAGCTAGAGAGATTATATAACATATGCGACTTACATTGAGGCATGTAGCTATGAAAAGTGCTTTCCCAGTGCTGGCAGGGGCCCTAATCACCCATTGTCTGTACCGCTCAAAAATCCTCTACGGGGCGGCCTGGTGTATTTTTGAAAAAAACAATATTTGGCAGCCAAAAAAGCATAGAAGGCTGAAATGACATAAACAATAGGGGAAGTATTGAATAAATTTTTTTTTTAAAAGAATCAAAAATGATAATGATGGTATTTCTTGGGGAACCAAATTACCCAGAGCCACCAGAAGAAAGGAAAAAATTCAATACCTTAAGCTGGTCGTATGTGATGTTAGGAAGAAATTCCAGGTTGTCAGTAACAGAGAGCTCAGGTCCTAGAGTACCTCTCTGTGGAGAAGCCAGTTATAGAATGCTGCCTACGGCCGTCCCTGGCGTCCTAATATAGGGGGTGTGGGCGTGGTTATGTAGTGGGCGCAGTATACATCTAAGTATAGTCTCTCAATCATTGGTGGTGCAGTGAGAGGGGCGCGGCCTCAATTGGCCGCCGTCATTATTAAATAACATCCTTTTAGGTGTTTTGAAGGGAAGCGTCACCTGGCTTCCTGTTGTCTAGGCGATGGACGCCTAACTCCCTCCCTCTCTCCTCCCCGGCCGTGACGTCAGGTAAGAAACCTTCCACTTCTCCCATGGAGTGTGGGCGCGACCGGAGGCGGGGAGAGAGGTGCGTCGGATCACCGAGGCAACATCTCATGTGGGGAATATTAGACGTATGTGACGTCGGAGTCACGTGGCTCCGACGTCCATTCACTGAAAGAAAGGGGCGCTGTATGATCTATACAGCGCCATTGGTTGCTTTGTCTGTGACGCACAAGGTGTCAAAGCACAGTGACTCCGCTGCCTGTCTATAGGACATCTGAGGATGTAAACACCGCTGATATATGCAATGTTGTGGGGGTCACTGTGGAGATGGCGTTTCTATATTCCTTAATGAGTGAATTAAAAAAGAAAGGAGTAAAGAAGAGTGTGTGTTAAGAAAGGCTCTTTTAGTTGCATTCAATCTAGAAAGTAATGGATTATATTTCTTTGTTGGATGAAATGGGAACTTAGATGCATTATTGATTTATTTATTGAACTTAGCCCAACCCCCTATAATACGGCTTAACTGGCACTCGCCCCGAATGGCAGAAAACCGATATTAGGGCTTATAACCACCGGCACAGTGGAAAACCCCCCTGACACCACATTGAGATTGGCGTCTTCAGGGTATTTTGGCCATGATCAACCATCATGGCCCCCCCTGTGCCGGGTAGGGATAAAGAAGAGCGGGGAAGACAGTGGTAGCCCAGACCCAATTTTGGCAGGACTGGGAAGCAAGATCATAGAACGTGGCTACATGCAAAAATGCTTCTATAGTGATAACAGCGATCAAAATATTATACATGATAAATATACAGTTTAGATTGAAAAATATAATGAGATACAAAAAATGAGTAAAATTAAAGTAAGAAAAACTCTTCTATATTTTTTAACCGGGTGGGGTGTAGAGTTAAAATCCTGGCAATTTAGAACACATGACAGTTGGCAAAGAGATCCCTTCTGAAGATCATTAGCCTATTCTGTTGTTAATGGGACCCTTTTTGTCTTAATATGTGGGTAACCCAAAGGCTTTAAGTGGAGATGGTAATCATTACAGAAAATAGCCCCCATTTACAGAAGGACAAAAGAAGATATAATGGATTGTTTGTTAGTCCGTTTTCCCCGAGCTGAAACCCTCCAAGAAAGCTCTTGTCACGAGCCTATCAGATCCTGAAAAGCATCCCATGCCATATTTTAGAAGGATCGCCCAAATCCAAAAGACATATGCAGCGGCATGGCAGGATTTGGTGAGCCTGTGTGAGATAAAGGCAGGGGATGCTTACTGGCCAGTGATGGAGAAATGCTTCGATGAGTATTATGTGGACAGTAGCTATGACTCAGGATGTGATTTTGTGGCCCAGTTAAAGAGATGGGCCCAAGACCGCTTGGCAGACCAAGCGACGAGTATACAGGAGATTACACAGGACAAAGGTGAATCTGTTGAGAAATATCATAATAGGATAACACAAGTGTTCACTGATTTGGGTTTTGGCATGCTGAACAAAGTACATAAACACATGTTGGCTGCAGCATTTGTCTCAGGCCTTAAGGAATCAATCCGAAAAGGTCTGATCCTGTCATGCCCACAGTATAGAGTAATGGATCTTGAGATGTTGTTATTAGTGGCCTAGAATCTTCACAGGGCAGCAAAAAGGTAGCTCCTCTCATGGTGGCCTCTGACACACCATATTTGCCCCCATCAATACAAAATCCACGTGTCTGCTACAACTGCGGAAGACCCTGCCATTTCAGAAGGGAATGTCGAAGACCGCGGAAGCTTGCCCACAGGCAACCAGGCCCCAACCATGACCCACTGAAGACGTCCGATATCGGAGACATGACACTCCTCCTCTTCCTCCTACACCCCCTTCAGACCATACAGACCTTCTCCGCTAGGATTTCAGCAAACCTGTGTCACTTACCCCTACAATGGTATCCTCTGCAGACTCAGGAGGCCCTCTCGCAAAAATAACTCTCCCCATCGAGGGCCATCCTACTACTTTCTTATGTGACACAGGCACTACCAGAAGTGTGATTAGGGCCGAAGAACTATCCGATACCTCGTTCTTATCAGACATTGACATAACATGCGTAGGGGTGGATGGAAAACCCAGGAAAACCCCCTTACATGCCCTTTACAAGTTGGCAATTTTCCTGATCTACTAGCAAGATTTGTGGTCTCTTCCACATGCCCCTTAAATCTGTTAGGGGCTGATGTCTTATTCAGACTCCAGGATTCTATTTCCTTCCAACCCGATGGTGGTGTTCTGGTCTCCTCACCACTAACCATAGATGATGCCTCAGCACTGTGCTCCGTTCCCCTTTTACTATCATTGGATGCACAATGTGAGGTTGGAATCCCAAAAGAAGTTTGGATCGAGTCCCTACATGCCTGTGGTCCACAGGGCCTGAAGATGTAGGACGTCTAAAAGTGCCACAAATCGTGGTGCAGCTAAAGCCTGGGGACCCCTTGCCCAGAAGACCACAGTACCCCTTGAAGCCAGCTCAAGCTGCATCTATTTCAAAGCAAATCGAGACCCTTCTGTCAAATGGAGTTCTGATACCCTGCACATCTCCGTGCAACACACCACTGTTCCCAGTGAAGAAACGAACTGCAAAAGGAGAGCCAGAAAAATACAGAATAGTACAAGACCTTAGGGCTGTGAACGAAGCTACTGTATTGTAGACACCAATCATGGCCAACCCACACACCTTGCTGGCAGGAATACCACCCACAGCAAAATACTTTACAGTAGTAGACTTAGCGAATGCTTATTTCAGTGTGCCCCTCGACCCCCATTGTCAATTCCTGTTCGCCCACGGGGGGTGGGGCTATACGTGGACTGTTATGCCACAAGGGGCCCAGAACTCCCCCTCTCAATTCACCAGAGCAATGGCCCTCATTCTGGACACCTGGATGAAATCACGCCTTGAAATTGTACTCCTCCCGTATGTAGATGACCTCCTGCTCTGTGCAGATACCCTTGAAGATGCCTTAATCTTCTCTGAAAGTCTCCTCCAACACTTGGCTGAGCAAGGATGCAATGCCTCAAAGCAAAAAGTCCAGTGGTGCAAAGAAAAGGTGGTTTTCCTGGGTCATTGCATCTCTCAAGGCACTCGACATCTCACTGAAGAAAGAGTTGCTGCAATCAAAGCCATCCCTTTGCCTCAAGGTCATAAACCCTTCCATGCTTTCCTAGGATTAATCTCCTATTGCCGCTCTTGGATTCCGGGAGCCTCCCTCTTGATGCAACCTCTCTATGATGCCCTGAAATCTGACCCTTTCCTGCTCTCCCCAGAGGCCATAGACAATTTTGAAGTTCTGAAGGATATACTCTCCACGGCCCCCGCTTTGGTCCTCCCAAACTATGAAAAGACTTTAAAACTGTTTGTCTCAGAGAGACAAGGACATGCCACAGGAGTATTGGTTCAGGTACATGGCAACAGGCTCAGACCCATTGGTTATTACTCTTGCCAACTGGACCCAGTGGCCAAGGGGGGACCCTCCTGTCTCAGAGCTGTCTTTGCAGCCCAAGCTCTTTTGGACAAGACTGCTGACTTGGTGTTGGGCCACCCTTTAATCCTTCTTGCCCCTCATGACATAACTGCCATACTAAGCCAAGTACAGCCCAAGCACCTGTCTTCAGCAAGACACCTCAGACTCCAGTGTGCCTTGCTCCTACCTGATAACATCACTCTCCTCTGATGTGAAACTCTCAACCCATCCACTCTACTTCCACTTCTCGAGGGGGGAACTTCTTTGGAGAATGATGCTCATCTCACCGCTCATGACTGTTTCGAGGTGATGAAAATGGAGACTTCACATTTACCGACAGTCAGTGAAACAGCCCTTGAGAATCCTGACTTGAAAATCTTTGTGGATGGTTCCAGGTATGCTGACAGCGCTGGATGGTACCACACAGGATACGCAGTCACCACCGAAGATACAGTTCTTCAGGCTTCAGCATTGCCTTCCTCCATGTCTGCCCAGGAAGCAGAACTCCAGGCCCTAACAATGGCATGCAAATTGGCAGAAGGGAAAAGAGCTAACATCTATACAGACTCAAGATACGCCCTCGGCCTTGCCTGCGATTTTGGGGTCATTTGGAAAATCAGAGGGTTCCTAACAGCAGCAGGTACACCTGTAAAACACAGTGCAGCTATCAAGGATTTAATGGATGCCCTACTCCTACCAGCACAAGTGGCTATACTCAAGATAAAGTGCGCATGGCAAGCTGGATTCCCAAGAAGCACAAGGAAATCACCTGTCAGATACTGCTGCGAAGCAAGCTGCAAACAGAACACAAGAAGTCGTCAGTGGAGTGGATGCACCCATCCTGGACAGTACAGTGGACACCCCTGAAGAAACTGTACAGACCACCATGATTCTACAAAACCCTCCTGTGAGCAGGACCCATCTCAAGGAGCAGCAAGAAGCAGCTGACAAAGAAGAAAAAGAAGTGTGGATCAAGAAAGGAGTCACAGAAACTGAAGGGATCATGATATTAAACAAGAGGCCATGTCTGCCACGATCAATGTTTCCTGTAGTAGTACAGTGGGCCCACGGTGCCTCTCATCTGTCAAAAACTTTGATGAATGCCCTCATCAATAAATACTACTTAGCCCTGGGAATTACACCACTTACCAACAACTTTTGCAAGTCATGCACTGTCTGTGCTAAATGTAACCCAGGAAGAACGGACAAAGTACCTTTGAAGCATCTAGCAAAGGCCCAGTACCCCTTTCAAAGGATACAGATCGACCACATCCAGATGCCAAAGAGTGGCCGATATGAATATGTTTTGATTGTCACTGACATGTTCTCTGCATGGCCAGAAGGCTGTCCCGTTACCAACATGACAGCAAAAACCACGACTAAAAGACTTTTAACAGAAATAGTGTGCAGGTATGGTGTCCCAGAGGTTATAGAGAGTCACCAGGGGCCGGCTTTCATGGCCTCAGTGACCAAGGAGATATGGGCAGCTCTAGGGGTCACATTATCTTTCCACACCCCATACCATCCTCAGAGCAGTGGGAAGGTGGAAAGATTAAATGGCACAATAAAATCTAGAATGCTAAAAATGTCTCAGGAAACAGGGATGAGTTGCCAGATAGCCTGCCCATAGACTTATTCAGTGTTAGGTACACTCCAAGGGGAAACCATGGTTTGTCACCCTATGAGATATTGTTTGGTTCAGCCCCCAGGCTGGGTTGTTACTTCCCACAGCAATTACAGCTTCAATCTGATGTATTGACTGATTATGTGCCTGCTTTATCTCGAGAATTAACCCGTATCCATTTGCAAGTGTTCTCCTCCATTCCAGATCCTGAACGAGATACAGGATCACACAAGTTGGTCCCCGGCAACTGGGTCCTGGTAAAGAAGTTTGTGAGAAAACACACCCTTGAACCCAGATATGATGGTCCTTTCCAGGTTCTCCTAAAAACCACCACATCAGTCAAGGTGGCCGGGAAAAACTCGTGGATACACGCCTCCCACTGCAAGAAAGTCCCTGTACCTGAGGAAGGGGCCGAGGGAACCAAATGATTCTGTATATCCTTTTCATTGTGACTACTGTTCAGGCACTGGAGGTAGCCATCAGGCAAAAAGATGGTATAACACAATTCTGGTGTAACTCTTCTAACACAAATGTAGCTACCTTCGTATTTGACTACTGCATTATAGTCTCCTGCCCCCAAGTTTTATGGCAATGTTACATGTATCGGGATACTGTCCATTTCATGGGTCCTAGGTCCAGGTCCACATACATATGTGTCACGGATGACTACTGGGGCAACAACTGTGAGTATTGGGGATCCGTGGGATGGAATACAGGGGGTGACTGGGGGTATAAGCCACAGAGTGCTCTGGACAAGAAAGATAAAAATGGGAAATCCCTACTTAACAGAATGACCTTGCTAAAGACTGGTACATGCTCAAATAGTGGGAGGACAGGACACAGCATGGAATTCACCCTGACCATAGAAAATCCCAGCCCTACAGATGCTGGTACATATGTCCTGGGAACATGGTTGGTGGGGAGCACAGGAGGAACGACAGGGAAATTCCAACTTAAAGACATGTATGTATAATTCATCAGACCGCCAGCCCCCTCAGCCCATAGCTAACCCCCTGAGGCCCCATATACAGAAGTTAGGGGACATGGTGGCCTTAGCAGACCCTACCTTCAAGGACACAATGGCCGCAGAAACCTGGTTCTCAGATGTCAACTTGTGGCTAGTGTGGATGAGGTACAATGCAGAGAAACATAACAAGACCAATTGTTATGTATGGGGGGGTGCTAGGGGGGTGCTAGGCCTCATTTGGGAACAGTACCTCTAAACATACCCCCCGAACATGAAACATGTTTCCTTAGTCTGTTTACCAACACAACCACTAACCACTTCCTGTGTGAATATTGGAAGGAGGAATATCTCATAGTCACCAAGACTCCCAAGCCAGGAGAAGGTATCACCATACGATGGCAATCCTGGCAATTACACATGCTATGGACGGTATCAGGGAGTGGGGAAACCCTTTGGGAATTTCACTAGGGGTTACTGTGGATCTTATAGTGAGGCCTCTGTAGATCTAGTACAGAATCAAGTCCAGTCTTTGGGAGATGTATACTGGATTTGCGGAGACATGAAAATCAGAAGCAGATTGACAGAACAGTGGATAGGAGAATGCGCATTGGCCAAGGCCATAATGCCTCTGCATATTTTTCCAGAGGCCACTCCACAAATAGAACCAGACTTAAACAACATACCCAGGCTAACAGGAGGTGTAGTAGTGCCCCAGCAGGAAGCTTTGACCCTCATGTATACATAGACACCATAGGGGTCCCTAGAGGGGTCCCAGATGAGTTCAAAGCAAGAGACCAAGTAGCAGCAGGATTTGAATATTTGATTCCCATCATCACTGTAAATAAGAATGTAGACTGGATAAATTACATCTACTATAACCAACAAAGGTTTTCAATTACACCAGAGATGCACTCCAAGGTTTAGCCGAACAACTAGAAGCTGCGTCACACATGACTTTCCAAAACCGCATGGCCTTAGATATGGTCCCAGCTGAAAAGGGGGGTGTGTGTAAAATGGTGCTTAAAACAGGTACATGTTGTACCTACATCCCAGACAACACTGGCCCAAACGGTAAGGTGACTTTGGCCATCAGGAAACTTGAGGATTTGTCTGAGGAACTAAGAAAGAATTCAGGGCTCACAACCCTTGGGATCAATACTCCACCTGGATTAGGGGAGGGTGGCAGGGATTACTAACACAGATAAGAATAACCATCCTGATAATTTTGGTGACCTTGGCTGTCATAGTTTGCTGTATTCTCCCCTGTCTTAAAAAGTGTGTAGGGAAAGCTATTGACCAATGTTCTCCTACATTTATGAATCAGGAAATACCAGATGAAAATTATGAAATGCACTCAATTACAGTCACCTCCCCTCAATATGCAATGCCATAAGGTTACAGGGACAGACAGCACCTGATTTCCCCTCCAAGCTGTATTGAGTAGTGAGTTAGTCATTGCTCTTCCCTATATACAGTTAAAAAGAGTTGCAGGGAGGGGGGCAGGGGACTGGATAGGATTTTTAGTGTAAGGGACAGATTTTAAATAGACATTTTGATGGGGGGAACTGTAATGGATGTGATTAAGGTGTTACCAGGTAAAAATGTTAAAATGCCTATTTCAAATGTAATATTGTGTCATTGCTTAGCTTGTTAAATCTTAACTCTAATGCCCCGTACACACGGTTGGATTTTCCGATGGAAAATGTCCGATCGGAGCGTGTTGTCGGAAATTCCGACCGTGTGTGGGCTCCATCGGACATTTTCCATCGGATTTTCCGACACACAAAGTTGGAGAGCAGAAGATAAAATTTTCCGACAACAAAATCCGATCGCGTCAATGTGTGGCCTGTTCCGACGCACAAAGTGCCACGCATGCTCAGAAGAAATTCCAAGACGGAACAGCTCGTTCTGGTAAACTTAGCGTTCGCAATGGATACAGCACTTTCGTCACGCTGCAATGTTAAAAATGGTTTAATACAGCGCACTCTCTTCTTCTTTATAATGTGACAAGAATTAAGTAGTTTTGCTGCTCATATTCACACACACTTCTCACAAAGTTTTAGTTGTGTTTTTTTATTTGGATTCCCTGAATATATTGTTATTAGTTGTCACATCTGACAGATTTTTTTTTTTTTTATTTAAATTTTTTGGAGATTTTAAGCTTTTTTTTTCATTTAATGTTTGGATTTTTTCAAAGGCTGATCTTTGTTCAATGTTATTTTTATTTTTAATACAGAATATTTTTGTGTGTGTTTTGTGTGTGAAGTTACCCCAACACCATTGATATCTTTTATTATTTAATCTCAAGGAGATTGTTTGTTGTTGGTGTCCCTTGTTCATTTCACATTGTATATTTGAAATGTACCTGAATCCTCACAAAAAAACTGTCCTTTTTGAAGTAAAACACATAGGAGAGTATAATTCAAAACAAAAATCCTTTATCAAGGTATCGGAACCAAACAAATAGGAAGGCAACACTGGCTCAACATGAGAAATTAGCGAAGCCTGGGACCCCCACGGCAGACATCAATTCTTCAACATCAAAATTGGTGGCCTGAGGAGTCCATATGTAAGGGAGGACAGTCTGGTCCAGCATCCGGATAGCAGCAGATGACATCTGTGTCCCCAGGCTGTGGTACCACAAGAGGCTGCATTTTTTGGCCGACCAGACTGGATCCAGGGTCCTCACTTTCTGGTCTTCCTTTCACGCTTCATTCCCGGCTGTGGCTGTGCAGTTGGAGATGTGGCAGGAGGAGGAGTAGGACCTGGAGGAGGACTGTGAGGACCTGGAGGAGAGGGAGGACGAGGAGGAGGACCTGCAGGAGGAGGAGGAGGAGGACCATCGCAAAGGTGTGTCTGAGTTGTCATTTGGCCCCTCATACCTTTGTTAAGAGCCTCCAATATGAGCGCCTCACACAAGACTTGTTGGCCCTCCTCCATCCTCTGCATTTTATGGCAGCAATGTCCTCCTCCACGGTCTGTCGTGCTCCCAGGACCTCTGTAGCCCTCCAAAAGAGTCCTCCGGTAGCCCCCTCTAGGGCACTCCTCCTACTGCCACTTTCTCTTTTCAGGGGGGGTGGAGGGACCTGCAGATCAGCCAGCCGGCTCGGCCCGGCCACCTCCTGGCTGAGACTTCCCTGTGTATGAAAAAGGGACATGGTTTTAGTTGTTGCTTCATCAATCACAATCCTAAATTAGTACTCCCAACTAACATCTAGTTAACATCATTGATTGTACAAGCAGAAATATTTAGAGGAATGCTATACCTGGCTCAATCTGGGCTCCTCCACATGCGGTCTGGAAGGCCCAGGTTGGGCGTCAGAAGCCTCAGCCGGGGGGGAAGGAAGCGTGGAAGAAAGACTGGAGAGGGATGGCCTGGGTTTAGTCTGGCCTGCCAGAAAATGCAGCCTGTCATAGTACAACATCCTGGGGACATAGATGTCATCTGCTGCTCCGGATCTCTGTGAATCCAGGACTTTCTTGCGCTCCCTTAGATATGTGCTCCTCAGGCCACCAATTAATATCTTTAAATAGGTGATGTCTGCCGTGGGGATCACCTGCTTCACAATTTCACACAATTGCACCAGTGCTGCCTTCCTCTTTGTTTGGTTCTTGAAATGGGGGTGGTTAATCTCCCACAGACAGGGCAGCTCCCTTAAGATATCTATGAATACTGACATGAAGTCATTGTCTTTCACTAAGATATCCATGTTCACTGCAAGACACAACACAAGACAAAGCCTAATGTCAGACAAAACTTTCCTAATCTTGTTACAATATAGGCTTCAATGTAGAAGCAGTATAGGCACAAGTTTGTCTCTTACCTTCGTTCTTACAATTGGCGTGTCCAATGCTCCTTCCTCCGCTCACAGATCGTACGTAATACGCACGTGTGTTACGCTTTATAAACACTGAGCATGCGTGTAACTCCACCCGCCCCTGACGTTCTTTCTAGTCTATTCCCCGCCCCTTTTCGTTCGGCGCAGTGGGTGAAGAGCACATGGCGGAGTTAGAGCAGGTGTGTGCTAATTATAGCAACAAGGAGGAGGAGGAGGAAAGCCCGGACACGTCCCGATCCAGAAGGAGATGTTTTAAGGCCACAAATATGTCCTTTGGGGAGATGTTGGAGATGGTCGACATCATGAAGAAGTCCGACTATGACGGAAAGTATGGGCCTTACCCCAACCCCAACATCAGAAAGGCAAAGATCATGGCGAAAGTGGTCAAAAGCCTTCACAAGAATTTCGGGGTACGAAGATCGAAAGATCAGCTCAGGAAGCAGTGGTTGGACCTGAAGTTAAGAGAGCCAGAGCAGTACCGAAAGATCCGGAGAGTGCTGCAAAAAAGTAAGTAGTTGAGCTGTATTCCTATTCTTTCTGTCTTTATTCCATTCGTGCTGCTCCATATGCTTTTCTTAATTGTACAGTTTAAAAGGGCAACTTTAATGTTCATGGGCCCATTATTCGTTCGTATCAAACATTTTTCTTTCGGCCTCTAAAACACCATTGTTTAGGCCATATGCATTTTCCCACATTTTTTTTGGGCCTACTTGGATGCCAAATATTTGGGTTTGTTACTAGAATGAAATGCCAACTAGATTGTGTGTAAGGAGAGGACACTGAGCAGCTGTTTTCACATCTGGACACTGGAGCACTAGTGTAGGACACCAGAACACCATATTTATTAGGGGGCCACACAGGTGCTCCAGTGTATACTATAGGGGGGTCTCTATCTGTGAAGCTTGTACTAAACAGGTAAAGTATTGCAGCTTGACAAAGACCAATAAAAAAAATACATCTTGGAACTCGGCTGAAATAGACAATTGTACCCCACTTCCAAGCAATGTTTCCTATTTCTAGTTCTGCCATCAAATATCTGTGTGCTAATTATACCATTTTTGTTTTACATAGGGGAGAAAAGACTCGGAGGACACCCCTCATCCGAGGAGACCAGAGACCCCCCACCTCTGGAAGAAGGTGAAATACCACCAACCCAAGCTGAGCAGGAGGAAGAAGAAGATGTGGTGGAGATTGGCACCACAACAGGTGAGTGTCTGCGACCACAGGCTCAGGTAAACGAGATGGATGGTGGCAGATTTTTGAGACCTGTTTTTGTTTTGTTTCTCTCTTTTTAGGTGATCGTGATGTTGTGGATCCAGAACGTTTCACATCAGAAAGTGCCCAGATCCTGATCGGGGAGATCATGGGGTGTAATGTCGAACTGCAAAACAAACAGCAAAAAATCAATGATGTTATTAAAAAAAATAATAACATCATTGATGTTTTGGGGCAAATTTAAAACCCCACAAAATCACTTTTTGGATTGTGCTCCAATCTTTTAAATTTTTTTGCAATGTTTTGAAAAGCCAAATTTGGAGGATGCACACAGTGTGCCAACATGTGCTATCTGCCATCACGGGAGATCAATGGACGCGTTTTGGGGGTGCAACCCCTTCCTCAATTATAAAGTAGCGTTGAGGAAGGGCTTGCTCCCCCAAAACACGTCCCTTGATCCCCCCTGATGGCAAATAGCACATGTTGACATTTGTAAATTGGTGTGCATCTTCCAAATTTGGCTTTTCCAGGGGTGATTTCCCCCCCATCTGAACGCTATATCAAACCCAGTTCCTAAATACTGATGTCTGATATAGCCTTCAGGTTTTACCTAATGTGAACTTTGTAAGTTCAAGTTTTTTGGCTTTCTTGTTGGTTTTACACAGGCCTGTTTTATCTGAAATGGACATTTCGATTTTTGATAATGCTACTGCAAAAATTGTTATACAACAAACATGTTGGTTTGTTTTAAAAACCTTTGGTAAATGCACATGTGATTGTGCAGGTATAAAAAAGTTGCTTACTCAAGAATGTGTGGATTATTGTCTCAACACTACAATACAACACTTTTGGGGTGATGTAATTGCTGTTTTCTGCAAAAATGGGTGTTATTTCCTAAGGGCAAATCCTCTTGGCACTACAAGTGCAGTTTCAGTGCAGTTGCAAGTGCACTTGTAGTGAAATGTGTTTTTGCATTTAGGAAATAACAGCCAACAGTGCTTTGTATAAGGTTACACAATCACGACATTTTCTGGACTCAACACATTTCTGTCAGGGTCAGCTAAAACAAACACAAGCAGTAAATGTCCACCAAGAATTTCTTTTTTTTTTTATTATAAAAAGGCTTCACAGATTGTCTGGCATATTGATAGCCCCCCTACCCGCAAAGAACTCCAGGTAGCGTAACCGGACATCACGGGCACTCAGGGAGGGCAAGCCAGGACGGTCACTTTCAAGCGCCGTCAGTGTGGTTTGATGTAGGATTCCGGCCTCAGGCCCAACTGAGCCAGCATAGTTGGCCGAATGTTTCCTTAAAAAGTTATGGAGAACACAGCACGCCAGTATAATATGGTTCAGTTTATACTCCGCCATATGGATGGGTGTCAGAAATAGTCGAAACCGGCTGGCCAGGATTCCAAATGTGTTCTCCACCACTCTTCGGGCTCTGGTCAGCCGGTAATTAAAAACCCTCTGTTCCGGGGTGAGGGTCATCATTGGGAATGGCCGCATCAGATGGTCCCCCAGCGCAAACGCTTCATCAGCAACGAACACAAATGGGAGTCCTTCCACATTGTCCTCTGGAGCTGGCAAGTCCAAGCTGCCATTCTGGAGACGCCTGTAGAACTCCGTCTGGGCGATGACTCCACCATCGGACATCCGGCCATTCTTCCCCACGTCCACATACAAGAAGTCGTAATTAGCCAACACCACCGCCAACATCACTATACTATTAAACCCCTTGTAATTATAATAGTACAACCCAGAGTTGGGTGGTGGGACGATGTGGACGTGTTTCCCATCAATTGCCCCTCCGCAGTTAGGAAAGTCCCACCGCTCGGCAAAGTGGGAGGCCACAGTCTGCCATTCCTGTGGCGTGGAAGGAAACTGTTGAGGAAAAAACAATAAACATTACTATATTTACTCTGAAACATGGCAAGCAGATTATACACAAACATTGTGGGGCAACCTCCAGATAGCATTTACTAAGGGGAATTTAACAACGCCAAAGTATAAGGTACACCTATCATATTCCCCCTCCCCCCCCTCTCATGGGCCATTTCTAACATTATAGGGGGTGTGTGTAAATCTTGGACAGGTAACCCTCTTCACTTCATTGAGAGATGAATGCCTAAATAATGGGTATTACTTTGAACAGCCCCTCCTTAGTTACACTATTGGCAGACCACTGGACAGGTAAGAAGTGTCATAATACAAAGATATAAATACACACTGTACACATTTGAGGACATTTGGACATTCTGCTATTACCTATCAAGATAATAATAGGATACAAAAACTTTAAACAGTACCATTGGAAAGTATACAGGCAGGCCCTTGCACTACATGCTTTGGGGAATTCATCCATAAATCTGACCACAAAAGAGATGGGTATAGTGTGTATGGGTTTGGCAAAGTCAGCAGATCGATGATTGAGGATAGATAGAGAATTGGGATCAGCTGACTTAGCAGTTGGGGGAGGGAGGGTTACTAAAAATTATTTGGGGACACCACAAAAAAAAGCCTCTGGCACTCTGCCTGAATTTAAATCAAAAATAACATTTCCAAACATTTTAGGGGGTGTTTGGGGTAAAGCACTACTATGGAGCTGATAAAATACATTGTTAAGTGACTACATGAGTTGAATATAGGGCCAGGAGACACCATGCTGGGGAGGTTAGTGAAGGGCAAATATGTATGAAGGACCTAAAATAATAATTACATAAAAATCCAGCATGCATGAGGACAAAGGGGACATTCACAGCATATTACAATCATGGTAATTAGGGAATTAGGAAAGAAATACAATATATTAGCAAACATTCAATACAATAAAATGTGATATAAAAGGATAAAAACCTTACCTTCATATACTCCTTCTGCAGGACCTGGATGATGGCAGAACAGGTCTCTGGGATAATGATACCCAGAGCCTGGGGGGAGATGCCTGTCGAGAACTTCAAGTCCTGCAGGCTTCTCCCTGTGGCCAAATACCGCAGGGTAGCGACCAACCTCTGCTCTGGAGTGATGGCTTGCCTCATGCAGGTATCCTGCCTGCTGATATAGGGGGTCAGCGAAGCCAACAAACTGTGAAACACGGGGTCCGTCATCCAGAGAAAGTACCTGAAATCATCAGGATTATTCTCACAGATCTCACGGAGCAAAGGCATATGAGAGAACTGGTCACGCTGAAGCAACCAATTCTTGGTCCATGAACTCCTCCCCACCCTGTTCATGGACTGGTCTTGTGTCAAGGTCAGGACCCCAACACCAAGCCCCCGCACAGCACGAACTCTACGAGGAGTACGCATACGAAACATGGCTAGAAAACAGTCGGCTGCTCAGAACGAAGTAACAGAACGCACTGAAGAACAGCAAGGCCTGTGAAGAGCGACCTGAAAAACAGCAACGAGCGGGCAAGATCGCACAGAAAACTCCGATACGAACTGACTGCACACACTGAAGAGCAGATACAAACCCACAAGCACAAACTGAACGGCAGAAAACGATCTGAAAGCCGCGAGTCTGAAAAAGCACGAATCGTCTCTCACCAAACTTTTACTAACATGAGATTAGCAAAAGGAGCCCAAAGGGTGCCGCGCTTCGTTCTGAACCGGCCTTTTCTAGTCTCGTCGTACGTGGTGTATGTGACCGCGTGGTTGGCGATCGGAAATTCCGACAACTTTGTGCGACCGTGTGTAGACAAAAAAAGTTTGAGCCAACATCCGTTGGAAAAAATCCTAGGATTTTGTTGTCGGAATGTCCGAACAAAGTCCGACCGTGTGTACGCCCTATAAAAAATTCAGATAACAACAGATATCTGCTAGTTCCCTTTTCTCAGTCTGAAGCCAAACCGCAAAGAGTTATAAATTGCGCCAAAGGCAGACATGACATCAACATCCAATGTCTCAAGAGGAAGTGGAAGTTACCAAGATATTTAATAATAGCTATGATTAATTGCTGAAATTGTTGCTAAAACTGCTGAAACTGTTAAAATCTCATATATTGTCATAACAACATGTTTTCCATATTCCGTATTCTCTGTCTGAAAAAGTGTATAAAACTGAAGGAAAAAGAGGAAATAAAACTCAGAAATGACTTTCACACTGAGCCTGTCTCAGGGGAAAATATTTCAAGAACAAGAAGTGTACACTTCATATATATAGTCAACAATCTGATCGGGGTAGATATAATAATATCAGACTTTGTTCTGAATCCAAAACAATGACTCTAACAAAGCACCAGGGTGACCCATATAAAGTGGTCAAAGTTCCCTTACTTCTTGATCAGAATATGTTAATTTTGTTTCTACAACCCTTGGTAAGAAACATACAGTATATTCAAGGTACTAAGCATGTTATTCAGATAGGAAAAAAGTTTGCATGTTGGTCTGGTTAATGTGAGGATCAAGAGTGCTTTGTTTGGTTGCTATGGGCACCTGCTTTGCACCTGCCGATGCCAGCCTGTGTCTGAGGGGGTGGGAGCGTGATCTTTTCGCCAGTGAACTCCTGTCCAGCTTTACCAACCATATGCTATGTTGGATGCGTTACATTGATGATGTTTTCATTGTCTGGAAAGAACATCAGGGATTCATTGGACGAATTTATCAAATTACTGAACCAAAATAAATACAATCTAAAATTAACCTACAGCTGTGATAGACAAAAAAAAAACACTTTCCTTGATCTTACCATCTTTAAAGATAAAGATATCTATTTAGCAACTGATTTGTTTAGGAAAACAACATCGGGCAATATGCTGCTACATGCAGCCAGCTCACATCCACCAACTTTAATACGACATACCTTTTGCTCAGTATATTAGATATTAGTACATACCTAGCAGACTTTCAAAAACAGGCTAAATTATTACAAGCATGCCTACTATCTAGAGGATACAGTAGGTCTCTGCTACGACAAGCTTACAACAAGGCAGTATGTCAAACATGCAACAAGCTCTTATTCAGATCTAAAATAATATTTCATTTGATTTACTGCTTGTGTTTCTTTTAGCTGTCTCCTAGGTTCTCCAATGGGCTTTTTTTTAGCCATTTTCTTCAATAGTGCAAACCTAATTTGTTTGATACATGAGGTGACAATCTCTTCTTCAGCTAACTATTATGTTAGCGTGCCTGTGCTATTTATAGGATCAGAAGAAGCACACAAGCACTTATCTTCAGGTAGCTATAGGTGCAACTGTGCAGGGCACACAGTACACTAACTGTAAATACTTCAAGAGCCTGCATGTGCTATTAATAGGATCAGAAGAAGCACAGAAGCACTTGTCTTCAGGTAGCTATAGGTGCAACTGTGCAGGGTACACAGTACATGAACTGTAAATACTTCAAGAGCCTGCCTGTGCTATTAATAGGATCGGAAGAAGCACACAAGCACTTGTCTTCAGGTAGCTATAGGTGCAACTGTGCAGGGTACACAGTACACTAACTGTAAATACTTCAAGAGCCTGCCTGTGCTATTAATAGGATCAGAAGAACACAAGCATTTGTTTTCAGGTAGCTATACTGTAGGTGCAACTGTGCAGGGTACATAGTACGCTAACTGTAAATACTTCAAGAGCCTGCCTATGCTATTAATAGGATCAGAAGAAGCACACAAGCACTTGTCTTCAGGTAGCTATAGGTGCAACTGTGCAGGGTACACAGTACACTAACTGTAAATACTTCAAGAACCTGCCTGTGCTATTAATAGGATCAGAAGAAGAACACTAGCACTTGTCTTCGGGTACAAACAAATGGCCCCTGCCCCCACCTATAACTGGCCTTCACAGCAAGGAGCACATGGAAGGGCTGTCACATGAAAGACAAAAACAGAACATTCTATAGCTCAACTCACCAACCAGTCTGCCAACTGACCAAATTAACCCGTCCAACAGTCTGTGTTAAAAACAGGGGTTTATTTAGCACGCATTTGCAAATGCATGCATAATCTGCAAGGCCTCTTCACGGCACCCTGTGTATGCTTGCAGTCCTAATACTACTGAATTTATAAGTTATAGGTGGGAGCAGGGGCCATTTGTTTGTTTCTGGTGTATATTGGTCCGGGGACACACTGTACACCTTTTCTGCCATTGTGCTCTTGCTTGGTGTCCAGTGTGCTCCTGTTCCTTTAAGGTGGATTTGGCAGCCTCCAGGCCCACCTGCCCCTCATCTATCCATTTAATGCATGTGCTTCCATTGTGGAGACACTTATAAAATCAGTAGTGTTAGGACTGCAAGCATACACAGGGTGCCGTGAAGAGGCCTTGCAGCTTATGCATGCGTTTGCAAATGCGTGCCAACTAAACCCCTGTTTTTAACGCAGACCGTTGGACAGGTTAATTTGGTCAGTTGGCAGACTGGTTGGTGAGTTGAGATATGGAATGTTCTGTTTTTGTCTTTCACTTGTCTTCAGGTAGCTATATTGTAGGTGCAACTGTGCAGGGTACACAGTACACTAACTGTAAATACTTCAAGAGCCTGCCTGTGCTATTAATAGGATCAGAAGAAGCACACAAGCACTTGTCTTCAGGTAGCTATAGGTGCAACTGTGCAGGGTACACAGTACACTAACTGTAAATACTTCAAGAGCCTGCCTATGCTATTAATAGGATCAGAAGAAGCACACAAGCACTTGTCTTCAGGTAGCTATAGGTGCAACTGTGCAGGGTACACAGTACACTAACCGTGAATACTTCAAGAGCCTGCCTGTGCTATTAATAGGATCAAAAGAAGCACACAAGCACTTGTCTTCAGGTAGCTATACTGTAGGTGCAACTGTGCAGGGTTACACAGTACACTAACTGGAAATACTTCAAGAGCCTGCCTGTGCTATTAATAGGATCAGAAGAAGCACACAAGCACCTGGCTTCAGGTAGCTATACTGTAGGTGCAACTGTGCAGGGTACACAGTACACTAACTGGAAATACTTCAAGAGCCTGTCTGTGCTATTAATAGGATCAGAAGAAGCACACAAGCACTTGGCTTCAGGTAGCTATACTGTAGGTGCAACTGTGCAGGGTACACAGTACACTAACTGTAAACACTGTAAAAACACCTGGCTGCCTGTCTGTATAGGAAGAGAATAACAGGAATGGATCTAGCTAAACTGAATACAGTGTATATATATATATATATATATATATATATATATATATATATATATATATATATATATATATAACACCTTGGATGCATATATATATATATATATATACAATACACTGTAAGTGCAGCTGTCTCGACCTGCCTACTCTATCTAACTTAAATCAAATGACACTGTCTCTCTGTCTATATATCTCTCTCCGCCGCCGCAACACACTACACAAGGCTGCCACGCAGGCGGCCTTATATAGTGTGGGGCGTGTACTAAACCCCCTGTGCCATAATTGGACAAAGCCACCCTGGCTTTGGCCAATTACAGCTCTCTGTACACACAGCGCTGTGATTGGCCAAGCATGCGGGTCATAGTGCATGCTTGGCCAATCATCAGCCAGCAATGCACTGTGATGCCGCAGTGAATTTTGGGCCATGATGCACCACTCAAATTTGGCGCGAACAGCCCATATCATTCGCAATTCAACAAATGGTCAAACAGGCGATGTTCGAGTTGAACATGGGTTCGACTTGAACTCGAAGCATATCCCTAATTCGAGGGCAGAAATAGTAATATGGAACATTGCTTGGAAGTGTTGTCCAATTGTCTTTTTTGGCAGCGTTCCAAGCTGAAGACATTTTTATTTCATTTCCAATGCTGGAAGACTTCCCTTTTTTGGACAAGTTTCACACATGGAGACACCCCAAGTATCCACTGGAGCACCTGTGTGGGACACCCTAAAAAGTTTGTTCTTGTGTCCCACACTAGTGCTCCTGAGTCCAGATGTGTAAACAGCTGCTGAGTGACCTCTCCTTTACACTGAATCAAGTTTGCATTTCATTCTACTTACAAACCCATCTATACAACAAACTTCTTTTAATACAAATAGGCCTGAACAAATGTAGTTAACCTGCATGTGCCCAAAACATTGTATTTTAGTGGGCGAACGATGTTTCCTATGAGCGATTAATGTGCCCATGACCATGAAAGTTGCCATTTTAAACTGTACAACAGTAAAGAGTTTCAGGCATGGCGGGCGGAGTTTTACGCATGTGCAGTGTATATAAAGTGTAAAACGCATGCGTTGTATGTAGCGACGATTGTTCTAACGAAGGTACAATTTTAACTTGGTGCATCACTGGCCCTATACTGCTTAAAGATTGAGGCCTATATTGGGTCAAGATTATGAGAGTTTAGCCTGACATTAGGGTTTGTCTTGTAGTGTGTCTTGCAGAGAAAATGAATGGGTTCAAAGACCACAGCTTCTACAAATCTTCATAGACAAGTACAGGGAGCAGCCCTGTCTGTGGCAGGTGAAACATCCACAATATAATAACAAAATAAAGAGGCAGGCAGCGATGGAGAAACTGCTGAAGTTGCTGAAGCCGCACATCCCCACAGCAAACATCCCCTATTTAAAAACAAAAATTGTTTGCCTGAGGAGCACATATCTTAGGGAGCACAAGAAGGTCCTGGATTCCATGAGATCCGGAGCAACAGCAGATGACATTTATGTCCCCAGGCTGTGGTACTATGAGAGACTGAATTTTCTGTCAGACCAGACTGAAGTCAGGCCATCACTCTCCACTCTTCCTTCCACCTCAACTGAGGCTTCCGACGCCCACCCTGGGCCTTCCAGCCAGGAAGAAGTGGAGGAGCCCGGCTTGAGCCAGGTATAGCATTGTTCTACATATTTCTTGTCAAAAAATTAATGATGTTAACTAGATGTTATTATTGATCACAAATTGCTGATTTAATAAAGTGTTTTATATATCACTAGACAGTAGTGGCCAAAAATGATTGGGACAAGAATGAAAAATGCTGGGGTCAGAATGATAGTCTTTTCTATTTGTTAACATTCAATTTCCAACAGTCATGAGCTGGAAATTGTGTGTGATTGATGACCAAAAAACTAGTCCCTTTTTCATACACAGGAAAGCCTCAGCCAGGAGGAGGGCGTGGAATGTGGCAGCCAGGAGGAGGCTGTGGAATGTGGCAGCCAGGAGGTGGCAGGGGTTAGTGGCAGCCAGGAGGTGGCAGGTGTTAGTGGCAGCCAGGAGGCGGCAGGGGTTAGTGGCAGCCAGGAGGTGGCCGGGCCCAGTAACCTGACAGAATCTCAGGTCCCTCCCCTCCACCTTCCAACAAAAAGGCCCAGGAAGGGGAGGAACGTGGAGGAGTCAGTGCTCAGGCTAATTGGGGAGGCTTCTGCGGCCCTCAGAACCACCCCCACTCTTCAAGAGACCTTTGCCTTAATGGCTGCATGCAAACTGCAAGAAATGGAGGAGGACCAACGCCTCTTGTGTGAGGAAATCATGTACCTCACACTAAATAAGGGTTTGAGGGGCGAAATCACCAACAAAACCCACCTGTGTGAGTTGGACCATCCTCCTCCTCCTCCTGCCACACCTCCAACACCTCAGACACAGCCTGTATGTAAGCCTGGAAGAAAGAGGGTAAGGAAGATAAGAAAGTGATGGCCTGGGTTCAGTCTGGTCTGACAGAAGATGCAGGCTGTGGTATGACCACAGCCTGGGGACATATATGTCATCTGCTGCTGTTCCTGATCTCTTGTAGTCTGGGACCGGATTGTGATCACTATTATAAGGACTCCTCAGACCACCAATTTTGGCTGGCAAATAGCTGATGTCTGCCCTGGGGTACAAAGGCTTCGCCAATTTAACCAGTTTCTCCAGCGTTGCCTTCCTCTTTATTTGGTTATGACCCCTAATAAAGGGATATTTATTTTTCACAAATACTTGCCTATGTGTTTTCCTTCAAAATGGACAGTTTTTTTGTGAATAGGCAGGTACATTTCAAAAATAAAAAGTCAAATTAACAAGGGACACCAACCAACCTCCTTGAGGTTAAAAAATACAAATATGAATAGAAGGGATTGGGGTAAAATTACCCCTGGGACTTTTAAGGTGCTTACAGTATCAGATCAAATCAAATAAATAATGTATGCAAAATCTAAACTATATAAAAATAGATCTTTTATTCAAATTTTGATTACAAAATATCACCAAGACATTTAAAAAACAAGCAATCTTTCAATCTGAATCAATCAATTATGACATGAGATTGACAAAACCACTTCATGAATACCACTCAACATGTTTCGCTCAATTCATGAGCTTCATCAGGAGTTTTGGTACATATGTGGCATACTATGAATAAGAGAAAAAGAATACATAAGTCAGACAATTCAAACAATTCAAAAACAACGCATACCATACATATGCTTCTTAGACTAAAACAGAAAATTATTGCATACATGAGAGAAGAATCTTATCATATAATTCGAAAAGAATGTCTCTAATAAAATTTCAATAATCAAGAAGTTCAAAAATGATTATGATAATCATGCTATATATGTTATGTTGTTTGCCCACATTAGCGAACAATTTATTATAGAAAGTTAAATCATCATAAGTGGAACTCGCTTACCCAAGCATATCAAAAATTTAAGAGAAGTAGCATACAGATTGTAGATGTGAAAAAAACACGTGGTTCACATTCATAGGTAACTGGATACGTCTCACCCGCTTAGGACCTCCCAAACCATTATGGTCAACAGAGGGGCTAATATGTAAAATACATTAGCCAAAGGCTAAATGTTAAAAGGAAACAAGTTATTAACAAATTGTTCATAACACACTAGAGGGGCAGATATCAAAAAGGGGGTTAAGGACATAATTTACCTTTAAATTGTATCAAAGTGTATTGTTGAAGGCTAATAAAGCCTTGTAAACAAAATTGGAAGGAGAGCACAGCTGCTCCAAAGTCTCCACTAAGTGGTACTACAAATGGCATCCTTAGAATGTCAGAACGGACGATCCATATTTAAGCAGCCCCAGTATGCTATAAACAGAAATGAACAATATGTATAAAATAAAATAGTCAGACATCGATCACCATCAGTAAATGCAACTGAAATGGTGAATAGATTTCATTACCTGTATGATGGAGTGGATGCACACGGAAGGGGGGAACGGCATATACCTCCCCTTAGAGCCTCAGAGCCACTGTCAGAAGGTAGCGGCTAACAAGCCCCACTATATAAGCCCCTCCAACCCGGCGGCGTCTGACGTCACCACCGGGATGTGGATGTGCAGTGAGGTCCTCCCATGAGTGCATGTGGCCAATGGCGAGCGAAGGAACGGCGTCTCTCCACGCCCCAGCCCCGCTCACTGCGCATCGGGTCCCGGCGCACACAACATGAACGAAGCCACCTCGCATGCGCCGACCAACGTCACACAAAGACAAAGAGAGCGTCGCCTTAGTTAAGAAGCCCATACAGCCATCTTAGCTGGGGGAAAAAGAAGAGAGAGGGGGCACAAATATCCCTAAATCTTAGATATAATGAAGGGTTGGTCTTATTCAAAAGTAGACAATTCAATTAAGTGTCTTCTAATTGAATGGATATAAAATACAACTAATGAAAAAAATATAATAATAATAGTAAGGGAATACTAATGAATGATTCATACCACCCGTTCACCAATGCCCACCATGCATCCCATTAGGAGTCAATGCCCCTAGGGCCCCTAGGGGCGGGCGATTGATTACTCACTCTGCCCGTAGGTGCCCCTGGCGTCTGTGTAAACCAAAAAAGGGGAAGGAAAAGACCCCCGCCGGGGGAGACACTTATCCAATAATCCAATCATAATTAGATTTTCAATAGGTATTAAAGTTTAATACGTAGTATGGGCTTGGGAAGAGCATCCACTATATATGATGAGAGGGAAAACAACCATAAAACATAAAATGAAAACACAGAAGAATTCAAAATAAAAATTACCAAAGATAAACAAATAATATAATCGTGTATCATATAATTATACAAACTGAAGTGAGAACAGAACAACTATCTCATTTAGGGGGTTGCTTTTACACCACAGATCTATAAGAATGGTTTAAAACTGAAAGCATCATTGAGGCCTGGGTGTTTCAAAGCTGATAAGGTGTGTATCCAGCGGGCCTTCCGCTGCAGGAGTATCTTGTCATAATCACCCCCACGGTCCCCTGGGGGAACATGTTCCAAAGCGTAAAATTGCATTTTGCTACTATCGAAATTATGGTATAGGCCAATTTGCCTGCTAATTGGCGTCTCCATTTTCTTCTTCAGAATCAAGGATACATGGTCCCTGATTCTGCAGAAAAAGGGGCATTTGGTTTTGCCAACATAAAACATTTGGCACTCACAAATCATAATATATACAATCCCAATGGATTGGCACGTAACAGAAAACTTTGGTTTAAAAAAACAGTGGATAAATCTGCAGAACTGACATTTGTGACAGGGTCTGCTGCCCTTTCTAGATTCTGCCACTGGTTGTGTGCGTGTGTCATGATGGCTATGCACCTAGGTATCCCTCAAGGATCTGGAACGCCTAAACGTAATTTCTGGGTAAGATTTTAAGTGTTTGGATACTTTTTCATCCCCCATCAAGAGATACCAGTACTTCTGAATAATATCTCGTACCTGTTTTTGTTGGCCAGAGAATCTGGTAATTATTCTGACACCTGAATCTACTAGTCTAGACCTCACTTGATGTATGAGTGAGGATCTCCTCTGATTCTTAGCTTTTAAGTAAGCCTTCTTCAGGCATTTATTGCTATAGCCTCGTTGACGTAAACGAAACTGAAGCAATCTTGCTTCATATTCAAAGTCTGCTTCTGCACTACAATTCCGTCTAATTCTGAGGTATTGTCCAAACGGTAGATTATTAATAAGGGGGGCGGGGTGTGAGCTGGTGGCATGTAGTAATGAATTACCCGCCGATGGCTTTCGGTATAAGGTAGTTCCAATATTTCCCTCCTGATCCACTGAGATTTGGACATCCAAAAAGGTCAAATGGTGTTGGCTCATTTCAAAAGTAAAGTTCAGATTGTATTTGTTGACCTTCAGGCTGTCCAAAAAGGAGAGGAGAATATATTTACTACTATGCCAAATAAAAAAGATGTCGTCGATAAAACGTCTCCACACTAAGATATGCTCAAAAAACGCCTGCATGTCATCTCTGTAAAAAAAATCGTGCTCCCACCCCCCCAGATACAGGTTGGCATAAGCTGGGGCACATTTGGTCCCTATAGCCACTCCCTGTATCTGGAGGTAGTGGGAGCCCCCAAACAAAAAGATGTTGTTGGACAAAATGAAGAGAAGGAGATCCAGGATAAATCGATTGTATTCCACCGAGGTATCAGGATCCTCGCATAGGAAGCCCCCACAACCTCCACCCCCAATTCATGAGGAATGGAGTTGTAGAGGGCCTCCACATCCAGGGCCACCAGCCACGAATCAATGGGTATGGAGATACCATCTAGCACACGGAGGAGATCCCCCGTGTGCTGAAGGTAAGACCTTCCACATGGGGTCTTAGGAAGTCATCCACCAGTTTACTTGCCATTTCAGTCAGGGATCCGTTCCCCGATACTATAGGTCTGCCCCGGGTTTTTTTTGTGTCTTTGTGTATTTTGGGAAGTGCGTATAGGGTAGGGGTACGGGGTGCACTCACATTGAGGAACTCCCAGGTGTTTTTGGTTATTAAACCTTTGTGATATGCAGTACCTATAAGATGTTTGTATCTGGTAGCTGTTAAAGCAAGGTGACTGGGGGAGACTTTTCGATACCACTGATGGTTTTGAACTATGGCCAATACCATGGCTTCATAGTGATTTTTGTCCACAATGACCAGGTTGCCCCCCTTATCGGAGGGCTTGATCACAATGTCTTTGTTGCTTTGTAAAAGTTTGAGGGCCTCTAGTTGTGAAGTGGTTAGGTTTGACCTGGATACATCCTTCCATTTTGTTTGAGTAATTTCTCTAGTAACCTGATTGGTGAACGCCCAAACATTGAGGTTCCCTTGGAGGGTTGGAAAAGTACGAGATTTGGGCTTGTATTCCCTAGGTTTGGATAGAAGGCGAGGAAGGGAAGTGGGGATGGAGGATGGAGGTAGGGGAGAAGGGGAGTCTGCACCAAGCAAAAAAGAATCTGCCTCAAGCAGATCATCCTCCTCCAGGCCCCCCTCCTCCCATAGCTCCATCAATTCCTCCATAGCTTTTATATCTGCAATGGTCATGTCCCGCCAAGCAGGATCATCCAGGGCTCGGCCATTGTTAGAAGCATCAGGTTTGTCATACAGAATTTTAAACATTAACCTTCTAGAAAAGAGATTTATGTCTTTGATTAATTCAAATTGGTCGACCCTTTGTGTTGGACAAAAGGTCAAACCAAGTTTTAGAATTGACACTTGTTCAGCTGAAAGGGGGTAGGAGGATAAATTTATCACTTCGAAGTTGTTCTCGGCCCTTTCGGATTTGGTGCATCCAAATTCACTGTCTTTTTTGAATCTGTCACTGGTTGGGAGAATATAGGTGCTGGACGAAAATCCGAGTGCATGGGTACAGGATAAATATTGCTTACCTGTGTATTGGGAGACAAAGATAGAGAAGAAGTGTTGGCGAAAGAAGTGCTCGTGTGTGCCTCCAAGTGGCCCGGTGCATGAACAGATGGATTTTTAGCCGTACTGGCTCGTGTGACCATGAGAGCTTTTGTGTGCAAAGTGCGTCTTACAGTGCCCGTGGTGGTGTGATCCTTGGTGCATTTAGCTGCCTCCTGATTGCTGGTGCTTCTGGTGTCTTGTGCCTGAGAGGAGGAAGCAGAAGAAATAGATGATTCTGAATCATTGGGTTCACTATTATGTTGTTTAGAATTACGTGTTTGATAATTATGTTTCTTCATTTTGTTATTTCTTTGACCCCAATGGTAAGCTTGTTTGTTGTCATAGGCCAACTTGTCTCTTACAAATTTTTTCTCTTTTGTTTTGAGGATTTCGGTAACATATCCCTCTAAATCTGTCTTTAAAGTCCCCTCTCGCATAAAGAAAAGACCATCTGTGGTAATCACTTGATTATCCCCATATAATTTTTCAATCTCTCTGTCCACCGAAATAAGTTCATTGGAATATTCTTTACAGAGAAGCTCCATCATTTTGAAAGAACAGGTCTGTAAGTTTTCCTCCCATTCTTGTCGAAAGTCTATATCTAAGTGGGCACTAGAGGGGAAGATGTGAATTCTAAGGCCCCATGGGACTATATGGTCCTCAATGTACTTGGAGAAGTACCACTTATTCCAAAAAATCCTGGATTTTTTCTCGAGCATCCGCTGGAGTCTCGAGAAAAATCGATCCATGGTTAACTCACCCATGGATACATTCTGAGACCTCTGAATGTGATTCATGAGGCCATCAAATGCACTGCCACAGTAATTGGCCATTGCTCCCAAAGTTTGTAAATGACAAAAAATACAAACCTATATAAATACAAACAATGTATCTAACCAATAATAAAATAACAATAAGCAATACACAATGATAATAAACAATAATGACAACAATAATATGTGGTTTTCCCAAATCTCAAATGAAGAAGAATATCTATGGTGCCATAAGGGCAACAATTTTTACTCAACTAATGTTTAGTATGAACAAAATGTTGGTTGGGGACTGTCTCTGGCCTCTGGCCATGCTGGAGCGTGGAGAGACGCCGTTCCTTCGCTCGCCATTGGCCACATGCACTCATGGGAGGACCTCACTGCACGTCCGCATCCCGGCGGTGACGTCAGATGCCGCCGGGTTGGAGGGGCTTATATAGTGCGGCTTGCTAGCCGCTACCTTCTGACAGTGGCTCTGAGGCTCTAAGGGGAGGTATATGCCATTCCCCCCTTCCGTGTGCATCCACCCCATCATCCAGGTAATGAAATCTATTCACCATTTCAGTTGCATTTACTGATGGTGATCGATGTCTGACTATTTTATTTTATACATATTGTTCATTTCTGTTTATAGCATACTGGGGCTGCTTAAATATGGATCTTCTGTTCTGACATTTTAAGGCTGCCATTTGGAGTACCACTTAGTGGAGACTTTGGAGCAGCTGTGCTCTCCTTCCAATTTTGTTTACAAGGCTTTATTAGTCTTCAACAATACACTTTGATATGCTTGAGTAAGCGAGTTCCACTTATGATGATTTAACTTTCTATAATAAATTATTCACTAATGTGGACAAACAACATAACATATAACATATATAGCATGATTATCATAATCATTTTTGAACTTCTTGATTATTGAAATTTTATTAGAGACATTCTTTTCGAATTATATGATAAGATTCTTCTCTCATGTATGCAATCATTTTCTGTTTTAGTCTAAGAAGCATATGTATTGTATGCGTTGTTTTTGAATTGTTTGAATTGTCTGACTTATGTATTCTTTTTCTCTTATTCATAGTATGCCACATATGTACCAAAACTCCTGATGAAGCTCAGGAATTGAGCGAAACATGTTGAGTGGTATTCATGACGTGGTTTTGTCAATGTCATAATTGATTGATTCAGATTGAAAGATTGCTTGTTTTTTAAATGCCTTGGTGATATTTTGTAATAACATTTTGAATGAAAGATCTATTTTTATATAGTTTAGATTTATATGATAAGATTCTTCTCTCATGTATGCAATCATTTTCTGTTTTAGTCTAAGAAGCATATGTATTGTATGCGTTGTTTTTGAATTGTTTGAATTGTCTGACTTATGTATTCTTTTTCTCTTATTCATAGTATGCCACATATGTACCAAAACTCCTGATGAAGCTCACGAATTGAGCGAAACATGTTGAGTGGTATTCATGACGTGGTTTTGTCAATGTCATAATTGATTGATTCAGATTGAAAGATTGCTTGTTTTTTAAATGCCTTGGTGATATTTTGTAATAACATTTTGAATGAAAGATCTATTTTTATATAGTTTAGATTTTGCATACATTATTTATTTGATTTGATCTGATACTGTAAGCACCTTAAAAGTCCCAGGGGTAATTTTACCCCAATCCCTTCTATTCATATTCTTATCTACTAGGGATGTGGTGCTAAGGGTTCACTGTCCCTGCCCTCTCAATATAGGAATTGTTAAAAAATACAAGATAATAATGGTGTTGTGGTAACTTGACACACAAAACCCACCCAAAAAATTAGGGAGATCACCAAAAAAAATAAAATAAAACAGGATATCTTGATTAAAAAAAACAACCAAAAAAAAAATCATTATAAAAAAAAAAAAAATAAAACTTCTGGAGATGTGACGAAAATTAAAAAAAATTATATTCATGAAATCACGAGAAATAATAAAGAAATCAGTTTGTGAGAACTCTGTGTGAATATGAGCAGCAAAACAACTTCATTCTTCTAGCATTATAAAGAAGAAGAGAATGCGCTGCATTAAAAGATTTTTTAGTTTGCAGCGTGACGAATGTGCTAGCTCCATTACAAACGGTAGTTTTACCAGACCGAGTGCTTCTGTCTCGTAATTTATTCTGAGCATGCGTGGCACTTTGTACGTTGGTGGTGCTTTGTTTGGATTTACCTTCAGTGGTAGATGGAGATAAGTTTTTTCTTTTGTATATTCTGTACAGTATACAAGTAGACTTTTTGTTTGCATTCACTTCACATTATTTTACATTTTGCAACTGTGTATGTACATGAATTATCACAGATTTTAATTTTATGAGGATATTTTGTATATAGGTGAAATTTCACTGATACAGTATATTTTATTATGTTATAGATTTATATCTATGTAAGTGTTTCCTTATGATTTATGAATGTTTTATAAATTGTACATGTAGAAGAAAGGCGACCACTGAAGGACTCTTGGGAGCAGGGGAATGGTAAACTGTCTAATGCAGATTGGTAAGAAATTGTCCAAAAGGTAAGTTTTAGCTAAGGAATGGAAGTCAGGATAGTAGCCTCAAGTTGAGAGGGACAATCTGGCAATCTGGCAATCTTCAACTGCAGAAGAAGTAGGGAAGGGCACAAGAGGGCTTGAAATCAAGGAGGATGTGTGCTGACACAATGAAAAAGTAGGCGATCCAGGCAAGGGAACTATCCTCCTGAATGGAGGGGAATATTAAGTGCAATGACTGCAGCCTGGCTGTCTGAAGGACAGGCAGGTTGACAGAGAAAGGAATCAAAGGAGGAGTAGTGCCTGTTGAGGCTTTAAAATCCCACAACAAATTATGGTATTGGATTCAAATGTTGTGGTTACGGAATGTGTCAGGAATGTACCTTGAAACATGGGTAAGAGAAGACCATAGGAATAAAATCCTGAAAGGCGATAGGTTCCGCCAAAAAGGAGTATGGAGAACAGTATCTGCAACAGAGGCAAGAAAGGTACAGAAGGTTGATGGTCAAAGTTTTCAAGATTTTTTTTGGTTATTTACGGGTTTAGAAAAAAAAACATCACTTCAATTGGCAAGGTGAAGGAAAAATTCCAGTTTTGTTACTAGTTAGCAAGATAAGGTTCACATGGATTTGTGAACAGGGGGAAAGTATACACTGATACACTTCCTTCACAAGACCTAGAGAAATCTCTAATACAAAAGAGTCAATCATAAGCCTGGAAGTATTTTTTTAAAGGCCTAACTATAGGGAAAGCAAGTAAGATTAGAGCTCATGTGAGCCTGGATGATGAAATAGATATGCAGCAAGACAACCAGAGCTTAATGCCATGTGCAAATTTTAGGAGGCGGGGGGACAATCCTTGAACTCATTCCAAGAAGGAAGGAGACAAACACAACATAAGGTCAAGCAGGGTTTGGGAAATATTGTTCTTACCTAGCAGAGTAGGAAAGGATGAGAGCAAGAGAAAGAGAGCAGAAAGGACAACAGTGGAAAATCGTGTATCACTACCAGAAGAAGAAATGAGAGGAAAAATGTTCAGACTTCTCTTTTTATAAGTAGGGTTAAATGTCAGAAGCCTACTCCTTCACCTCCAGAACAGGAGGTGAAGGGCACACCTTTAATGTGAGGAAGGTTTTTCAGTAACTCCAGTGGGTTTAAGGGAGGAAGGGTTGCCATGACTGAAATGACCCGCAATAGCTGATGGTGTCTGAGGGGGAAAAAACAGATCTAATCCATTTTAGAGATAACAGTAATCTTGTATAAATGGGGTGTGAACTTCCTCCTGTCAGTAGCCATCTCAGTGTATTCATAATTTGCATTACCAAAGAGAGGCTTGCCATCAAAGGGCATGTGCAAAAGGCAAATTTTGCATGCCAGGTCAGTTTCCCAGACTTTGAGCCATAAATGCCTGTGAATATGAACAGGAAGCAAAGACATTCTGGAAATCTGAGGAATAATATTCTCCATGGTGTCTGCACAGAATGCTAGGGTCAAGGGCAACAGCTTCATTTTTTAAGAAAGTTGAGGATCATTTATAATGAAAGTTCAGTATAGATTTATTCGGCCCATTTAACCACAGTTTTGTTCATAGCTAAGGTGGATATAGCCAGCTGTAGGGTAGGGCTTGCCAGCGCAAAGGAAGTTCTCAGAACAGTCTCCAAACACCTATCTACTAAATCTTTAACAGAGGGTGTACCTTTAATTAAAAAGATAGATTGGCTGGATCCACAGAGGAAAAAGCCCATCTTTGTTAAATTCAGGTTCCATAGAATACAAGGCTTGTTGGGGAGGGGGAAATAACTTCTCCAAGTTTGGGAAAATATAGTATAAGGCTCTATTTGTCCAATCCAGTAAAGGAAAAGACTTTCTACATAAAGTTTTTTTTGTGCATTTTTGAGTATGTGGGGGCTGAGCAGTGCTAGATGTAGGCTCAGTAGAGTCCATAGTACTGTATATAGCGTACTGTCAGGGCTGGGCTCAGCCCTTCCTTCTCAGACTTGGACGCTCAGCTGTCGGCTAATTGCCAGCTCCTATCTCTCCACAGTGACCCCCTGTTGATGATTTCCTGCTCGTCAGTCCGGCTTACTTAAGTCGTCCAGCCCAGATGATATTTGCATTAGCCTTTGTCAACATCACAGAGACTTTCTCCTGCACTCCTGTTAAAGATTTTGGCTGACATTCCTTCTGACTCCAGTTCCTGCTTGCTGTTCCACAACGCTGTTTTCTGGATTCCTGACTTTTTGGCTTGTCTGACTATCCATTCCGGTTACTGAACTTTGGCTATGTTTTGACTGTGTTTGTTCTATTTACTTTTAATATTAAACAAGTGTGATTTAACTGTACTTCTGTCTCGGTCTGATTCATGGTTTCTGACACGTATAGAGAAAGGGTAGATGAGAAACTTTCATAGATGGTGGTGGTGAAAAATCTTGAACTGCCTCTGAGAGAATTTCCTCAAACCCTTCTGCAGCTCATGAGGCTATGACTAACTCACTTACTACACCACGTACCATGGTGAGCACAGAACGCAGCAAATATTACAGGCTAGTCATGGTTTCCAAGGTGTACATGAGAGTTACTGATCCAGAAACTAATAATGAGCCTCGAAGGTAATAAACAGTAAAGTGTTGATAGTAGTGTTAGTTGAAGGAGGTAACGAGTTCTGTTGAAACAGTAGGAAAACCTTCTCCAAGTGGAAAAAGCATCTAAGGGCATTAGCAAAAAACTGGAGTCTATCAGAGTGGGCGAGGTTATATAGATACACTACCCATCAAAGCTTTTGCCAGCGTTCAATCACCTGAAGGTAGCGGCATGCAACCCATGGTTTATGAATTGATTCCTGTGTCCTTTCCTGTATAGGTAAATGTATGCTGTCCCCATGATTGTAACTGACATGCAAAGTGTCAGTCCAATGAACACTTTTTCTCAGTTTTAGATGGAGTGGGGAAGGATTGGAACCCCGTTACATTTTAACAGCGATCTGTGGCCCCATTAGAGAGATTTCTCCTAACATCCCGTTCTACTAACAATATTTTACTAGACAGGAAGTGGAGGAAATCTCCAACAGCAACACAAAATAGATATAAAAATGCTTTTCTTTATCAGAGTAAATGAGGGATACTGGAAGATTTTTCTTTCTCTTTGTGTCCGTGTTGGAGATTTCTTCTCACTTCTTGCCTTGTGAAATCATTGTCAGCAGGACAGGAAGTGGAAGTGACATGTTTTCTAAAGAAGCTTCTAATAGAAAAAAAAATATAAAGACAGGAGTTCTAATCCGTCCCTGCTCTATCCCGACTCTATTCACTGTATCCAAAACTAGAAAAAAAAGTTTTGGCTTGACATACACTTTAACAGCTTACATGTGTAACAAAATACGGTAGATTCACTTTCTAATCCCCAACCACCTACCAATGTCTTTGGTAAACGTACCAAGAGGTAGAGCCATAACAATCTTTAGTTAGTATTATATTAACATTTCCAGTCTTCTACTGTTTAACTTTGTAGTGTGAATGTAGTTTATGTTTGATGATAAATTCCTTACGTGCAGGTTCTGACTGAAGTGAATTGCCGCACTGCCCATTCCCATGACACAATTAGAAGTGCTTATAGTAAACATAGTCATGTGTCCAAAACAGATCTTTGGATAAAGAGAAGCTAAAACTGGAAATATTTTTTGACAATTATGATACAGGAATTTGTTTCAGCAAATCATTTTTACAAAATCAATGCCAGCTATCATTCCAGTAAAAATATGGCCATTTTGAATTTAAACCTACATTTTCTTTTTGTGCTCCTAGGTGTCTTAGTAGCTACACTCCTATAGTGTCTGTTATCCTTTTATTCTGAATTGATTTGAATGTGAATGCAGGCCAGTGCTGTCCTAAAGTGTTAGTTCACTTTGTCAAAAAAAGATGAAAAGCTGAATTAACACCCTCCCCACCTCTCTGGCCCCCACTGTACTTACCTCCATGGATGCTGAGCTGTCAGTGCCAATGCAGCCGATGCAGTGGTCCAGGGATTTGAAATATACACTCTTCTCCCTCTTCTCTATGCAGCAGGGCCATCTTATTGATCAGGCACCCCTGGGCATGGCCCAGGGGCCCCAAGTGCTCATAGGGCCCCATCAGGGCCAGCTCCGATCTAGAGGGATGCAGTACGGAGGTCAGGTGGCATGGTAACAGCATGCACTGTACGGTGATGTGACAGGGGGGAGGTGGGCTGCGGGTGTATCTCCCCCGCTCGCCCCCTCTCCTTTCTCCTGTCAGCCAAATGGGAGAAGAGAGCAGCTCCAATGTGGTTCACCGCGACTCCCACCTTCCTGTCTGCTTTCCTCATTGGCCACAGCAGCAGTAGCGTTGCTAGGGGGGGCGGGGGGGTGTGGGCCGCACCCGGGTGATACCCACCAGAGGGTTGACACCTGTGGGCAGTGGCATTGCACGATCTGCACACCCCACTGATCTGTGTCTCTCAGGTGTTGTGCCGATTGGCGAAATAGGTTTCCCCTGGCTCTTGGCTCAGATCAGTACTCCGCCCCTCCAGCCCTCTGCACTGCAGCTCCTCCCACACTACATGTACACAGGAGGAGGGAGTCTGTGGAGGGACATGCCACTGTGCATATCCCGTGCTGTTCTGAGGTCTGAACAGTGTATTGTATTTGTACATGGACATATGTTGGGGGTGCTATGGGAGGGAGGGGGGACTACTAACACAAGAGGAGAGGGGGGTCTATGCTGATGGAGGAGGTCTGCACTGAGGGAGGTCTATGCTGATGGAGGGGGGTCTGCACTGAGGGGGTTCTATGCTGATGGAGGGGGACTGCACTGAGGGGGGTCTATGCTGATGTGGGGGGGCTGCACTGAGGGGGGTCCATGCTGATGGAGGTGGGGGGCTGCACCTAGGAGGGTCTATGCTGAGGGAGGTGGGGGGCTGCAGCGAGGAGGGTCTATGCTGATGGAGGGGGTTTATACTGATGGAGGGGGGTGTCTATACTGAGGAAGAGGGGGTCTGTACTGAGGGAGAAGTCTATACTGTTGGAGGGGGGTCTATACTTTGGGAGAAGGGTCTATACTGTGGGAGAGGGGTCTGCACTTAGTGGGGGGTCTGTAGTTAGTGGAGGGGGGTCTGTACTGAGGGAGGCGGGTCTGTACTGAGGGGGCACTATAGTTGCTTGGGGGGTGACACCAATTTTTTTCCGCACCGGGTGACACCAACCCTAGTGACGCCACTGCACAGCAGAGAAGACACTGGGGATGGATCATGGGACCTGTAGTCCCGGATGTGTCCACAGAAAGCTCAGGCTAAGTGGGTGTCAGGGCTGGGCTCAGCCCTTCCTTCTCTGAGCTGGCCTCTCTAATTGCCAGCTCCTATCTCTCCACAGTTACTCAGCTGTTGATGATATCCTGATAGTCAGTTCTGCCTACCTAAGCCGTCCAGTCCAGAGGATCTCTGCCTTCGCCTTGGTCAACATCACAGAATCTCCTGCAATCCTGTTCAAGACTTGCTTTGCTGACATCCCTTCTGGCTCCAGATCCTGCTTGCTGTTCCACTACATTGATCCCTGACTTCTGGCTTGGCTGACTATCCGTTCCGGTTACTGAACTTTGGCTATGTTTTGACTATGTTTGTTCTTTTTACTTTTATTATTAAACAAGTGTGATTTAACTGTACTTCTGTCTCGGCCTGATTTCATGGTTTCTGACAGTGGGCATCGGTCCAGCAGTGGCATCATCTGCCTGCCATCTTCAGACTCCAAGCTGTCACCTGAGCCTCTGTAATCATTGCCGAATGTCGGCTGCTCCGCCCACCTCCCAGCCAGAAGTCTGTGCACAGTGCTCTCTGTGGCTGCCTTTGTTGATCCTGTTACTCAATATCTCACTCATACAAATGCAGTGAGTGAAATATTGAGACCGGCTTCATAGTGAACAGCGCAGGGTGCTGGAGAGGCCAACCATTTTTGACCCACCTCCTTGTAACGTAGCCAATCCCTGCTGTCCCTGTGCCAGCAGCTCCACCCTTGCTGTGAACATTAGCCATTTTCCCTCCTCTGTGTCATGTGACTCGTTAGTGTTACAAGGTCTCAGGTTTGAATGGGGAGCAGGTCTGTTAAATTTGGTGTTATCACTCTCACTCTCTCATACTGGTCACTGGAAGTTCAATATGGCACCTCATGGCAAAGAACTCTCTGAGGATCTAAAAAAAAGAAATGTTGCTCTACATAAAGATGGCATAGGCTATAAGAAAATTTCCAAGACCCTGAAACTGAGCTGCAGCACAGTGGCCAAGACCATACAGTGGTTTAACAGGACAGGTTCCCCTCAGAACAGGCCTCACCATTGTTGACCAAAGAAGTTGAGTGCACATGCTCAGCGTCATATACAGAGGTTGTCTTTGGGAAATAGACATATGAGTGCTGCTAGCATTGCTGCAGAGGTTGAAGGGGTGGGGGGTGAGCCTGTCAGTGCTCAGACCATATGCCACACACTGCATCAAATTGGTCTGCATGGCTTTCATCCCAGAAGGAAGCCTCTTCTAAAGATGATGCACAAGAAAGCCTGCTGAAGACAAGCAGACAAGCAGACTAAGGAGATGGATTATTGTAACCATGTCCTGTGGTCTGATGAGACTAAGATACACATATTTGGTTCAGATGGTGTCAAGCGTGTGTGGCGGCAACCAGGTGAGGAGTACAAAGACAAGTGTGTCTTGCATACAGTCAAGCATGGTAGTGAGAGTGTATATACAAAAAAGCAAAATACTCTTGCGCACTGGTGTGTTGGCTAAAAGATCCCAAGGGTTCGGAAAGGACTATGGATTTCGGCCTTGCTGCTCTTAAGGATGGGATGTCCTAATGTCAAATGGAAAGAAAGAAAAAAAAGAGCGCACCAGCCTAGTGCATTATCCTTGACAGATTTATTAATTAAAAACAAGATAAAATCTACTCACAAAGGTTGAAGAAAAAAATCGCATTTGTATATGCCACAGCGGCGATTAATCCAGTGGTAGCAGTTTTCCAGGTCCCAGGAAGGAGGCGTACGGACTACTGCTGGCTAACGCGTTTCGAAGGTTACCCTTCTTCATCAGAGCCTTGAGAGGTAACCTTCGAAACGCGTTAGCCAGCAGTAGTCCGTACGCCTCCTTCCTGGGACCTGGAAAACTGCTACCACTGGATTAATCGCCGCTGTGGCATATACAAATGCGATTTTTTTCTTCAACCTTTGTGAGTAGATTTTATCTTGTTTTTAATTAATAAATCTGTCAAGGATAATGCACTAGGCTGGTGCGCTCTTTTTTTTCTTTCTTTCCATTTGGTAGTGAGAGTGTCATGGTCTGGGGCTGCATGAGTGCTGCCAGCACTGGGGTGCTACAGTTCATTGATGAACCCATAAATGCCAACATGTACTGTGACATACTGAAGCAGAGCATGATCCCCTCCCTTCGAAGACTGGGCTGCAGGGCGTATTCTAACATGATAATGACCCCAAACACACCTCCAAGACAACTACTGCCTTGCTAAAGAAGCTGAGGGTAAAGGTGATGGACTGGCCAAGCATGTCTCCAGACCTAAACTCTATTGAGCATCTGTGGGGCATCCTCAAATGGAAGGCGGAGGAGCGCAAGGTCTCAAACATCCACCAGCTCCTTGATGTTGTCATGGAGGAGTGGAAGAGTACTCCAGTGGCAACCTGTGAAGCTCTGGTGAACTCCATGCCCAAGAGGGTTAAGGCAGTGCTGGAAAATAATGGTAGCCATACAAAATATTGACACTTTGGGCCCCATTTGGACATTTTCACTTAGGGGTGTACTCACTTTTGTTGCCAGCGGTTTAGACATTAATGGCCGTGTGTTGAGTTATTTTGAGGGGATAGCAAATTTCCACTGTTATACAAGCTGTACACTCATTACTTTACATTGTAGCAAAGTGTCACTTCTTCAGTGTTGTCACATGAAAAGATATAATACAATATTTACAAAAATGTGAGGGGTGTACTCGCTTTTGTGAGATACTGTATAATTTTATTGACCAGAGCCTGAATTGAAGAACAAATTTATATCAAATCTTCTTAAAGAGGAACTGCAGTCTGCTCACATAATTTGTAATAAAAACATCTTTGCCATTCTGAAGCTTCCCTCCAACCACTTTGCATATTATTTTATATATACTGTTATTCTGTACTTGCCAAAAATGCTTCAGAAATCTTCCTCCACTGAGTGGACAGATGAAGCTGCCGACTGTTCACTTTCTGGATTCACATAGAGGCACTCCTCCAGCTCTGCAGCCCTGCAGCTCTCATTGGCCCTCTTATGACTCACCCCCTCTCTTCCTGGCAAACTCTCACAAGAGTAAGAAAGCTGTGCATGATGTCATAAGCCTAGGCTTTTTATAAGACAAGAAACAGGAAGTGGACTGTATAAGGTATTTACTGGCAGAAAAAAAATGTTTTACTATTCAAAGCTAAAACAACAAGGGCAGAAGATTGAATAGATGGAAATTTGAAAAAAATGACTGAAGGTCCATTTTAAGTTCATTCTTGAGAATTAATTCCTTTCATTTTGCAAGTAGGTACTATAGGCAAATAAAGCAGTGTAACAATTGGTGCCTTGTGTGCCCTGGCCACACGACCTTACTTTTTTTTGTTTAAAGATGCTGTTTATTGCTTTTAACCCTGTAATGCAATACAATTACTAGCACAGTTACAATGGTGACATACATACAATCAGACATATTCACATCCTTGAAAAAAATGGAGAAAATTGTTTTTAGAGTTGTGGTCTCAAGAAATAGTTAGTTAGAAGGCTAGTTAGTAAGAGAGGGGCAGGACTAAAGGCCCCAGATCTTGTTGAAACTTTCTGGGGATCATCCAGGACCAGTAGTGTATTTACATTGGTAAAGGGAGAGAATGTAATTGATTGACTTTTTCCATTAAGGCAAAGTAGGCGAAATAGGTCATTTCCAGGTAATTGGGATGAAAGTAAAAGAGCAGTTTCAGGGTAGAGTAGAGAATCCTCCCAGTTAATCTGAGAAGACCCCAAACTTTACAACTTGACCATATTAGGTCAATGATGTCACAAGCACCCCCCTTGTGTACAACGTGCAACCAACCACAGGCCAGGTAATTCCCTGAACACAGCTAATCAGGTGGCCACTGACGGTTTCCTTCTGGGTTCAGCTGAACATGGGTTTGGACTGAACCCAAGCTCATCCCTGGTTGATAACATGATGACCAATAGTGAAAGACATAAACTAGTTAAGGGTGAAGTATAAACTTTATTTAGGAATAGTTATACATTTGGTGTCATTATATGATCCTCAGTGTTTCTTTATTTTATAATAACCCGTTGTTTTATTTTACACTGTGTGCACAATTATTAGGAAAGCTATATTTTTGAAGATTAATTTCATTATTGAACAACTACAGCGTTTTCGGTCAATGGAAAATGTTAATAAACCTCAAACCTGAATAGTGGCGACCTGTCCATAGGGGGCGCATGGGTCCCCCCCAGCAGTCACAAAAAAAAAATAAAAATTAAATTAAAGGGCCCTTTAAAAAAAAATAGAAAAGAATGTCCTTTAAGTGCACTGTGTCTGGTGCCCGAACACAGTGCACTATGGGAAGCGCCACGTCAATGCAATCACGAGATTGCAGGCGAGGCGCTTCATTTGCAGGCTCTTGACCTGCTTTGTGGCTCAAGCCATCTTGCCAGACAACTTCTGCTCATAGTATCACTACGGGCGACCAGGTGCTTTGTTCTCCGAGTTAAGAAGATGTAATTTCCGGTTTGCTGACACTTGCTGAAGAGAGGATTAGGCTTTCCGCTCCCTCCAGCCTGCAGGGGGAGATAGACAGCCGGCAGACTTTCCTTCCTCTCTCCCCTTATCACTTGTAGCTTATCACATGAGTGGAGTGGAGAGAGCAACGAGCTGCCTTCATTCTGGAGGGCTGTGCGGCCACTGGCTGTGAGTACACGTGGAAGGGGGAGGAGAGGGGGGACACTCAGATGCAAGGAGGACTCTGATGGGGGACACTCTGATTCAAGGGGGACACTGATGGGGGACACTCTGATTCAAGGGGGACACTGATGGGGGACACTCTCATGGGGGACACTGATGGGAGACACTCTGATGCAAGGTAGACACTAATGGGGGATACTCTGATAGGGGAAACTCTGAATGCAGACATGTGCTATTTACAATGGGCAGAATGCAGACATGTGCGATTTACAATGTGCAGAATGCAGACATGTGCTATTTACAGGGTGCAGAAGGCATACATGTGCTATTTACAGGGTGCAGAATGCAGACATGTGCTATTTACAGTGTGCAGAATGCAGACATGTGCTATTTACAATGTGCAGAATGCAGACATGTGCAATTTACAATGTGCAGAATGCAGACATGTGCTATTTACAGTGTGCAGAATGCAGACATGTGCTATTTACAGTGTGCAGAATGCAGGCATGCACGATATACAATGTGCAGAATGCAGACATGTGCTATTTACAGGGTGCAGAATACAGACATGTGCTATTTACAGTGTGCAGAATGCAGATAGTAATGACACATAATAACCTGATAAATGCCTATTTAAAGTCCTTTATTACTAACAGTGTAATTTTTCAGTTTGTTTACGCCAATCTATAAGGCTGTGCTATATACCATGATCTGCGAGGCTGTGCTATATACCATGATCTGCGAGGCTGTGCGATATATATGATGATACGTGAGGCTATGCTATATACCATGATCTGTGATGCTGTGCTATATACCACGATCTGTGAGGCTGCGCTATATACCATGATCTGTGATGCTGAGCTATTTACTCTGTCCTGTGATGCTGTGCTATATACTCTGTCCTGTGATACTGAGCTATATATTCTGTCCTGTGCTGCTGGGGCTGTATACTCTGTCCTGTGATGCTGAGCTGTATACTCCTGACACTATGGGTGGAAGCAAGAGAAATACAGGGGCTGGAGTGGATGAATTCTATAAGGGGTAGGAGTTATGAGAAGTGGGAGGGGTCAAAAAGGAAGGGCGGGTTTGGCATCCCCCATCCTAAAACTTCACCAGCCGCCACTGAACCTGAATATTGAAAGGGGTTGTTAAGGTTAAAAAATAACAAACATGTTAAACTTACCTGCTTTGTGCAAGGGTTTTGCATTGACCACCCCCGTTCCTCCTCTTCTGGGGTGCCCCTACGGCGCTCTGGCTCCTTCCCTTCATTGGGTGCCCGCCCCCCGCTCCCATGTCACTGAATTTGATTGACAGCAGTGGGAGCCAATGACTCCTGCCACTATCAACCTATCCAATGAGGAGAGAGACAGCGGCTGGAGCCACTGGGCTTATGCTCATCACTGGACTGGATTGGGCTCAGTAAGAAAAAGGGGGAGTCCTGGGGGGGCAGCTGCAACAAAGAAGGGTTTTCTCCTTAATGCATAGAATGCATTAAGGTGAAAAAACTTGAGACTTTACAATCACTTTAGGAAAGTAAATGTGAGGTTTTGGCTTTCTTAGGAGAATATCTATGTGTGCACAATTATTGGGTAACTATTAGTTTGCAGAATTATTATGCAAATAATGAAAAACGAAAATTGTCCCATCTCACTTGTTTATTTGCATCTGGTAATGTGAGAATAATAAACAAACAGCTCAAAATTTACAAATAAACATTTCTGACATTTAAAAAAAATAAAAAAAATCAGTGACCAATATGGCCACCCTTCTTTTTAATAACAGTTATTTATTCATGGAGTCTGTCAGTTTCTTGATCTGTTGATAATCAACTTTTTGTGCAGCAGCAACCACAGCCTCCCAGACACTGTTCAGAGAGGTGTACGCCGGTTTTCCTTCACCGTAAATCTCTCATTTAGGAAGGGCCCACAAGTTCTCAATAGGGTTTAGGTCAGGTGAGGAAGGGGACCATGTCATCATTCTTTCATCTTTTTTTTTTTTTTCTTTTTTCCTTGTCAAAAGAAGTATTCTTTCATCTTTAAGGCCCTTACTGGCTAGCCACACAGTGGAGTACATAGATGCATGCATTGTCCTGCATAAATATAATGGTCTTCTTGAAAGATGCATACTTTTTCCTGTACCAGTGCTAGAAGAAAGTGTCTTCTAAAAACTGTCAGTAAGTTTGGGATTGATTGAGTTGATTTTGAGTCCATTTTCAACCAGAAAAGGTCCAACTAGCTCATCTTTAATAATATCAGCCCATACCAGTACCCCACCTACACCTTGCTGGTGTCTGAGTTGAAGTGGAGCTTTGTGCCCATTACTGATCCAGCCATAGGCCATCCATCTGGTCTGTCAAAAGTCACTTGCATCTCATCAGTCCATAAAACCTTTGAAAAATCTGTCTTCAGATATTTCTTGGCCCAGTCTTAACGTTTCAACTTATGTGTCTTGGTCCGTGGTAGTTGGGATTTAGCCTTCTTTATCTTGGCCATGTCTCTGAGTAATGAACACCTTGTACTTCTGGGCACTCCAGGTAGGTTGCAGTTCTGGAATATGACCGCACTGGAGGATAATGGATTCCTGGTAGCTTCACACTTGATTCCTCTCAAATCTTTGGCAGTTAATTTGCTTCTTTTTTTCTCAACACGTTTCTTGCGACTATGTTGACTATTTGCACCAAAACATTTCATAGTTCTGTGATCACGCCCCAATATCTTAGCAATTTCAAGAGTACTGCATCCCTCTAAAAGACTTTTTATAATTTTTTACTTTTCAGGGTCAGTTAAATCTCTTTTTTTGGCCCATTTTGACAAGAAGCTGCCTAATAATTATGCACACGTTGATATAGGATGTTGATCTCCTTAGACCACACCCTCCCTCATTACACAAATACACATCACCTGATATGCTTAAATGCAATAAGCATTCAAGCTTATACAGCTTGGAGTTGGACAATATGCATAAAAATTATGATTTGGTCAAAATATCCACTTGCCTGATAATTGTGCACACATTGTATTAACCACAAAATCTATCCAAACACAAATTCCCAGATACAGATCTGAAATTACCATTCTATTTCCAGGTCAGGACTGCTGTTAGAAATCATGGGGCCCTATATAGTTTTCCTAAAAAAGGGTTGGTGAAATATTAGGGACCTAAACAGAGCCGCCTGTGTCTCATTTTTAAAATTGAGAAAGGAATTGAGGACTTAGATCCCCAATCCTATCTCTGCAGCCTTAGCTGCACTGCAGATGAATGAACAGGAAACACTCTGTGCAGGGGTTTCCTGTCCATTCACAAACTGAGGCACAGTAAACACAGTTTACTATGCTTTGGTTATGAATGAACACAGTGAGTTATTGGTACCAGTCACTATCACATATTTACTGTCCCTTTCCTTTCCATCCTGAAACAATCCCCCTGTGTGCCCACAGCAGCATGCAGAAGAGGAAGCACTGTAGGGGAATGGGGCACACAGGGGGACCCAGGCAGCAGGGGCAAGGGGATTGAAGACAGCTGAAAACTGGCAGGTGGGAGAGAAAAAGAAGATAGCTTTGAGCTGCTGCACAGGAAGCCACATGAGGACCGTTTTACATCCCAATGCACTGAACATCCTCCCTGTCCACGATCCCCTCATCCCTGCTTGTCAACTGCCCAGGTCCCCTGTTAAACTGGTGGGGCCCCGGCCCCATACAGGAGGGCTGGCTTGCCCTCTTATTGGCAGCCCTGTTCCAGGTAATATATTTTTATAATGAAACAAGGAAAACATCTACAGGTATAGTTTCTATTATTGTATATTTGAGTATACAATTTACAGATTACAATTTTAACAACATTGCAGAGGTTGGTGTATGGTGATTGTTTTGGTCCTCAGATGTTTATACATCTGTTTATATAGATGTTAATCCACCCCTGCTATTTATAAAAATGAATAAGATTTGTATTATTGTATCCTCTGATAAGAGCAGTGTACTCAGATAACTATCATATTTTTTCTTGTTTTTCGGATATGCTATATTTCATCTGGCCTAAAAATGACTCCCAGGATTTTCTACAGAAAGGCTAGAGCGATCTTTATGGTTTCTTCAACTTTGCACTTTTATAGTTGACTTTTTCTTCACATTGGTCTCTTAGAAGGCCATATGGTAGGCAATCACACTATATTTTAGTCAAATTATACTTTACCATTATTAAGTTCTTCAGCAAATATATTAATGTAGTCCACCAGCTACAACATGAAAAAAAGGCTTGGATAAAGGCTCTACCATCATAGCATGTGTGCACCTGGTTCTTTGATGTTTGAATCTAAGCTAAGCTTGTTATTTGCTCCACTGCGATATGAATTTGGGATAACATCCATATGGAAATTAGAGGGTCGTAACATGTTGCACTGATCTAATATGAACTCTCCATGAACATTTGCCATTTATCTCCTCTTATGAATAAAATTACTGCTCTATCCAAAATGTTGTAAAAGTATATATGCATTGTGCCAATGTAATATGAAATAGTCTATAGCAATATGGGTAAAATGGCCTACAGCCCTACAGGATCATATTTTATAAGCTGATAATAAAACACATTTTTCTACATCAAATCTTCTTGCTTATTTTCTTAAAAAACTTAAGAGGAGCTCAGAATGTCTGGTATGTTTCAAGGCTGTTATGCAGTGTGAGCACTAAAGCACATGGATGTTACTATATTACCTTCCTTCTCTGTTTTCATTGCCATAGCACCAGGATCATTATTTCTCTTTTGTGCATTATCTTAGTGTGCAGGTAATGGGTCAGTGAATGAACTGCAATACATACCATATGTGCATGCACAATGTACTGCTAAGAACAAGTTAACTCCAGCCTATAAGGTTCTTTTATATCCTGCACCACTTCTACATCCTGTAAACTCTCCTGTCCCTATGAAAGTGTTCAAGAGAACCAGTTATGTTTCAACTTTGACAAGAATCTGAATGTTTAAACTTGAATTGCTAAAATTGTGAAGACTTACCAATAAATGACATGTATTTACTCTCATTTGTAGCTTTACTTAGCTTCTCTAAGAATTATTTTGTCAACTGCCTGACTTTATGCTGGTAGCACATATTGGAGTGCATTTATTCCAAAGAAAGTAGTGGAAGTGGAGTTTATTTGCCTAAAGCAACCAGCTTCAACTATCTATTTTATAGGAAACTTAAAGTATAGCTAAAAGCAAAACTTTTTTTAGTTTTGGATAGAGTGGAGATGGATTAGAACACCTATTATGTTTTCATTGCTGTCTGTGCCACCGTCAAGGAGATTTACCCTCTCTGTTTGTCCTGTTTACCAATGTAGCACCCTCTACCATAGGTAGGTGCTAGCGTAGGATATTTGCTAGGGAAATTGTCAGTACAGGTAAATTTAGGCAGGCCTATGCTTCAGGCTGGGCCTGTCTGTTTTGATCTGTGGGCAGGGAGTGGTTAGTATAGCAGTGGGCGTGACCACCTGTACTTTGGTTCTAAGGCGCCTCCCCTGCTTCCATGAAGAATGTTCTGGAAGAGGGGCAGGGCCTAGAACTGGAGTGCCAGGCAGCTCATGTGGGAGCCCTGACCAATCCCCTGGAATTGTCAGGGGGCAGGCCTCCTATATAAGCTGAGGTAACAGGCCACTGGGGGAGTTGTCGGCTGGGAGAAGTGAAGAATGGAGTACTAGACAGCAGCGGGAGGGCATCCCCATCTGGGGGGGGGGGGGTGCGCAGATCGCGGAAGGAGGCCCGGGAGAGCTGTGAGGGAACTTCATCTTTCCACTGTCATTGGTGAAGTCTTCATCATTACACGGTCATTGATGAGGAATTCCTGGAGCAGAGGGGCAGGAGAAGCTGTCGGAAAGTACGTTAAGTTCTTCACCATGGACTCAAGGCAGAGAAAGCTACACTTTAAAAATGTACCTGTTCCGACTTATAAACAGATTCAACTTAAGAACAAACCTACAGTCTCTATCTTGTTTGTAACCCAGGGACTGCCTGTATATGGAAACATGTGAGTCATATATACTTGATGAATGCATCTTCATCTCTTTGATCAGTCAACACTGACAAGACCAGTGTTCCTTTGTGCTTTAATTACAAACAATGAGCAGAACTTGAATGATGTTGCTATATATAGATATAGTACATCCCCAAAGAGCCTTTGGTGAATTTCGTCCTATTTCCCCCTTTTTCTTCATTATTTCATTGGCCAAGAACACAGTCTAGGGTTTGTTTTAGTTTTTTTTTATTGGAACAGTGAATTGGATGGGGATAGAGAGCATGGGATACCCCTGGTGAACTGTAACTGAAACAACTTGAGGACTCCAACTTCTAGCTGTGCTTTACATCCTGATGGCTGCACTTGTTGATTGATTGTCCCAATACTGATAGTGACTTGTACAACATCAGGCAGTTAAATGCTACACACACTTTCATTTTGTCACTTCTTCTCAGCTTGGGGTATTTGTTTACTCATTTAGCCACAGGATCAATGGTTGCCTCCTGCCGATATCCACAGGTTCTTCCTACTGAGGGAGATATAGATGCAGACCACCGCAGGACAGTTGAACTTCTTCCCATCAACTTCCTCCTGGCTTTCTCCAGTAAGCCTCCTACTGACCCAGATCAACCCCTAGACAAAAGACAAAAGATATTCGGTAGGTGATTTAAAGAGTCATTGTAATCATTTGATGAAGATTTTTCTTTTGTTTGTTCACTTTGCTGCGTTCGAATCGAAAACAATATAACATTTTCATTTCGACCCATTCGAAAATTTATCTATTTGATCGTTTCAAATTGAAGAAAAAAATCGGTAAATTTGAAGAAAATTCTGAATACGAATTCGAAAAACGAATTGAACAAATCAACAGAATTTAACTAAACTAAATAACTAGATTAACGAATCAAAATGAAACAAAACAAATTTTTTCGTCATGCACTGATGATACTGTTCTGCTAGTGGCTACAGAGGCTGATGGTACTGCTGTTGTTGCAAGGTTGAGTTGCTGGTAATGCTCAATTAGACATTCCAGGTTCTGTTTGAGATAAGAGCTTCTGGTATTGTTCTGGTGTTTTCAGCTGATAGTTTTGCTTTGCTTGTGAGGAAAGCACACAATACTGCTCTGTTTAAGATTGGGGCTGATGGAATTGCTGTGTAAGAGATGGTACCACTTTGTAGGAGAATAGGTTAGCTGATGGCGCTGCTCTGTTGTTTGGGGATTGAGCTTATGCTACTAAATAAAATAACTGACTGAACTGCTTTGCTGGATAGGAGAGCTGGTGGCATTTCTCTGTTGGAGATGGAGTTGCTTTAAAGCTCTGCTAAATAGGGGAACTGATAGTACTGGTCAGTTAGCTATGGGAATTAATGTTACTGCTCTGCTAAGAGTACATGCTGGTGATAATGTTTGTGTTTTTTGGAAGGATGAACTTAAGGCACCTCTTTGGGGGAAGCGGATGGCACTGCTAAACGCAAGTAAATGTGGCTAAGCCGGGGGCGTGGCCTGGACTGGCATGGCGTAAGGAGTGAGAATCGGGAGCTCCGCTTGCCCATAATCCGCATCTATACATCCTAGCCTTCAAACTACCTTTTTTTCGGTTACCGCTGGATTCCGTTCAATCCCCTGCACTCAGGAATCATGTCGCCGCCGAAGCAGAAGACAGACCCTGCTGCCAAACTGGCAAAATACCGCAACACAGACAAGGAGCCCAGAGGAGAAAATGGCGCCGGATCCTTCTCTCATACAGAAGCGGCTGCAGAAGACACGGCACGTGTGCTTGAGGCCATAGCGGACTGCAAGAGCACACTTACAAGCAAAATCGAGGAGGTAAAGGTGGATGTCTCCTTAATCCGCCAGGATTTACAAAAACTACGAGATCGGGTCACTGAGACGGAAACCCGAATCAGTAATATGGAGGATGAGATACCGCCCCTACAAAACCACACTGAGCGCTTGCAACATCAGCTTTCCATGGTTCTTGCTAAGCAGGACGACATGGAGAACCGCTTACGCAGGTGCAACCTGCGGTTCATTGGTCTGCCAGAAGGGTCAGAGGGCCCTGATCCGCCTTCCTTCCTGGAAAACCTCCTAATCAACACCTTCGGGAGGACTGAGTTTTCTACTTCATTCGTGGTGGAGCGGGCACACAGACTGGCGGCGAAACCTCCTCCCCCAGGTGCACCACCGAGGACATTCATCGCCAAGCTGCTTAACTTTAGGGATCGGGACGCGGTCCTCAGGCTCACTAGGCTTAAAGGCAACATACCCTTCAAGAACACCGAGATCAAAGTATTCCCGGACTTCTCTGCAGATGTTCAGAGGAAGAGGGCACTGTTCACCGAAGCCAAGCGCCAACTCCGGCTTCACCACTACACCTATGCGATGCTCTTTCCTGCGAGATTGCGGGTGGTCGGTGAGGATCGTGCTCACTTTTTTGATACACCAGACGCAGTGTTTGCCTGGCTGGAAGATAAGGCAGCACCGGAGCGCGAGCCCGCCTGACCCCACTCAATCTATCTCAAACCCCTGCCTACGCCACCACATGCACGGAGGGACATCTGCCAGCTACAACACTTACAGCGTCACAGGAATTAACAGGAACAACTACCTCACTCAGGTACTGTAATATCAGCGTCAACCCCTACCTTGCTGTTTTACCACCCGTGCATTAGTCTCCCTCCCCCTCAAGTCTCAGGGACCCTCCTGCTTTTTTGTCCCACCACCACTCTTTGCCCTAGAACTTATCCTTGCACCTCAATATTGGGTGCACACACACCCCCAGCCAGGAGTGCAATGTCTCCCCTTCATTCGGAAGAGATTCGATCAGATACCCAGCGTGTAAACAAGCAGCTGAACTCAAATATATCAATCCTTATGGCAAGGGTTAACCCGAGGTGACACTTACAAAAGAGGACTCTGGACACTAGGCTTTCTTTTCCAGTAGTCCCCCCCCTTGCTGCCACTGTTCGTTTTACAGCGAAGTTTCGCCCTACTAGATACGGGTTTCCACATGGAACCCGCTATTTTTCAATTTCAATGCAACGTTTATTTTTTTATGTTCACAAGTTGGTTTCCCTGGTCTGCCTGGTCTCGACAAACTGCATTTGTTATACACTGGATGCATTGTCTACCCAGGCACTCTGGCGCGTTTTTACAGTCCCAATCGAACTGTTCTGATTGGGTTGGTGTTTGTCCTATGAATCACTTACTGAAGAGTAACAGTGACAGGTGTTTATATGTACAAGGAATAATAATACAGCGAACTAGAGCTATATGCAACCTAGAAATTTGTCAAACCTGCATGGAGTTGGCTGTCCCGCCTCGCGGGGCCCACGGAAGTTGCTGGGAGACGCTGTGGACTCCCCCGATTTTGGGACGGTCTGCGGCGCCCTGGACAGCGAACTCCTGGTATAGGCTTCTACCAAGGTAAACATTATGTCGGAAATTAAATGCATCACTTGGAATGTGAGAGGTATTAGAGCTAAAGCTAAACGGACTGCAGTCCTAGCTTTCCTCAAATCACAGTCGGCAGGCCTCATGGTACTGGTAGAAACTCACCTTACAGGCCAACTTCAGATGTCACTCAAGAAGCCCTGGGTGGGATGGTTGTATCAAGCTCCCTATACGGCTAACTCCAGAGGTATAGCAATATTGATAGCAAAAACAGTGCAATTTGTGTTGCTGACCCTCAGATCTGACCCCCAGGGCAGATTTTTATTTTTACACGCCAAAATGAATGGGTTAGAAATACTTATACTGGCATTTTATGTACCCCCTCCCTTTCAATTCGGTGCAATACATGAAGGAATAGCGTTTATGTCCCAATTCCCTACCGTGCCTGCTGTGTGGCTTGGCGACTTTAATAATGTAATGAACAGGGAATTAGACCGTATCTCCACATCATCCCAAGTTGACCCCCCTCAGGCAGACACCAGATTTGGTAAAACCCTTACAGACCTGGCACTAGTGGATACATGGAGGCATCGTAACCCGCTCACTAGGATATATTCATGCTTCTCTGCATCACATAATGCCATGTCCCGTATAGATTTGATTTTGATATCTCGCACTATCTTACCCTTACTGGGAGAGGTGGGTTTCAGTCCCCGTATTTTATCAGACCATGCCCCCTACTGGATTAAACTCAACATTGACTCACCCCCATCAACATACAACTGGCAATTGAATCCCTTCTGGTTGACGGCAATCCCAGACCTAGAAGAGGCTGTTGATGAGTGGGAGTTTTATTTCCAGACGAATAGGGGTACAGTACCCTTTGGCACAGTATGGGATTCTTTTAAATCCCACGCCCGCCTGGTCCTTTCCCACCGCATCTCACGTCATCGCAAGGCGTCTTCCCGAATCCTCCAACAAGCAGAACAATCTTTAATCGAAGCTGAAAAGAACTTCACAGATAACCCCTCACCGCTCACGGCAGATCTAATGAAACTGCAGGCTAGGGTAGTCAACAACCTGCACTTTGAAAAGGCTGATAGGAAAATCTATTATAGCAAACAAAGACACTATGAATGCGGGGAAAGGGCGGGCCGCCTGTTGGCGTATCTAGCACATCTAGATCATAGACCCCCTACGGTAGTTTCACTTCGGACCACTGATGGCAATCTGGTGACCGACCCTGGGCTGGTATCTGAAGAATTTCGGCTATTCTTTGAGTCTTTATATTCATCTACCGTGAATAACCCCACAGAGGAAATTATCTCATTACTGTCAGATATAGAATTACCTACCCTAACCCCAGCCCAGGTGGAGACATTAGAGGCTCCCCTTACTGAAATTGAAATAACCAAGGCGATCTCTCTGCTCAGTCCATCCAAAGCTCCTGGTGCAGATGGGTTGCCCTTGGAATTTTATACGGCCTATAGTGAATGTTTAACTCCCAAACTTCATGAACTGTTCCAACACATATTTGATTCCGAGAGTTTACCCCCTTCCATGTCAGAAGCAAATATTGTACTAATCCCTAAACCGGGCAAGAACCTAGAATACCCAGAGTCCTACCGCCCGATTTCTCTTCTTCAATTGGACATCAAAATTTTGGCCAAGGCCCTGGCGCTCCGTCTGAATAACGTGATCCATACATTGATCCATCCAGATCAAACTGGGTTCATGCCAGCTAAGAACACGGCGTACAACTTACGCAGACTTCACATGAATATCCAGGCCAACCATGATTCTCTAGGCTCCAGAGTCGTGGTGTCTCTTGACGCCGCAAAGGCGTTCGACTCTGTTGAGTGGATATACCTTTGGGAATGCCTTGCCAAATTTGGTTTTGGGCCTAGGTTCATTAAATGGATCAGGTTGTTGTACCAGAACCCACGCGCCAGGGTCTTGGTTAATGGCAAAACCTCCACTTTTTTCCCTCTATCCAGGGGAACGAGGCAGGGATGCCCACTCTCTCCCCTGCTATACGCACTTGCGGTGGAACCCCTTGCCTCCTCCCTTAGGACCCACCCAGGTATTCGGGGACTGAGCAGGGGAAACATACTGGAAAAAGTCAGTCTCTATGCGGACGACATGTTACTATACCTATCGGACGCCGGCCCCTCCTTACAGGTGGCTCTAGAGGTGATCAAAAAATTTGGTAAATACTCGGGCTTAAAAATAAACTGGGATAAATCCCAAATCCTCCCACTAGACATAAGTGCCCCCACTGAATTGCAGGCCAACTCCCCACTTGTCAGAGTCAGTACCATGACATACCTGGGAATCGTGGTGACCCGCTCCCCGGAAGACTTTATTCGCCTTAACATAGAACCCTTAATAACTACCTTGAAATCCAAAACTCAAAGTTGGGCTAAATTACCACTTGGGGTGATGGGTCGGGTGAATCTAATTAAGATGGTGCTTCTCCCCAAGTTCCTATACGTCCTTTGGCACACCCCACAGTATATCCCATTAAGGATATTTAAATCCATCGAGACCATCCTTAACTCCTTTGTTTGGGGATCGAGCCGCCACAAATTGTCCTGGCAAGCTCTGAAAAACCCCTCGGAGTTGGGGGGACTGGCATTACCTGACTTCAACTTATACTATTTAGCGGCACAGCTATCCCACTTCTTCCACTTGGATAAGCACGATAAGGAACGATACCTATCCCTTATGAACTCTCCCCTAGGACATAGATTCACACACCCCTTCCAGATCCTATTTCGAGGCACTAGTAAAATAGATAATAAGAAAGGGTTGCTGTATCACCATTGCAGAGTATGGGAAGTGATACAACGAAAACTCAAAATACCAGCTATACACTCTCATACCCCTCTATGGAATAACCCGAGCTTGGGGGAACTGCTGGAGGTGCCGGGTCACGAATTATGGTTGGACCATGGAGTGGGGTTCTTGTCAGATGTTTATGCTGACAATACACTAAAATCATTCCAACAACTTAAGGAGGAATTCAACCTCCCTAACAATATGCATTTTCGTTACCTGCAACTCCGGCACGCCCTAAGAGCGCAATTTGGCGATAGTCCCCCAACGTTGGAACAGCTAGATGTGCTCTATATTATGCTAGATTCAGATCATCGTAAACTGATATCAGGATTTTACAATTCCTTATTAAGACCCACAGCGGTGCACATTGCATATAGGCTAAAAATACCCTGGTCTGAAGATATAGGCGAGTTGGAGGATGATGAATGGGAAGATGCCTTGGATACTTGCAAAAAAGTCTCCACAAAGTTATCAGACCGCCTTACACAACTTTACATTATGCACAGGACATACATGACTCCCCTCCGTCTGGCTAAATTTAAACCCAACCAGAACCCGCGGTGTCCTAGGTGTGACGGCCCCTCTAGCACTTTCTTCCATCTTCTCTGGTCGTGTCCAGCAATACAGGATTATTGGTCTCAAATTGTGAAATTTATCCACGACGAAATGGGTTCCCCCCTCACACTATGCCCCAAACAATGTCTGCTGGGAATATTCCCAGATCCTGATTCAGATAAATTTCATAAGATCTTTCTCCAAGAAACACTTTTCACGGCCAGACTACTGATAGCCAGGAAATGGCTACAGCCCATATCCCCGACACTTCAGGAATGGATTTTAGCCATAAATAATGTCTTACCGTACAAGAAAGAAATATATGTTCATAGGGGTTGCCCTGCAAAATATGGTAAAATTTGGGACACCTGGATAGGTAACGCCTCAACATGTAATGCATTAGCTGAATGAATACCCAAAATATACAAATTGATGAACATTATGGATATAATGGTTAATGAATATGCAGTATTGACCTGTTGTACAACACATTGTTTTACTTAATACCACATACTATGCCTGTACACTTCCCCTGCTACCTCTTCCTATATATCGATGTCAAATGTATATTGATCAAACTGTTTAAATACCGCTGTCTAAATATGCACTGTATGCAACCTACTCTTCTAATAAAACACCATTTTGTTTTGGAAAAAAAAAATGTGGCTAAGCCTACTTTACAGAAGGAACATCAAAACCAGGAGAAAGTGATCTGGGAACCATCAAAGTTTTTGTACTTCCCAAATAACTTTTCTTTCATTTAGAAAAGCTAAATGCAGGTATGCAAGTGTGAATTCAGCCTTAGAGAGGTATGTTGATGGTAATGCTTTGCTAGAAAGAAGAAATGCCAGTAGTTTTATCATGAGAATTTTAGCTGATGGCACTGCTTAGTTATAGAGGAAATTGTTGTATTGTTCTCTGCAGGTGCAGCCGGTCCATTAGGGGTGCCGGACTCATACGTTTGTATGCCACATGATTAGAGCCACATGATTAGAGCCAGAGGTTCTAATGGGCTTGAAAAAGGTTGGGCACCCTGATCCCACTCTCATGTGACAATAGAAGATTAATACAACAAAAATGAAGAAGGGCGGTTTTTGGGACTTTAGATGAGGCATGCAGCCGGGAAGGTAACACAACAAAATAGTAATGGTGAGAAAATGGATACACCATGCATGCGACCACATCGTATTGCATAAAAACAGGTTGTAAACAGTAGATTAAAATAAATCATGGAGACTTTATTTCATAGTGATATACATAGAAAAAACATCATAAAACAGCATGATAGCATAGCAGCATGTTATAGTCATAATGGTACCATAATAAAAAATCATCAGACACTTTATTGCATGTGACTGCATCATAGTAACAATAGTGTCTGGTGATTGGACCACATCAATGACCAAATAGCCTGCGTGTAATAACATATATACAGAATAGTATAATAAAGCATATGAGTAAAAGTTCCATAAATCTGATCCATAATAACATAGTGACCTAGCAAAATAGCAGCACGATGTGAATCGCAATGGTGAAGTAAAAAACTCAAACTTATAGTTGTGTGTCTTCACTGTAACATAGTAACCGTGGGTGGGATCCAAACGGCATAATTTAGTAGAAGTATACATAGGTTATTGGGGTGAATAGCATCTAAAAGCTTGACGCGTTTCATGGATATTTCCAATCTTAGAGCATTTATACTCCCTCTAGCTGGATACACACTCCCCGCAAACACTTTCTATCGGTGGCCAATTAGGTGGCATCTGGGTTCTTGGGAATCACAGGTAACATTATGGATCTTTTCTTGCCTCTACCATTGCTGCTACTATCCCCTTCTTGTTGGTACATGCATATACACCAGGATTTCATTCTTTTTTACTACACTTCCTTTGATTGGTCACTACGTCATTACTTACCTGTACAAATTTCACTCTCCCCCCCTTTTCTTCTCAAATCTTCTAACATCATTACTGCTTTATCTTCTATTTCATTTTTGTACCCACACATAATTATTTACAATTACAACCATTCTACTTTATCTACGTACTATTTGATAGTCACTTTCAATATTTTTATATTTATTTTTATAGGTCATGATTATGTGGTTATTATGCTTTAAGCTCTTCACAAACACTAGTCCCCCTTCGGGGTTTCTACCAGTTGCCCCTCTGGGTGCCGCTTCAGTTCCCGAGATTGTTGACCTATATCCCTGGTGGGTATACACCCTCGGTGCCCTCCACCAATCCACATAGGTTCATTGTAAGTATTATATTATGGTTTTTATTTACCATTACTACTTTAAGATCTAATTATAATTTTTCATGCATGTCCTGGGGTCAGTCCCTAAAATCTCCTTATACATTTTTATAGATAGCTATATCGCATCTGCTCCTGAAGATTGGAAAGATCCATGAAACGCGTCGAGCTTTTAGATGCTATTCACACCAATAACCTATGTATACTTCTACTAAATTATGCCGTTTGGATCCCACCCACGGTTACTATGTTACAGTGAAGACACACAACTATAAGTTTGAGTTTTTTACTTCACCATTGTGATTCACATCGTGCTGCTATTTTGCTAGGTCACTATGTTATTATGGATCAGATTTATGGAAATTTTACTCATATGCTTTATTATACTATTCTGTATATATGTTATTACACGCAGGCTATTTGGTCATTGATGTGGTCCAATCACCAGACACTATTGTTACTATGATGCAGTCACATGCAATAAAGTGTCTGATGATTTTTTATTATGGTACCATTATGACTATAACATGCTGCTATGCTATCATGCTGTTTTATGATGTTTTTTCTATGTATATCACTATGAAATAAAGTCTCCATGATTTATTTTAATCTAATGTTTACAACCTGTTTTTATGCAATACGATGTGGTCGCATGCATGGTGTATCCATTTTCTCACCATTACTATTTTGTTGTGTTACCTTCCCGGCTGCATGCCTCATCTAAAGTCCCAAAAACCGCCCTTCTTCATTTTTGTTGTATACAAATTAGGGATGGAGGTACATCTTTTCAAATGTCCTCATCTAAAGTCCCACATAGTTAGGTTTCTCTTTTTCACAATAGAAGATTAATATTTGCTATTGTCTTCCGGCTTCTCCTTCCAGCCAATCATGACAGGAGTTGGATCGAGTTGGCCGGGGGTCATGCCAAGGAAGCCATAGAGGGGTGAGTGTGAGTGCGGGTGCAGTGGGGTAGGATCACTGTCACCGTGGAGGGCTGAGTGTGGACCTGGGGGGTTGTTTGCTGCCCCACCAAAAGTTTAGCACCAGCCACCACTGGTTCTCTGGTTGGGGGTTTGAAGTGGTTCTAAAGTCTAAAAATGCTTTACCTTAATGCATTTTCTGCATTAAGGTACAAAACACCCCACTATCTGTCCTAGAACCCCCATCCCTAAACACTTACCTGGCTCCCATCTCTGATTCAGCACTGTCTCTGGCTCCAGCACTGGTCCCCTCACTACCTGCTTTCAGAAGAGAAACTGAGGGCAGTGGAGTCATAGGCACCTGTTGGTGTTAGGCATGCTCCTCTGAGGAGAGGATGGAGATAAGCTTACCAGTACTGTTTGCATCTGTAAAGGCACACAGCCCGGTTAAGGAATTAGCATGCGCTAGTGCTTCCTTAGTACCCATCTTGCTAGGGATGAACCCAGTGCATTTTTCTTGCTTCTTTCTGAAAAATTCCAAATTCAAGTTTCCCTTAGCTACGCAGAAGGGTCTGGTGAGTTCACCATGTTAACCCTGCCTGTCCTGTGCTGCAGATCTCATTATAAGTTGTAAACTAAATGTAATCACTCTCTGTTCTAAATAAAGGTTAAAGATCAGGAAGCTTTGCTTTTTCATTGTATGTTAATGAGAAAAAAAAATTGTTTTTTCCCCCTTTATCAGTGAGGACTGAGTTTCCTTTTACTTCAAAATGTTTAGAGCAGCTTGCAGTCTGTCAGAAGCCTGCTCCAAACAAACACCTTGAAAGGAAATAAATATTTTTTAGCTTATTTTAGGCATGCTTTTTGAATGGGAACACATAACAAACATATAGTGGGTTCTTTCAAATTGACTGGAAAAGTGTAAACACACATTGAGAAAACAAAAAGATGCTGAAAGGTCTGATTCAAGGAAACAATGCTATTTCCATATTGCAAAGGAGCTTCCCAAGTTTCATGCAGGGTGCTATACCCTGGATTGCATATTAACAGTTTTTTTTTTTATAGCATGGAAAGGAAGTAGGGCAGAGTAGCCTTTTTCCGTACTTATCTTTATCATTGCCCTTTTTTACCAACTATTAGAGCAAATCCAGATATTACTGGCCCAATCCTAGCTACATCCTTACATAACAAAGAATTGTCAGAGTAAGCATTTAATCTATGTTTTATGTTACTAATCCAGCCAAAAGTCTGAGACATTGAATGTTTCTTTTTCTGCCACAACAATACAAGATTCCCCTTCAAATGATCCAATTACACTATTCAATATTTGGGTACCAACATCCCAAAGGACCTCTTCCAAACATACTTTGTCAAATTTCCCCCTTTTGGGTCAAATTTAAAAAAAAACCTCACCCAGTGGCACTCAGATCACTTCTCTTGGTTTGGCCATTGTAATGTTCTAAGAATGAATATTTTGTGGCACATCCAGTATGCCCACATACATCCCAGCCTCCTTTTTAAAAACAGTGAAGCACATATACAATCAATTTTTATGGGCCCGCAAATACCAAGGTTAAAATTGCCCATCCTCAGACTTTACAAGGAGCAGGGAGGGATCCCACTGCCAGATATAGCACTTAATCGCATGGTCTATCATTTAACCAAGGTAATAGACTGGTGTTGTCATAGCCAAATAAAGCAAATGATAATGTTGGAGCAAGCCTCTATAAAATACCCCAGCAGACATTGCCTTGATGCCTGAAGGATATTAAATCCTCACTACCACAGGGGTTACATGATCCATATGCTGGAAATTCTCCCCAAAAGAGGACATATCTCTGATACCTTACTCCTTGTCTCCAATCCCTGGAAACCCATCTTTGCCTCCCCAATTGAAAGATTGTCAGTTTCAGATGTTATTCTGAAATGGGATCTATAGGGCCCAGGCCTAGACCACAATACAGCAATGGCCCACCCTGAAAAGACTGATGACAGCCACATGCCAGACCTGTTTGGGATTTTGAAGAATGGCACAGCTATCCCACTTCATTCGATCTTTACCGCCTGCAAATTCCTTTGATATACCCCTTACACAACTTGAACACAAGCACAAATAGCACAAATTCCTTAGACATACAGTGTCTATTATGTTCAACTTCCTGAACTCACCATGTGAGTCATTTACCCCACTGTTCATAGAGAAATGTAAGGAAGACCTTCAGATCCACTTGATTCCAGAACAAAGAGACATGATAATTTACTATGCATACAAAACACCGGTATCCATGAAATAGCAGGAGACACATTTTTAGATCTTAACATATTGCTATACATTACATGTACAGGGATCTGCGCCCCTCTACTGTCTGCATTTGTAAATGCCTGTAAGTATATTCTGTATTCACTTTCTATCCCTGAGTTGGTGGATTTGAATCTCTGTAAGGAGAAGATGGAGAGAGAGAGAATGTCTCAGCCTCATGTCCTGTCCATGCTGCCAACCCCCAAGCCAAAAGGGACTCTTATGCAAGTACTGTATTTCTATGAACTAATAGTTTAACTGTAGGTGCTTAGAGTATATCTACAGTAAATCCTTGTGACAGAGTATCTCTGCCCTGTCCTTGCTATTATTTCACATGCACAATGCCAGATAGCTAGATCTGTGTTACTGTATATGTAGTGGTAACCTTACAGTATATCGTTATGTAAACCTAAGCAATATAGCTTATATGCAGCTCTTGGTACTCTAGGTAACCTTGTCCCTTCTGGTCTGGGATTCTATAGCTAGATTTGGCTTAGGGCTCAAAAGCCAGAATAGGCTAAAGTCAGGTTAGGCATCCAATGGACACTTCTGGTAGTTAGAGGTCCAGTTGCTTGTCTTACACAGACATCCCAACCTGCAAAAACTCATTTCAGGGAGATGGCAAACGCATTTCAGAGAGGTGGGCGTGGCTTTAACTGTGCTACATATTTGGAGTGGCTTAAATGGGGTGTGGTTTAATAGTGGATGAGATTACTTACTGTCACGGAATTTAGTAGACCAGACTGTGTGGACTGCACAGAGGAAACCAGAAACGTATGTAAGTGCAAAAAATATTGGTGTTTATTAAATAGGTGACAAGTACGTGAAATATAAACAGTGCAAAAACCAACCACAGACTCACAAACAATAAATAGTATATACAGACAAATGGAGATACCAAAATCGTAAACAAAGCCAGGCCGAGGTCATACACAAGGAGGTCAGCAGATGGGTAAGGACGGGAAACCAACAGGACAGGGAGAGGATGGATGGATAGGCTGCAGGTCAGGGATCCAAGGGAATCAGGAAACAGGAGGGACAAGTACAGGATGGGCTCGGGATAGGGATCCGATCAGATCAGGACAGAAACAGACTCACGGTCAGGATTACAGGCAGCAAGATCAGGGCACAGGGAGAGAGACACCAAGGCAAGAATGTGAGGGCTTACCGGGTATTTATCAGACTGCAGTGATTTGACCTCACATTAAACCTGAGCGCAGAAGGTGCTGCCTGCTCCACACTGCCGGAATACACGTACTACGGCCCAAGGATGCAACAGTGCCACCAGCAGGTGAGTTATCTTATTACAGGTCCTGGATGTTGGAAGACACCCGCTGGTGGACACTGGTACTGCGATCCAAGAGACCGACAGTGCCACCAACGGGTGAACCTTTTCATGACACTTACATAGTGTAGAATGTAGTAATTCTAAATAGGAAATATACAGTGTGGAGTGTATGGCAGTGGGTAGTATGTGCATGTGAGGAGTGTGGAGTGTACAGACAGCGGTGAGTAGTATGTGCAGGATGGTGTCAGTAGGGCAGTGGTTGGTTTCAGTAGTTCTTTATTTTTATTATTATTTTATTACAATTTTTTACATTATTTTACAATTTACTTTTTTTATTTTTTGTTTTTCACAATGATTGGGGGTGGGGGAGGGGGTAGTGGACAGTGTCAGTAGAGTAGTGTGTCAGTAGTTTTTTGTTTTTATTATTTTCTCTATTTTTTAAAATGTTGTTGTTAATTATTTTCTTTAAATCATTTTTTCAAATATTTTTTTCACAGTGCTTCTGGGGAAGGGGTGGAGAGTATGTGATGCTGATGGTGTCAGTAGGGCAGTGGATGGTGTCAGTAGTTTTTATTTTTACATATTGTTTTTTTACAATTGAAATTTTTAATTTTTTTTGTTCACAATGCTTTTTTTGGGGGGGGAGGGGTTGGGGCAGTGGACAGTGTTGGTAGGGCAGGGGGGTGGTGTCCTCCACTCTCCATCCTGACAGATCCCCACAGCCGGCGGGAAAGGAGGGAAGTCGGCTGCGGGGGAGGAGGGGAAGCGGAGCAGGAGGACAGGGAGCCGGAGAAGAAGGGGGGAGAAGGACACGGAGGGGGGCTGGAGGAGGAGGATACAGGGAACAGCCGGGGATGATCGGTGCAGCAGGAGGGACAGCTGAGATCACCGATCTCCCTGTATAACTTTTTAGCCACAGCCGCGGGAGGGAGAGAAGGAGAAGCGGATGTCGGCTATACAGGGAGATCGGTGTTTACAGCTGTCCCTGCTGCTGCACCGATCATCCCCGGCTGTGAACCAGGGGACAATCCAGGATCAGCCCGGCAGCCAAGATATCAGGCAGCACTTGTGAGTGACTTGGGATGTCTGTTTACATAAAGCTTGTATTATTTCTATACTGTTGTTCATCTATATACTTATGTTTAATGGTATATGCTGGTTGCAGTAGTTCCTTTGCTCCCAATTATTTTTTTGGATTACTGATTAATTTCCCAGGAAGAGAATTGCATCTGTTCACAGAGGCCCTGTCCTGGGTGGAGGCACTGCTAACTTTATTATCAAACCAATTCTTCCAGTTACCAAAGGTTCTAGTTATCTTCTTTGCCTACAGGTTTTGTGCAATATCCTGTTTGGGGAGGGCTATTTCTAATAACCCTCTCAAAAGAGGACTACAATGCATAAATTAAAAAAAAGAGTAAGCATGCATCAAAGTATAACAAAAGGCAAAACTTTTTTTCCAGTTTTGGATGGAGTAGAGAGGGATTAAAATACCTCTCAGGTGTTTATTGTTGTCTATGCCCCCTTTAGGAAGATTCACCATCTCTAATTGTCCTATTGCCATTAAAAGTGAAAGTAAAAGAAACTCCTAATCTTTGAGTTGGTCCCAGGACAGGAATAGAGGGAAAATCTTCCAATGGGGACACTAGAACTGGTGGCCATGGTGACAACCTGGGATTTCCCTCATTTCCTTTCCTGTTCTGGCTATAGGACAGGAAGTAAATAGAAATGTCCCCAAAGGCACACAGATTGGAAAAAAATCTGACAGGGGTTATAAACCTCCCTTACTCTATCCAAAATGAAAGAGTTTAGCCTTATGTTCTACTTTAATTTGCATTAAATGCTTGTGTTAGGGCATTCTGAAACATGTGTAATAATAATCATGTACACAGAATTCTGAATGAAATATACTTGTGAACCAGTATAAACAGCTGCATTAATTGTAGTTGCCAACTGTCACTGATTTAAATGACTGGGTTTTAACAGAATGTTTTTCTGAATGTTACTTTAAACTCTGTCCGTATGACCTCTAGTTTAAAATAATTTTCAATAAAAAAATCCAGCAGCGTACATATGCCAACATAAATGCCTTATCTAGAATACAGCTAATGGAAAGCATTCTAGATAATGCAATAAATAAATGTATTAGGGCCAATATAATAAATGCCAAACGTTTGCTCACAATGAAATGCTTGATTGTAATATGGCACAAATAAAGGAAAATATGAATGTTTCTGGTTCCATATCCCCTGTTATATCAGTTGTCCTAAAGTAGAGCTCCCTTTTAATTTAATTTAATATGTAATCACACAATTTACATGTTCTAAAGCCAAAATTATCTCCTGACCTATTGAATGTATCTATTGCTTTCTTTTTCTCTTAACGCATGTAGCGTCTTTTGCTAAAAGGCCTGTGAAATATATTGCCCAATAAAAAGATCTGGTGAATTTTTCATGCATCTGATGCCATCTAGTGGAAATAAAAGTTTCATCACAAGTGAAAACATACTAAAAATTAGCTTTTAAAACTGCTAAACATGTTTCAGGCATTTCTGAGTACTTTTGTGAGTATAAGTAAATATCTTTCTTCTTAAAGTGTTGTTCAGTGTTGTTGTATGATAAAATAGACAGTCATATACAGTATAATCATTAGACAACATCTGAGAGCATTTCAAGGACAATGAGTTTGCAAGTGTCCAACTCAGAATTATATGGCGGTTATATCCATACTATTTTATGATTAAGGGTAATAAAAAAAAAAAAAAGCTAAAACAAATAGAAATGGATGTTGGATGTTAAAATAGAGAGAGAGTGAGAGAAAAACAAAAGGAAGAAGGGAGGTCTAGGGATGAAATATAAGTAAATGTAAACTTAAAGGGGTGTGTTTTTTCACCTTAATGTAACCTATGCATTAGGGTGAAAAAACTTCTGACACTGACCGCCCCCCCCCCCCGTTTTACTTACCTGAGCCCGTTCGTTCCCTCGGCAGAGACGCGCTGTTCCTCTCTGCCCGTTGTCCTGGCTCTTGATTGGATAGATTGATAGCAGTGCAGCCATTGGCTCCCACTGCTGTCAATCAAATCCAATGACGCCGGGGGGCGGGGCCGAGTATGTACACAAAAGCAGGACTCGAGAGCGCGCCCGCACGGGTGTCCACCTTAGGAGAGCCTTCTCCAACGTGGGCACGCAATGCAGGGAGGAGCTACCAGCGCCACCGGGGAACCCCAGGATTCGAGGATCGGGCACTCTGTACAAAATGAGCTGCACAGTGGAGGTAAGTATGACATGTTTGTCAAGAAAAACAAAAAACGAGGGTTTACAACCCTTTTAAGACAGGTGTGGTTGGCACAAGCAATGGCAGCAGTGTGGAGTAAAAGTGATTGGCTGGGAGTAAAGTGGTTCAAAGGTGCCTAAAACTAGCAGTTTTCATTTCTGGGTGATATAATGTTTTCCAAGAGTCCCAGATTTTCATAATAATAAGAAAACACACCCGCGCAACACAAATTTTCAACACAAATATTATAGCAAACCAGTCCGCTCTGTGCATTACCCACAGATAATAAACAGTATAGTATATCAAGTGAATATGTGCAGCGCTAATATACACAACAAGCAAATTTTTTTTTAAATAAATGCACAATACATATATTTAGCTCTCACCCCCAAAGGAGCCGCTGGTAACCGGATCCCCAAACACTGCACAGCTATGGTTGCCACATCATCCCTTTAATCCAGGACACACATTAATTACACAGGTTCTGTGGCTGATTAAGGTGGTAATTAAACTCACTTGGTGCCTTATCTGCATTAAATCAGCCTCAGAACCTGTGTAATTTATATGTGTCCTGGATTAAAAGGATGATGTGGCAACCCTATGCACAGCCAGGCAACAAGTATTCTCCACACTTTCTTCAGACACAAGGAACAGTCTGTGAGCTTGGTTTTTAGGTTGTATTATGCCGCGTACACACAGGCGGACTTTTCAACGGACTAGGTCCGGCGGACTTTTTCGACGGACTTTCCGACTGACTTTCGAATGAACGGACTTGACTACACACGATCAACCAAAGTCCGATGATTTTGTACGTGATGACGTACAACTGGACTAAAATAAAGAAGTTCATAGCCAGTAGCCAATAGCTGCCCTAGCGTCGGTTTTTGTCCGTCGGACTAGCATACAGACGAGCGGACTTTTGAAACATGTTTTATTTCTGGGACCGTCGGACTTTTGGGAAAAAAGTCCGCTGTAGCCCACACACGGTTGAATTGTCCGACAGAGTCCGGTCTGCCGGACCTAGTCCCTCGAAAAGTCCGCTGGTGTGTACGCGGCATTAGGGGTAATAACTTGGATGGGGAATAGGAATTATGGGATGCCCAACTTGATAGCAACAAAAATCAAGGACAACTTCCTCCCTATGTACAACTCTGATTGATTCCTCTTCTTTCCTATGTACAACTCTAATTGATTCCTCTATTGGCAGCTGACAGTCTCTGATAGAAAAGCAAAAGCCCCTTAAGAACTAGGATCTTTTCGCTCCTTTTGGAAAGTAGGAAAAAATTGTATGTTACATACAGGAGTGACTCCAACTCCACTGTAAATACTGATCCCAGATCCACTGACTGCAGGAACGACTATGAGGCCAATCTAGCTGCTTCTTCACTAGACCACCTGGCTGCTACTGAAGATCTCCCAGGCAAAGGTAAAGGAAAGATTTAAGCCCAATACTGTCTTCCAAAAAAAAAAGGCTTGCTATATGTGACAGTCTTACCCTTTGCAAGTTCCTGACCATGCTGAAGTACTCACACTGTCCTCTTTCCTCTCGCTGCTTCCTAGGCAACATTCCTTCTGGACCTTGAAGCAGCCAGAATCCTCCCAGGCCAGCCCAAGCCCCAGCCCGCGGCAGACCCCCCCCCCCCCCGGGGTCCTCCTCGAGGGCCAACGACAGTCTCCTCAGCACTCCATCTTCCACCGACTCCCTGCCAGCATGACTATTTCATATTTATTATTACTTATTATTATCATTACTGCCTGGGGATTGGCTGAGCTACACTAAGTATGCAGATCAACCCTCCTGGCCTCTGCCCTTCAGTTTCCAGAATGATCTCTAACTTTCCAGAAATAGGGGGAGGGACCAGAGACCTGCCTCTATTATTCTTCCAACCCTGAACTGAAGTAAACTTTTTACCCAGATTCAGAGACTTATTTTAGCATGAGCCAGACACATAGATTTGCCTGTACTGAGGGTGCTACATATATAATGTATGTACAATTCAAATATTATTGATCAATGCATATAGACTAAATGAAAGTCCACCATATAGCTTACAAATCCTCCACGACTTAAAGTAGTGAAGCAAAAAGGTGAAAAAAATATAAAGGTGACTCAAAAAAGTTTAATTGATTGAATAACTTGTGTGCTTTGTACTGTGATCTTCTGTGAACATGTGATCACCTCCTCCAACATCACCCACTAGTGATTGTGATTCTGCTCACCTTGGAATCAACCTCAAGATTATAAGAGGACAGAAAATCAGAACGGAGTTGCTCCACGCGTCCACTCTTTTTTTTTTTTTCTTTTCTATAAATTTTTAGTAGGTTTAAAATATAGAAGAGAAAGAAAATAAGAAAAAAATACAATATTATATACATATGATAAGAAAGAACAAATTAAATAACAAATGGGTAATCATCAGTATCAATAACATAAAAGTCGAGTAACGGATAATAAGTTACATGATAAAATACACTAAAATATAGATAGAGGCAAAAGTTGGAGAAGAATACCAAATTGGGGTTTACAAAAGTGGAAATGTTTGGGATATATGAGTAATGCCGCGTACACACGAGCGGACTTTTCGACCGGACTGGTCCGACGGAACGAATCTGGCAGACAATCCGACCGTGTGTGGGCTTCATCGGACCTTCAGCTGACTTTTTCTGTCAAAAATCTGACAGACTTTAGATTTGGAACATGTTTCAAATCTCTCCGCCGGAACTCCGCCGAACCCAGTTTCCATCTAGAAATCCGCTTGTCTGTATGCTAGTCCAACGGATGAAAACCGATGCTAGGGCAGCTATTGGCTACTGGCTATGAACTTCCTTATTTTAGTCCAGTCGTACGTCATTACCTATGAATCCTTGGACTTTGGTGTGATCGTGTGTAGGCAAGTCCGTTGGTTAGAGAGTCCATCGAAAGTCCGTCGTAACTCCGTTGAAAGTCCATCGGAAAGACCGTCGGACCTTTGATGCCGAAAAGTCCGCCCGTGTGTACATGGCATAAGTCATAAGAGTAGTAAGGAATAATCAAAGTCAGAAGGAAGGAAAGATTTGATCCAAGGTGACCAAATTTTTTTATATTTATGGGTTTTGTCATATAAAATAGCAGCAAGCATTTCATTAGACATAAACCACATCAACCAAGTTCGAATTTGTAAAGAGGACCGCCAAGCCTTTGCCATAGTTTGTTTGGCTGCAGTAAACAAGAATGTTAGTAGATGAAATTGATTTTTCATACATCTTTTTGTTTAAATTCAATAAAGCTTCTTTAGGTTTTTTAAAGCCTTTTTCCTAACAAGGTATATCTCATTCGATATACACTATATAACCAAAAGTATTGGGACGCCTGCCTTTACATGCACATAAACTTTAATGGCATCCCAGTCTTAGTCCGTAGGGTTCAATAGTGAGTTGGCCTGCCCTTTGCAGCCATAACAGCTTCAACTCCTCTGGAAAGGCTGTTCACAAGGTTTAGGAGTGTGTCTATGGGAATGTTTGACCATTCTTCCAGAAGCGCATTTGTTAGGCACTGATGAGGAGGAGAAGACTTGGCTCACAGTCTCTGCTCTAATTCATCCCAAAAGTGTTGGATTAGGTCATCCATGTCTTTATGGACCTTGTTTTGTGCATTGGTCCAAATCATTTGGTGGAGGGGGATTCTGGTGTGGGGTTGTTTTTCAGGGGTTGGATTTGGCCCCTTAGTTCCAGTGAAGAGAATTCTTAAGGTGTCTGCATACCAAGACATTTTGGACAATTTCATGCTCCCAACTTTGTGGGAACAGTTTGGGGATGGCCCCTTCCTATTCCAACATGACTGCGCACAAGTGCACAAAGCAAGGTCCATTAAGACATGGATGAGCGAGTTTGGGGTGGAGGAATTTGACTGGCCTGCACAGAGTCCAGACCTCAACCCGAAAAAACACCTTTGGGATGAATTAGAGCAGAGACTGGGCAGAGACTGGGTGCCAGGCCTTTTCGTCCAACATCAGTGCCTGACCTCACAAATGCGCTTCTGGAAGAATGGTGTATGTCAGTCTAAAACTGTTTGATTGTGGGGCACTCCCACCAAATATGTAAGAGGGTACCGGTGTTTTGACATCCTCAAAAACATTTATCAGAAACTGTATGTAATCTGACCAGATGTGCTACCGGCGCAAAACTAAAAATTTACTAGTTTGCTGCAATCATGTAAGCCTACACAAAAATGGTAGAGTATCAATATATTATAAAAGCTGCTGAAAATATGCAAAAATAGGATATCTATCCTATGTAGCATGCTTTTCTATATCAATTAATATTTTGTAATATTTTGTCATATTTCATTTTTTTAGCACTAGCACTTTAAACAGTTTTTTGGCAGTTTTTTGGAATATTATTTTGTCACTAGTAACACTATGTGGACAGTATATTTTTGACATAATATTAATTGATACAGAAAAGCACGCTACAATGGGCTGCGGTGTGCCAGATTTGGTGCCATTTTTTTTATGCTATAGATTCTCCGAGATCAGATTCCCATTTAGTTATTGTACTGTATAGTCATTGATGAAGGAGAGACCTAACATACCGATGGTAGATATCAGATCATATATTTTGTACATATTGTGGGAAATCTATCATCTAAATTTAGAAGGTTCAAGGAGTCAATGGGTCGCGTGTGATTGTAAGTAAGGGAGTATATGGGGTTATTGGCCTTCCTGTAGGTTTGAAATTGTCCCATATTAAGAGGTAGTGTTTAATGATGGGTTTATTAATATTTTTTTTTAATTTAGGAGAAATCCACAGAATTGTTTCATTGTATATAGGGTCTAGAAAAGAGGAGTTGTTTTATGCTGTAAGTTGCTTAATACGAGCAGTATAATGGTAAATTTAAAACAGCCAGACCCCCTTCTATCTTCGATTGGAAATGGGTTTACTTATTAACACAGGTCTTTATGTTTATCCCAAATGAAGGCAAATATTTGATTTTGAAGCAAACATAGGATATGAGAGGGAATTGAGAGGGAATTTTAACTGGGAGGATTTGAAAAAGGTAAAGCAGCTTTGGTATGAATACCATTTTTATAGATATTATACATACCAGCCATGAAATGTGGTATTTCTTCCATCTTTCAAGAAGGGCACGTAAATGACATATGGCTTCATAAAAGTAATTATAATAAGAAGTGAGATTAATGCCCAGGTAAGGTAATAAAGTTTTTTTTCCTAGGGAAAAGAGAAATACGATTTAATATGAGTAAGGATATCATCTGAGAGATTTATATTGAGGGCCTTAGATTTATCAATATTAATGCATAAGACAGATATAATGTGGAAAATATCTAATTCTTTTTTTAAATTGGGTAGAGTAATTAGTGGGTGTGTTATAATCAGGATGACATCATCTGCAAAAAAGGCATAGCTTATGATGATAACCTGCAATTTCTATCCCCTTGAAATTTTCATTGTTTCTTAGTAATATAGCAAAAGGTTTAATAGCTAATACAAATAGAAGTGGGGATAGAGGACACCCTTGTCCAGTGCCTCTTTAAATATCTCAATAGGAAGAACGCAATCCAGCATATTGCACTAATGCTCATTGTTTATAATAAAGGGAATTTACCCATGTACACACCTCCGCTCTTATTGGTAACTGGGGATGTCACTCCAACTCTTCTCCACTCACATCTCCACAATTTTTTTTTATTTGTTATGCCTTTTAGCTCTGCACATAATTCCAAGATTTCATGTTCATCAAATATGTAGCACAGTGGTGGCTGGTGTTTTTTTTTTTTGGGGGGGGGGGGTGGCAAACAACCCCCGCCCCGGGGCCACCAGTGGAATGCTACTAGCACAACTTCCAGCTACCCCCCCCCCCCCCCCCGCCGTGCAGCAGTAACTGATGTAGCATGTACTCTACAGCAGTGCAACCATATACCATAATATCATTATTTTATAGACTACTTCTGTATTAGTGACATTACGTGTCAGTCATAACTTGGAAGTGAATGCAGTTGTGCATATAAAAGTGTAGCCCAGTCTAAAGCTCAGAGAGGAAAATAACTCTATGTCTATGCTGCAGAGGAGACCTTTACACAATCACAGTTTAGGAAGGAGACTGCTAATATTGTGGAACTGTGCAGCCAGTGTAAAGCCTGCCCTCTACCTAATACGAAGACATACAGGATATGAACTTCAACGATTGTGGGAGGTGTAGTTCTGACAGTCTGAGCTACCTTGGTGAGCTGGAAGGAGGAGACTGCAAATCCCAAAGGTACCATGGCAAAGGGGAGAGGTGGTTCCCTGATGTTTGCCCAGGCTGAGGGGAAGAAGTGCAGAGGCTGTTTCTGACAGGACGTGCACATTTGGCTGCTAGCACATTGTTTACCACTGCACCTGAGTAGAAGACAGGTCCAGCAACAGACTTCTTGGGACATCGGAGAATGCCACAGATGCTGATAGAACTTGATGCCTGACAAAGGGGGAAAGATACTGCAGGTGCAGACTGGCTATGTTTCAGCCAGTATACACAGGGTGACCACCTGCTAACACATGAAATTGGTGGGAGGCTGCTGTTGCCTTCGAGTATCAGAGAACCAGTGACATTATCAGTGCTGAAAGGGATCAGAGCCTGTGTCATCATCAGTGCATTAAGGAAAATTCTCCTGAGCACGCTAACATAACAATTGGGCCCCTAACGAGCTGGCCAGAAGAAGACAGTATATTACAGACTACTGAACTGTCAGAGTGGTGTAATGCTTCTTAGTTAGGATTGCCCCAGTATAGGGTGTAGGAGATGGCCATTGCTTGTTTTAAACAGTATATTTCTTTTTACAATTCGCCTGTTTGCAATACATTCCTTGCTAAAGTTTAACTATTGTTTTTTTACTGTTGTTTCATATCTCTTTTGCCACAGAGGTACTGCATGTACACCTGAAATAAATTTTACCTACCCAGCCAGGTGTGTCAGAGTGCGTGGTGCTGTTTGTAGAGCCATGGGCACAAGAACAGGGACACGATACATCCAGTGGCTGCTTCTGTGGTAAGCGCTACAAAAAGAGTAGTCACTTTGGGACTCCCTGGGGTATATAGACTGGCCTTCTGTATATTCTCTGTAAGTTCTAAATCATAAAAATCGATCCACTTTACAATGATGATCTCGGCAGAACTCTCATTTAAAAATGTTTTAACATGCTCTAACTTTAAATTTCTCTCTTAACCCAACATTAAACAACCACAGAATAAAGTACAAATCTATTGCATTTTTACATCAAACAAACCAAATCCTACTAGAACGCCAGTTAGTCATTTAACCCTGTTTTTAGATGTAAGCTGCTATCAGAGAGACATAGATGTTGCTATTACTGATGTCTCATTCTGCAAATATTAGCTCCCTAGCCTCAGTAAACACTGACCAAGAATAGATATGCTGATAAGGGCTTTTGACTTTCCCAACATGCAAACTTGTTCCAGGTTTGTTGCTCATAAAGTATTAAAACCAGAGGTTCAACATGATAGCCAGATAACTAAAAAATTGAGGCAGTAAAATCAGCCATGGTATTGCATTTATTTCTCAGATTACCCAGTCAATTACAGGGTTATGACCTTGAAGCCACAGGCAGCCCGGGACCAGGGATAGGCAGTAGGGATGAGCCGAACACCCCCCGGTTTGGTTCGCACCAGAACATACTGAAGAGGCAAAAAATTTGGAAGAACACATGAACACCGTTAACGTCTATGGGACACGAACATGAAAAATCAAAATTGCTCATTTTAAAGGCTTATATACAAGTTGTCATAAAAAGTGTTTGGGGACCCGGGTCCTGCTCCAGGGGACATGTATCAATGCAAATTTTTTTTTAAAAACGGACGTTTTTTCAGGAGCAGTGATTTTTTTAATGCTTAAAGTGAAACAATAAAAATTAAATATTCTTTTCAATATCGTGCCTTGGGGTGTCTATAGTATGCCTGTAAAGTGGTGCGTTTTTCTTGTGTTTAGAACAGTACCAAAGCAAAATGAAATTTCGGAAAAATTGTCATTTAAAACCAATTGCAGCTGTAATGAATTGTCGGGTCTCGGCAATATAGATTAAAAAAAATGGCATGGGTTCCTCCCCAGTCCATTACCAGGCCCTTTGGGTCTGGTATGAATATTAACGGGAACGAGAACCAACATTTAAAAAAAAAAATTGTGTGGGGGTCCCCCTAAAATCCACACCAGGCCCTTCAGGTCTGATATGGAAATTAAGATGAGCCCTGCGCCAAAATTTTTTAAAAAATGGTGTAGGGGTCCCCCCAAAATCCATACCAGACCCTTATCTGAGCACGCAACCTGGCAGGCTGCAGGAAAAGAGGGGGGAGAGAGATCGGCCCCCCTTCTGAACCATACCAGGCCACATGCCCTCAACATGGGGAGGGTGCTTTGGAATAGGGACCTCATCCCCACAACCCTTGCCCAGTGGTTGTGTGGGTATGCGGACGGGGGCTTATCAGAATCTGGAAGCCCCCTTTAACAAGGGGACCCCCAGATTCCGGCCCCCCTACATTGTACCCCTACCATTTCACAAAAAAAGTGTCAAAGATGGTAAAAAAATGACAAGAGACAGCTTGGGACAAGTCCTTTATTAAAAACAAAAAAAAATGTCCAGTAATGTTAATTCACACCGCCCGACAGACCGAAAAAGAGAAAAAAAAAACGCAACCTTTCCGCCTGAGGCTCCCACCGAGTGATGTGGGGATGAGGCCCTTGTCCCCATCAACATGGGGACAAGGTGCTTTGGGGTTAAACCCCAAAGCACCCTCCCCATGTCGAGGGCATGTGTCCTGGTATGGTTCAGGAGGGGGGGCTCTCTCGTCCCCCCTTCTTTTCCTGCGGCCTGCCAGGTTGCGTGCTCTAATAAGGGTCTGGTATGGATTTTGGGGGGGGACCTCTACGCCATTTTTTAAAAAATTTTGGCGCAGGGTTCCCCTTAATTTCCATACCAGACCTGAAGGGCCTGGAATGGATTTTGGGGGGACCCCCATGCAATTTTTTTTGGTTCATTACAGCTGCAATCAGTTTTAGATGACAATTATTCCCAATTATTCCTTTAGAAATGTCCTTTTGCTGCGGTACTGTTCTAAACACGGGAAAAATGCGCCACTTTACAGGCATACTATAGATACCCCCCAGGCATGATATTTAAAGGAATATTTCATTTTTATTTTTTCACTTTAAGCATTAAAAAAATCACTGCTCCTGAAAAAAAAAAGGCCTTTTTTAAACAACATTTTTGCATTGATACATATCCCTGGGGCAGGACCCAGGTCCCCAAACACTTTTTATGACAATAACTTGCATATAAGCCTTTAAAATGAGCACTTTTCATTTTTCATATTAGTGTCCCATAGACTTTAATGGTGTTTCGGTGGCTTTCGAATTTGCCCCAAACACCGCATATTGTTCGATGTTCGCAGAATATCTGAACAACCAACGTTCGTCCCAAACTTTTGCTCTGCCCGAACCGTTCGTCCATCCCTAATAGACAGGACATGAGATGATAAAGAAGTAAATCTTTTCTTCATTCAAGACACCAATTCTAATGCCCTGTACACACGGTCGGATTTTCCGATGAAAAAAGTGCGATCGGATTGTGTTGGCGGAAATTCCGATCGTGTGTGGGCTCCATCGGACTTTTTCCATCCAAATTTCTGACACACAAAGTTTGAGAGCAGGATATAAAATTTTCCGACAACAAAATCCGATCGTTTAAATCGTGTGTACACAAATCGGATGCACAAAGTGCCATGCATGCTCAGAATAAATTAAGAGATGAAAGCTATTGGCTACTGCCCCGTTTATAGTTCCGACGTACGTGTTTTACGTCACCACGTTCAGAATGATTGGATTTTCCAACAACTTTGTGCGACCGTGTGTATGCAAGACAAGTTTGGCCCAAAATCCGTCGGAAAAAATCTGATGGATTTTGTTGTCGGAATGTCCAATCAATGTCCAATCGTGTCTACAGGGCATTAAGGTTAGGCCTCTTTCACACGGGTGGCTGTTCTGCCACTGTTAAAAATGTGTTTTGTTAATTTGAAGTTTCAAGACTCCAGGCACAGCGATCACTTGCAGTTGTACATTGTGATTAGCAGTGATTATGTGCGTTTACATGCGGCTACGTTTAGCTGCGTTGGCACATTCTTTTCTGATGTGCTTCCTGTTGTTTTTCTTTCCTTGTTGCCGCTGCTTTCTGCAGGTGACAGCTAAAAGCTGAATTCTATCCGCCCGTGTGAAAGGGGCCTAAGGCTGCTTCAGACAAAAGGGAAAGTCCTAGTTTCCTCTAGAACTTGGCTTTTCCTTTTTTGGTAGGGCAGTTGGCCATACAATGTCCCTGTTCTCCAAAGTAAAGGCAGAGGCCAAGAGTACATTGGCAGAGTTTTTTTCTTTGAGGACAAACTAATGGCTTCAATTTCGTAGGCTCTACAGTAATAGTATTGATAGTCCCTGCAGTTGATTGAGCGGTAAGTTAGGGTACAGGAGGTAAGGCAGACATATATTAAAAATGTCTCTCCCTCAAATGACGATCAATGCGTATGGTGGGGGTCATGGTTTCCTCTAATGTGGCAGGAGCAGAGTCATGAACTAGAGAGACCCTTATGCTTTCTGAAAGACCCAGTATGAATTGGGTCATTCCAGCTGGAATCTGGTGCCCAAAGACAAAATGTACAGGTGCCTGCTGGCCCTGAGGTGTGTTCAGCAATATGAAATTGTACGTCCCCCCCCCCCCCCCTCCCCGAGGTGTGTTGGTCCAGGCTGGATTGTCATAGAGCAGGCCTAAATTGTTGATGCAGGCATCAGCATTCTGTAGATCTGCATTAGATGGTGAAAAACTGAAAGCCCTGGCTTGTGGGTTGCCCTTGAGCAGATAAATGATGATCCTGAGCCTTCAGGTCTCAGCACCAGATGAATGGGGCCAAAGCTAGATATACAGTATAGAGCTTGTAGCTGTGAACAAAGTTTAAAAAGCTCCTGTGATCCACAGAAAAATGATCAGGAACCTTGTCTTTTGCTTTCATCTGAGCAGAGTGGGAGCTGGGAACATTTCTTGTGACAACCTGAGGGATAGGTCCGAAACCTGATGGGTGCAATCTTCGAGTTCAGAAGCAGAGGCAGCTCTCTAATTAGGCATATTAGGTGGTTGCCTTAGGCCCCGCACTGGGAGGGGCCTCGCGGCCACCTGATCGGTCTACTTAGATAGCCGCCTCTGAGGCTGACAGCTCCGGATCACAGATAGAGCCCCTCAGCAGGGCTGGCCGCTGGCGCCAGTTTAAGGCCAACTTAGGGGGGCAGGAGAGGGGGGGCACTGAAGCCGATGGTCCCTCAAGTGCTTATGCTGGCACCGCCCTGCTCACACCTGCTCAGCAAAGCAGACATCAGACCGGTAACATACAGCGCTGGGCACTGTGAGATTCAGCCTCCACACTAATTTTCATTAGCTTCCGCGGCCCCTCCTCCTCCCACTGTCACATGAAAGGCAGATGATGGCCTTTCATTTCAGCACATCGATCAGTTGCAGCTTCTATCCAAGAGAATCTCCTCTCATGTGGGCGGTACCAGAACCGCCTCCATTCCAGCATACTCGTTGGTGAACTGGAGGTAAGTGAGAGGAGGGGGGAGGGGCCGAATGAGAGCAGGGGGAGGGGCCAGCAGACACAGTAGCAGGAATGGCATGGATACTCAGAGGAAGGTAGAGGTAAGGTGCTATATCATGTCGGACTGTACTGATTACACAGCCTCCTGCATGTACATAATAGGGACCCATCTAGAGATAGAGGAGGGATAGATGGGGCAGAGAAGAGGATATAAGGACAGAGCAAGGGAATAAGAGAGATGATGGCAGTTAGAGAGTACATGGGGACAGACAGAGCAAAGGTGATGGGACAAAACAAAACATCAATGAGGCCCCTTTCACTTGGGACAGACTGCTTTGCTCAGCGGGGAGTCTGTCTGCTGACTACCCTCTGAGCACAGCAAGAGGTTAACAGGTCCGCGTCTGCTCCACTTATGCCAAGTGGACACAGCCCATACTGCTCTATGGGCAGTCAGGTATAAACGGACCGCCTGTCTGTTTATACCCAACTGACATTCTTCCTGATCAGCCCAGACAGAGGGTAATGGATCTCCCTTCAGTTTGTTTTTGTTGGGCCGGATTGAAGGTAGGCGGGTGTAAGTGGACAAAAGACCATTTACATCCACCGCTCCATAGAGGAGAATGGAGGGTCTGCCTGAAAAACTGACAGGTGGACCTGATTGGATCCTTCATCTTTCATGTGAAATCTTCATCCTTCATGTGAAAGTTCCTAAAGTGCAATGTGATAGATATCAAGAATTATATATATACACACACACACACACACACACACACACATACTCCAATTGTGCTGTGATAATCTTGTGCATATCCACTGCAAGCTGTTTGCACAGACTTCGGTGTACATCACCAAAACAAAACACATACCATTTGCTTACCAAAAAATTTGACTCCTTAAATTTATGAAGTTACATGCACTTGTCATCTGCGGGATATTTACAGCCACTTCACTCAAAAAGTGACAACCCAGTTATAGTAACTTTCTCCCAGGAGCAGCCTTTTACCACTCTGCCTGGTCAGGTACCAACCACAGCAACCCCCGTGTACGCAAAGAATAAAACATACTGTATGCATTACCATGACATACTGCGTTGCCTTATTAAAGTAATGTACTTACAGCAAACTTTACTAGGATAAAGCAACAAATTGTTGACTTGTCCTGGTATTGATTTATTCTTTGCATTTACGGGGTTCCCTGTGGTTGGTACCGGAGCAAGCTACTATGCCTGCAGTGTTGTTTTTTGAGTGAAGTGGTTGTAAATATCCAGCAGATGACAAGTGCATGTGACCTCATAAGTTTAAAGAGTCTAATTTTTTTGGTATGCAAATGGTATGTGCTTTGTTTTGGTGATGGGACACTGACGTCCGAGCAATTAGTTTGCAGTGGATCTGCACAAGTTTATCACAGCACAGTTTTGTTGGATTTTTTCGTGTTACATGTATGTTTTATGCTTATTGTTTATTGTACCAGCACTTTGGAATGTACATATATTAACCACTTGCCTACCCGCCTATAGTCAAATGACGTCCACAGATGGGATCTCCCATCCTGAGTGGACGTCATATGACGGCCTCGGGTTCCCGGCCGCCTAGGGGGCGCGCACGCGCGCGCCCGCCGCGTTGCTCGGGTCCCGGTGCGTGTGCCCGGCGGCCGCGATGTCTGCCGGGCACCCGCGATTGCCCGTTAACCGGGCCGGACCGTGGATCTGTGTGTGTAAACACACAGATCCACGTCCTGTCAGTTCAGAGAAGAGCGATCTGTGTTCCCAGAACAGCGGAACACTGATCGGTCTCCTCCCCTTGTGCGTCCCCTCCCCCTACAGTTTGAAGCATTCCCTAGGAAACACATTTAACCAATCCCCGCCCCCTAGTGGTTAACCCCTTCACTGCCTGTCACATTTACACAGTAATCAATGCAATTTTATAGCATTGATCGCTGTATAAATGTAAATGGTACCAAAAATGTGTCAAAAGTGTCCAATGTGTCCGCCATAATGTCGCAGTCACGAAAAAAAATCGAAGATCGCCACTATTACTAGTAAAAAAAAATAAATAAATATTTTTTTTTTAAAAATGCCATAAATCTATCCCGTATTTTATAGACACTATAACTTTTGCGCAAACCAATCAATATACGCTTATTGCAATTTTTTTTACCAAAAATATGTAGAAGAATAAGTATCGGCCGAAACTGAGGAAAAAATGTGTTTTTTTTTTAAAAATTGGGATATTTATTATAGCAAAAAGTAAAAAATATTGTGTTTTTTTCAAAATTGGCGCTCTTCTTTTGTTTATAGCGCAAAAAATAAAAACCGCAGAGGTGATCAAATACCACCAAAAGAAAGCTCTATCTGTGGGGAAAAAAAGGGCGTCAATTTTTTTTGGGTACAACGTCGCACGACCGCGCAATTGTCGTTTAAAATGCGACAGTGCTGAAAACTAAAAATTGGTCTGGGAAGGAAGGGGGTGAAAATGCCCTGTATTGAACCGGTTAATTATTCTTGGTATCTTCACACTATATAACATTTTACTGTGGTACACGCTTATATGATGGATGTTCTTTTCTTTAATTTCCCCAGTGACAGCCTGCCAGAATAGCTAGGATCTGCGAGAGCAGCTCCGTATTATACATTACTGTCCCTATACTATACCCTTCTGCCCCCTGTACTGTGTCCACTTACCCTCCCCCTGTACTGTACCCTCCTGCCCCCTGTACTGTGTCCACTTACCCTCCCCCTGTACTGTACCCTCCTGCCCCGTGTACTGTGTCCACTTACCCTCCCCCTGTACTCTGCCCTCCTGCTCCGCCCTGTACTCTACCCTCCTGCCCCCTGTACTGTGTCCACTTCCCCTCCCCCTGTACTGTACCCTTCTGCCCCCTGTACTGTGTCCGCTTACCCTCCCCCTGTACTGTACTCTCCAGTCCCCTGTACTGTGTCCACTTACCATCCCCCTGCACTGTACTCTCCTGCCCCTGTACTGTGTCCACTTACCATCCCCCTGTACTGTACCCTCCTGCCCTTGTACTGTGTCCACTTACCCTCCTGCTCCCCCCTGCACTGTACCCTCCTGCCCCCTGTACTGTGTCCACTTACCCTCCCCCTGCACTGTACTCTCCTGCCCCCTGTACTGTGTCCACTTACCTTTCCCCTGTACTGTACCCTCCTGCTCCTGTACTGTGTCCACTTACCCTCCCCCTGTACTGTGCCCTCCTGCTCCCCCCTGCACTGTACCCTCCTGCCCCCTGTGCTGTGTCCACTTACCCTCCCCCTGCACTGTACTCTCCTGCCCCCTGTACTTTGTCCACTTACCCTCCCCCTGTACTGTTCCCTCTTGCCCCCTGTACTTTGTCCACTTACCTTCCCCCTGTACTTTGTCCACTTACCCTCCCCCTGTCCAGTGTCCACTTACCCTCACCCTGTACCCTCCTTATACAGTTAATTTTTATCGCTTGAATTATTTGTCTTATTATGGGCATGAGTAGGGCCTCATGTTTAAGTTTTGCCTAAGGCCTCACAAAGCCTAGAGCCACCTCTGTTCAGAAGCAAATAGCTGTACCAGAAGAGAATCCATTCATTAATGGGGTCAGCTTGTGATAATGTAAGGTCCAGACTCAAACAATCCTGTCAGAGTATATAAGTGCAGCTACACCTTCAACAGCACCCCCTTCCCTGAAGGCAAACAGGGCTATCTGTACTAGGTTTCCCCCAGGACATAATGTACAAGACTATGTTCTCTGGCTCTAGAATGTCGCAAGTGGATCCTAGGATGAAGACAAAAAATGAAATTATCCTTGATTGCTGTAAAAAATTTTAACAAAACAGACATTATCATGAAGCAAACTCTTCAACAGTGAATGTGAGACGGTCTATTAAACAACTAAATGAGGAAAGGGGTAATATGAGCAACAAAGGAATACAAGGGGTAGTTTAATATTTTTTAGATGTAGCCATAACAATGATAAAGAGAGAGACTCATATCCAGAAAATTTTAGGTACGAAGCATTCTATATTTACACAGCTAAATAATTAGCCTAAAATTTGTTTGGTTTAAATTGGAAAGGATGTGTTGTACCATCAGCCTCCAGGGCACTCACCTTCAAATTAGGCATCTACAGTAAGCAGTCTCATAAAGATATCAATCTCAGTGCTATTAATGGTAAATGTGCATAAGGGGTCCCAAACCAATACAGTGCCTTTGGAGATTTGCAGTTTGTATTTGTGTTTTGTTGTCAATTAGCAAAAGGTAAATTACATTTCGGAAGATTAAAAAGAACGGTTTAAAGGCATCCAGTGACATAACAATCTTCCTTTTTAGCCAGATTAGGAAATAATTGCACATCTAAAAGCAGTTTATGACAACTCTGGCCAGCAAATACCATCTCTTCTAGATGGTATAGGATTTATCTGAAGCAAGGCAGTAGTATGCAGTCAGAGGGAAAGGCTATGTGTCCCGAAGAATAGGCAGAACAGAAGATAAACTGTATACAGTATATACAAGGGTAAGTCATACTTTTACTATAGTAATCTGAAGGTTAGCTGTACTGATTTCTGCAGGCACATGTCAGGAGATGGCACCTTTGTCATCACTTTATCGACTTGATCATCACTTAGTTTCCTTTGTCCCTGTTGCACAGAAAACACGGCTGTGCCACTCCAAAGAAGAACAGTGAAGGTGTACCAGGAGCCAAAATCCATTGAAGGCTTTCCTCACAATATGGGGACAGTGTTTTACCATGGTGAAGTTTTTATGGATGGAATGAGAAGTTCAAAAACTCACTACTGAGGTCAACATTATGCAAGTCCATGCCATGATCCTGGCGAACTGATGAGTGACTATCGATGAATCGATAAATCATATGCAGATTAGTCATGGTTCTGCATAAGAAAGTATCCATAACAAACGTTTTCATAAAATTTGTGCAGAATGGGTCCCAAAGCAGCAAGCACAATTGTCTAGCCATCTGCCAATGCTTACTAGACTGCTATGTCAACAAAGAGGACGCTTTTTAAGAATAGTTCTGCAAAACAGAGTTCTTGATCTCCTGAGTTCTCCATGCTTCATGTCCAGATGCTCCCCTGTCCTGAGCTGCATAGACACTGGCAAGTACTTCCTGCCCTTCTCCTCCATCAGCCATCTTGACCACACGGTCCCCAGCTGCAGCCATGTCGGTCTGCACCCAGACCTCAGCGGAGGATAGCGAGGCACCTTTGTGGTGGAACAAACACATAGAGATTGATTTATTAAAGGCAGTTGCTCCAGAGCTTAGTAAATGAGGTTAAGCTTCACTTTGCAAAGAACACCCAATCACATGCAAGGAAAATAAAAACAAAACAGCATTTTTGCTTGCACATGAGTGGATGATGAAAGTCAACAGAGCTTCTGCTAATTTCCTAAGCTGTGGAGCAACTGCTCTTGCAGAGTGCAACTGCATTTTGCAAAGTGCACAGTCTATAGGCCGTTAGTAAATCAACCCCATAGGGTCCCTCTTTACCTCCTACATCAGGGACTCTACCACGTCCATCCCTTCTCTGGCTGCTCAACTATCATGACTGTCACCATATGCTGGCTGATTACTCCCCAGAGATTCAGCAACGCTGCAGATTCTACACAAAAGTCTGCAAGCATCCCTGGGACAAGGGCAACAGGTTCAGCCTTCTCTACCTCAGTAAGCTTCAGATCGTTGCTGGGGATTGCACCCGCTCCTTTGACACCTCAAGGTGGCTTCAGAGCGGTTAGAAATTTGCTAGAGCGCAGTTTTCTCTACCTCATGCCTCAACTCCTGCATAAAGTTTTCTGGCAAGTATTTCAGCTAAGTACTCTGTGCTTGTTGGTTGTTTCTATAGAGTTCGCTTGAAACCTTTCTGTGTCAGAGCTCTTGCCCAGGAGCTCCAGCAAGCGCCGCCTTCATAATTTCAGGTGCCTCATTGGACTTGACTCTGTGTGCTGTTTGTACTCTACCTCCATCTCCCTCTATAAGTTTGATTATTCGGGTGCCTTTGCATCAGCATCCTTTCCCTCCTCCTGAACTCTTATCACCTTCCACCTTAGCCACGAGGCTTTTGCCTTTTTGGAATTCTTAGGACAATCCACTGGACATAGTACGCTTGCTATTGCCAGTTTCTTGTTTTCTGTTATGGTTATAGGCCGCTACCCACTTCCACCTGTGTTTCCTTTTGGGGTGGGGAAGGGTACAGGTAGGGTAAGCACAATCCTGTGACAGGGGTTCTGGTTCAATGGTTGTGTTGTGCTGTGGTGTTGGCTCCTGCCTGTCTTCATGTCCATCAGATGTCCATCTCCGCTTCCTGCCTTTCATGGTTATAACCCCCTGCTATGCCTACACATGATTGTGAATCATTTACTGTGATCTCCTGTAATGTCCAAGGCCTTAATTCAAAGTTTCAGCGAGCTTTGCTTTTCCAATGCATTAAACTGAAAACTCCCCATGTCCTATTACTGAACGAAACACATCTAGTAGGCAGCAAACTGATTGTGCTAAAAAAAAATCTTGGTTCAAAAGGCCTATAATGCTACGTACTCATTTGCTAGAGAGGTCTCTGTTTTGATCAGTAAATCTCTACATTGCGTGGTAGAGGCAGTACATACTGATCCTCATGGTAAATATATTGTCATGTCATGTGATGCCACTTTGTGGCATCAATACTATGTTATCACTGCTATTTATGTTGCTCCAAAATGATAAGCCCCAAAAATTGGATGGATTGCTTTACAATCTTGCATTGTTCCACTTTTGCGTACAGACCATGCATTCTCAGTGTGGCAAACACTTTCTTCACGTGTACTTGGTGAAATTCTAGTGAAGCTGAAATGATTAAAATATCACCCAGATACACAATAAAAAAAAAGCTCAAGATATTCTCTAAAAATATAATTTACAAAATGTTGGAGGGTGGCAGGAGCATTACAGAGTCCAAATGGTATTACGACGTACTTGAAGTGCCCAAAACACGCTCGGAAGGCAGTTTTTCACTCGTCACCTTCACGGATATGGACCAGATTGTAGGCACCCTGTAAATCCAACTTGGTGAAGCCACAGGCAGTGCAAAACCTTTGGAAAAGTTCTGAAATAAGCAAAAGTGGATAGCGGTTCTTGATAGTGATTTTATTGAGTTCTCGATAGTCAATGCATGGTCTGAGCAAGTGATCCTTCTTTCTGACGAAGAAGATCCTGGCCCCAGAAGGAGAGGAAGAAAGCTGAATAAATCCTATTTCTAGGTTCTCGTCAATATATAGCCGAAGAGCTTCCAGCTCCAGTTCAGATAAGGGGAATCTCAGCACCTGGAAGTACTTCAATCGAACAATCATAGGGCCAATGCAGTGGTAGTTTATCAGCCCCCTTTTTATCAAAAACATCTTAGAAATCATGGTACTCAGGAGGAAAGATCTGGCTAGCACTGGATACGGTTTGGACTGATAGGCATTGTGGAGGAGTTGTGGGGCCTGGAACCAGGCAGTGTTGATGGCAGTAAGGTGAATTAAAAGTTACTTCTCCCTTATCCCTGTCAATCTGCGGATTGTGGGCTTGCAGCCAAGGAATTCTAAGGATGATCAGAAACATGGGTGACCTCAACACATCAAAATGAAGAAACTCACGATGGCCTGAATCCGATGTAGCCAGAATGGGAAGGGTTTCTTGTGTGAAAGGTCCCGACTTTGGGATAGTACTATCTGCCAAATGTACATTGAGTCTTTGTTTCTTTAAAGCAAGGGGGATCTGCTGCTCTTTTGCAAGAGAAATGTCCAGGAAGCAGCTGCATGCCCCGGAATCAATGATGGCTTGGAGTTTGATTTCCCTTCCATCCATCTGCAGCGAGATGGGAAGGGTACCATGATTGGAAGCAGTCCCAGATACTTGAAAATAAACAGAATATTGCAGGGGTAGACTTACTTGGCCAAACGGGGCAGTTGCGGAGGAAATGTCTGTCTTTCCCACAGTAGAGGCAGAAGTTGGCCTGACATCATCTCACCTTCAACTCCAGAGTTAGGGCTAGGTGGAGGAGACCAATTTGCATAGGTTCCCCCTCCGATGAAGATGGGGCAGGGGGAACGGTAACAGTCAATGATGGTACCTTGGGTAACATCCAGGTGGGAAGAAAGGCGTTACTTCGTTCTGACTGCCGTTCCTGTAAACAGCGATCTAGCTGCATGGTCAGCTGGATAAGACCCTCCATGGATCTAGGGGCTTTGACTCTGGCAAGCTCATCTTTAGGTGCTTCCGACGGGCCATGACGAAGCTGGTGTCTTAAGGCAGCCTCATTCCAGCCAGTATCTGTGGACCATTTGCGGAATTCCACAGTGTATTCTTCCACAGGCCGACAGCCCTGCTGTAATGCATGGAGGGCGGCCTCGGCCGAAGCAGTTAGTTGAGGATCATCATATAGCTGTGCCATTGCCACAAAAGAATGCTGAAATAGTGTCCAGGACCGGGTTCTTTTGCTCAAGGAGTTTATGTATATAAAAAATGTGAAAGAAACCGCACTGTCTTAAACAAAAAATAGTAGCTGCCAGCACATCAGATAGTCTGTGGAAAAATAAACCAAATAAAATAGTGTAGTGCAGTGCTAATGCAATGAAAAAAACAGTGAAGATATCCCAATGAGAAATTGGGGTATATATAAGTGCAAATACAATAATATTATTAAACCACAATGTTGTTGAAGTGTAGGTCAACAGTGATAGTATATATAAAGTGCATATAGTCCATATATGACATCAAAATGGTGACTATAAATGAATGTGAACTGGTTGTCTGTAGATAATCCACCACCGTAAGGAAAGAGGCTTACCAGACAGGTTGAACCCAACAAGGTGTATGCCTGATGAGTCAACCAAGTTTTTGGTGTAACACACCCAAGGAGGTACAACAGCTACGACTTCCAATATATATATTGTATTTGCACTTATATATACCCCAATTTCTCATTGGGATATTTTCACAGTTTTTTTCATTGCATTAGGGCTGCACTATACTATTTTATCAAGAAGATTATGTGCCCATGATTGGGGTTCCTCCGTCAGCAGGGATATGGCGAACCCCACTTTTATGGACTCGAGAGAAAATATCCATGGTTGCAGGGCAATGTAAAACAGACAGGCATTCTGAAAAGCCCTGAATTTTCGTCTGTCCCCTGAAAAGCGCTCAGAAGTAGGGACCCTGGGTTCTGGTGATGGAAACATGACTGTAGAAGTTGCTGGCAAATGATCAATGGAGGTTGAAGGTGTCACTGCAGAAGCACTTGACGGACTTTGGTCAGTTGATGGGATGGTGACAGAGAGAGTTTGAAGTTGGCCTTCTAACTGGAAAAAACATCCTGCAAAGTTCTTCACAGCTTGAGTGAGTGCTGTGATTTGTTGGCACAGAGCCGCCAGCTGGGAAGCACCTCTTTCGGACTCTGAAATGTTGGCTGGATGATACTGGCTGTACCTGGTCTGAGGCCGATTTAACCACACAGTTCACCATATTTTTTTTTTTTTTTTTCACTCGTTACTTTATATCCTACTCTGGCTGATACATTCACCCCACTGGAGGGATATGACGTACTCAGCAATATCTAAAATATACTGGTGTTATTGCCTTTTTCGGTTACCTCTGAATATTTGGTGTAGACCGCACCACTGATAGCTATTAACTGAGTTCATACATTATAATCATTAGGATTCACTTACCACACTATATAGCATTCATTAAATTAGAGGGCAGCACCGTTTTTATTCTCATTTCATTTACTTATTTAATAATTGGACCCCCTGGGGTACTAATTAGGGATAGGCAGCAGCTCTCACACTGTCCTAAGCGCGGACCTATCTACCTTTATCGATTTGACGAGAGGGCTTCCCTTGCAGCTAAGTGCCAAGCACCCCTGAAGGTGGGAACAGGGAGTGCTGGACTCAAATAAGCAGGAGTGTCTGGAAATGGAAATGGTTTGCAGCCCAGAGAAACTGGATAGCTGTCAGCTGGTCTGTCAGGGCAGATGGCAGGACCTCTGTAGCCCCAGGTGTGTAGCTGAACCAGGGCAGTGACCACAGGCAAGATGGCACTCGAGGAAGAATCAAGAACAGGCTAGCAGGACATACTGAAGAGGCAAAGTCAGGATGAGAGCCAAAGTCATAACAAGGGAGGCGAACCAGGGAGTATGCAGAAGGTTAGTTAAGGGCAAGCCAGGGTCATACATGGTAGAGCAAGAAAAACAGAGTCCTTAGAGCAAGCTGGGGTCAAAACCAGGGATCAGGCAGCAGAGAATTCCAGAGGCAAGCTGGGTCGGTAACAGATAATCCAAGAATACAAGAAATACAGGAGCAAGGAGTATTGGTAGCTAAAGATCATCCAGCAAAGTCTGAGTGCAGCCAATGACCTTATATAGGGCGTTTGGCTCCAGTTCTGGCAGCAGGTGTGCAGGAACATGTGCCAATGCAAAAGTTTGTGTGCATGCGCGCATTTCTATGCAAACGAGCATGGTCACGTAAAGCATTGGCAACTGTGCCAGGTCTTTTCTTCAGCATTTGCACATCTTTATTCTTCTGACTCCTTTTCTTGTTCAAGTATTTTATTAAAGATTATCAGAATACATTGAGTGTATTTACATCATTCTGTTAATATAATCTTATTACAGGAAAGTATATTGCTAGTCGAATGTGACATTTCAATTCATAAAACTGTTTAGTTAAGAATTAAATCAAAACTACTCCATGCAGTAAATTAATACTTTTCAGTCTAAACAAGAGTCTACCTTATATATAAATTATGTAAAGTCGCTAGTATATCTGGTGCTCTTTCAATAGTAGAACAGTAGACCTCCACCTAACCAAAAAATATGTCTACTCACTTCAGTAGCTGTCCCTCATCACAAAGGTCAATAGCGCATGACATCACATTCATTACCCAAGTAATTATAAAACTCCTCCAGGCAGCATAGCTCTTCAGCTCAATTTTATCAACATCCACAACTCAGAGCCACATAGAATATCCTCCAGTATTAGCCCAGACTGATGGATCCCAAATAATGCTCTCAAAGAAAGGTTGTTGCTAATTCTTTAAGGCTGGGTTCTTTTGACCGGCTCTCCATGAAGCCGGTTTACATACCTTCACTGTGGCTCCGGTACGAATTTGCGCAGGAGCCCTGTGCGTTTTTTGGTCCGTTTCACGTCCCAATTCAGCCAAAAATTCAGGCTGAAATCAGACCTGAAACGGTGAACCAGGACGCACTGGACCCCTGCTGGGAGCCGCATGCGGCGATAGTGTGAACCCAGCCTTACACTCCCAGGTTCTGTCCAATGGGTTTCATTAATAGTGACATCAGCAGGGGCTTGTTTGTTGTTTTTTCTTTTTGAGCCTACCTGTCAGTCCTTGCACCTGTTGTGATATTGGGGGAACAACTAGCTGGGTTGCAGAACAACACAATGTTTGCCATTAAAAACACAGTCGTTATTATGATCTTTGCAGGCTTGTCTTTTGCTAGATTAAAATAAAAAAAAAACAGTACTTCTTAAAGTCCTATACATTTTTTTTCATGTATCCTTAAAGCCCAACGTGATTTTCAACTTGTATTTTTACTTGTTATTATTCACGTGTAATTTATGGAGTTGATCATTTAAACTGTGGCTTTTAGTAACCTTTTTATGTGTGTTGTATTGTGGTGATTCATGTTAAATTTCATGTACATTAAACATTTTGATTTCAAATCAAATACTTATGTAATTATGCCCTATAAATCATCGTAAAATGTACATAAAATTTGAATCAGAGGCACATTTAGCAACGTTTTTAGCTCTGGGATGTCTGTAAGAAGTGAAGCTCAAGGGTCATCAAGGCCTAAGTGGAAAAAGTTTGAGAATCAGTAGCTCAGCAGACAAAGGTCAGCCTTAGGTTAAGCTCTAGGATAAGGAAAAGCTGAGGCTATTAGAGAAAAAAACTACCAGGCTTAGGACACAGTGTCCATCTTGCTTCCGTGCAAAACAGCCATGAAGCATGAGCACGTTAAGAAAAAACTATGAACTGGCAGTAAAGAAATGGAAAACATTTTGCAGGTAGACAGTGACCTTTTTTAAAGGACAAGTCTGTTTTTGCAAAGACCTTCCAGTTCCTATCTCTAGTCCCTAAAATTCCACACAGGGCTGCCTGTAGTGCACCTATGCACCACACTAAGTTTTACTAGCAGGGATGCAGATCATGTGGGAGGCATGGCTAGATTGATCATGCTTACTCAGAAAGAAGTTTGGAAGATTTCTTTCTTTAAAGGGAATCCCTCCCAATAGCAAGATACTCATGAGAAACCTAAGGTGGAAGCTGCCATTATCTGATTTTCATGATGCATAAAAAATCTGCAAAAATTAAACTCACCTATCAACTAATTGAACTATGGACATGTGTCTTTATTTCAGCCTGTGTTAACATGCTACTACAAGTGATGTCTAAAATAGAATGAAGCCCAGTCAGAGAATAAAATTTTTTACCCGAGGCTTTTTCTACGGGTATTTTTCTTTTTGGTTATTTCCTTTTAGCAAACTTGAGTTTCTATTTAGCCTACTGTTTTCAATACTCCTAAATGTATCTGAAACATTGCCAAATCTTTTCCCCTAGGTAAAGCACACCTAATTACCTTTTCAATTATTAATAATTATTACTAATATGAGGACTTTAGAACACATAAAATGTTGTGTATTATACCTTGACAGATTTATTTTTTGTTAAGAACTTATGAATTAATAGAGGCTCTATTCTGCTATTTTTATCTGCACAAAGTTCCTTTCATCTGCCATCTTTGACATGATTACCAGTGAAAAGGTGTTGTTGTGCTATTGGCAAGCCGCAATTATGCTAGTTGAGGATTTCAGCAGAAGATCTATATTACATATAAATCCTTGTAAATACAGTCCACTTAGCAGAGACTTAAAATGTACAACATTTGCTAAGGCCCTTTATAATCCCAATAGGATGTGATTTCCTTTGCCAAGAGCGTGCCAGTGTTGTAGCAGAATCAGATGTCCTCATGAAACCTTGCAATGTTCAGAAGGTACATTTGTGGCTCTGCATTATCTGTTACACACAGGATATGAGGTACAAATGAGATGCTTCATTTGGCTTCCTATTCTTGCCAGTGGTCAGTGGTTCCTGTAGGAAGAATAGGTTTCTATGAGGCAACACACAACACAGATCTTTTCACAGCAGACAGAGCAGCAGCCAGATATTGGGAAAATGCATCAACTGGTTGGTTTTCCATCTGGACTATTGCTCTTCAAATGAAAGTGTTACTAAACCCAGTAATATGAAAATAGTTAATACCCCCCCCCCACAGTGCCCCCAGCTTATAAATGTTCTTTTTACATTGAAATATTGCCACTCTGACTCTTTTTGTCTGATCTGTATACCACGGTCAGTGATAAACTGCACAGTTTCTCCAGTTCATGCTGAGAGTTCAGGTGGGAGGAGATTTCCACTTCAGCCTGTTTACACGCCCACATGTGTGATGTCAATATCATGTGACCTGGCTAGCTCTGAGAACAAGTAAATATTCTCTCCAGCATAAATGACACAACTGAGCATGTGCAGGTTGGCTACCCTACCTGTGTTAGCTGGCTTTCCCCAGATAGACAGTGCAGGAGGGAAGAATCTGTGCATACAGGATAAAACAGCCTTTTTTCTCAATGCAGAGTATTAACCCCTTAAGTTCCACAGTGCGTATAAGAAGCATGCTATGCTGCATATACAGACAGATTTTACTGTTGTGGGTTTAGTAACACTTTAAGCATGGTATCAAAACACCCATTCAGCACAAAGTCATGCATGATTACACAAAATTTGCTTGCTTGGCAGTTGACCATTAATAAAATATGTCTAACAATTTAATGTCAATTTTCACTTTAATTTCTTTATTAACCACTTATTAACCAATTAACTCCGGAAGATTTACCCCGCTTTATGACCAGGTCATTTATTGCGATACGGCACTGCGTTAATTTAACTGACAATTGCGTGGTCATGCAGCACTGTACCAAAATACATTTTATGCAATTTTTTTCCACAAATAGAGCTTTTTTTTGGTGGTATTTGATCACCACTGCGTTTTTTTATATTTTGCGCTAAGAACAAAAAAAGACCAAAAATTTTGAAAAATAAACAACAACATTTTTTACTTTCTGTTATAAAACATATCCAATAAAAAAAAATCAAAAAATCAAATTTCTTCATAAGTTTAGGCCAATTTGTATTCTGCTACATATTTTTGGTGAAAATATCCCAATAAGCGTATACACGATTGTTATAGCATCTAAAAACTATGGTATATATTTATGGAATTTTTATTAATTTATTTTTTCTATACTAGTAATGGTGGAGATCAGCGACTTATAGCGGGACTGCGATAACACTAACTGTCTCTTTGCGGGAACCAGTGACACTAATACAGTGATCAGTGCTTAAAAATATGCACTGTCACTGTACTAATGACACTGGCTAGCAAGGGGTTAAACATCTAGGGCAAAGATTATGAAAATAAACTGCGATTAGGGCACGTCTATAGGGTCAGATGCCACAGGTTGCTGCCTCCCTTACACAAAGTACCCAATGAGGTGCTTTGCAGAACGTATTGAAAAATAATTATAAGATATGGGTGTAATGGCGCTACCTAAAAACTTAACTGGGATAGCCTTAAAGTGATAAACCCCTACTATTGGTTATGTATCTATAAGGTATTAGACATCAAAGGGTACGTCCCCCTTATATTATGAGTAGTACTTCAAATACATAGGTGTGTTTACAATGATGTATGCTTTGGGAGAAATATAGTGCAACCAATCAAGTATCGCACAGCAAGAGGTTGTCTTACAGCGTCTGGTGGTAGAGTCAGAGGCTGTACTACATAAAGTGCATTTATTGAGACCGTATTCCATATACTATAAAATTATTTTTATACATAATTAGTGCCCGCATCACCAGTTAGATGCATCATGGAGAATGTGTTATCCATAAAACAGTACACATGCTGTGTATATAGGTCAAATCATCTTGATCAAAAACCATATGTGTGATAAATCATGGATCAAAATCGCATGCATGCAAGACAGAAAATGTTATCAAGAAAATTCCAGTAATTAAATCTCAAATAAAATATAACAGTCCCATAAGTTGGTACTATGTTGACTTAATGAAATTCCCAATGGTGACTTTGGTGCTGCAACAGTTGTCTGGTGACTCTAGTGCTCCCCCTTATGGTTGCCTACTCACCAGCTCCCGGAACCCCAACAGGGGTATTACGCCTGTAGTATATTAGACTGGGTTGCTCTGCTTGCTGTTTCCTGCGATAGGTGCCTTTGATGTAATCAGCTCCCCAAGCCCCATACAGGGGTGATGCGCTTATGCTGGAATTGAAATAGACCACTGTGCGTACTATATTCTATGTTAGATGTCTCCTGTGCGTCCCGATCCGTGGAGATGTTGCATTCCCTCATGTATTAAGAAAAAAGAGCTTCCATGGCGTAATAAAGTAAGATCACTTTATTTAAAAGCATATATGCCCACAAAAAAAGGGACTACTCTCTCGTATGCCCTGGAGGTGACGTGTAGAGCGTGATGCCGTTGTGCGCGCTTCGTCACATGACGTCCTCAGCAACGGTACCACACTCTTGCCTCTGTAAGATTTTATAGGGCGAGAGCGTCCATGCTAAGGCCGCCCCTCAGATTGCGGGGCTAGGAATTATGTGTAACTGTTCCAAGACTATAGCTTAACTAGATGTAATCCAGATTAGTTTCCCATCTGTCACAATATAAAATCTATATGTCCGATTTGTATACCCATATTACTATGCATAAGGATCATGGAAGCGCTCTCCATTAAGACAGAAGAAATTCATATACAGTATATATGGTTAACCGAGCTCCCCCTGCTGGTCCTACATGGAAACAGCAAGTGGGTTGATTCAGTATACTACCACTACAAAAGAGATATTCACACAGTTCATCATACAGAGTTATGCACCATAATTAACCACAGACTTAAAAATGCAGTTACGTGCCCAAACATTACCAGCAATGTTGCTTGGGCATACAATAACTGCCCTATTGTATATACAGCTAGAGTGCAGGATTATTAATGTCCATGGGATGATGTACCAGATCAGAGAACATAGCCAGTCTCCAAAAAGGGGAAATCTGATGACAGCCAGATCTCCCATATGATAGGTATTATATGTAAAGAACTACAAATAGATTTATTTTATAAATGATTACTAAGTGATAATTAATAAATAATAAGTGATAAAAATATTTACATAAACAATATGAATGATTAATGCAAAAATGATTTTAGTGACTAGTAACAACCACTGTGCATGTAGTGGGATCATTGTAGTTCTCCTATATCCATGCAGGATCCATTTAAGGGTCCCGCATGGTAGGAGCTAAACTCATAAATGTTGTGAATAATTATATTTACCGTAAATAATGTAGTGCTGAGTGCCATATTTCATAATAGACCACCAATGATAATAATACTATGCAGTTTACCCTAATACAGTATGGGTTGTGTACCAGTATATTATGTTGGTATATACCTGAAAGGCTTGTGATTGATTGGGTATATAATTTATACCTATGTAGACAACATAGGTATAAATGCAATTAGTTAAATGGTATGTGTATAAGGGCTAATTTGGCTCATGGGAAAACAAGGGGAAAAAACGACAAATGTATGGGGGAGACGAAAATGCCCATGAGTAACCCCCAGAGAATATGGTTATGTCCCCAAGTGACGCAGTAGTGTACAGTTGACAGAAGCTTGGGGGGGGGGTTCTTGTTGTCATGGGTTGGCAATAAAACAGTTGAGGTCTATGTCTAGGTTGAGGCCCCTAGGAGCTAGGGACCTCAGCCTATATATCCAAGCTGTTTCGTTCTGTGAAATAAGGGTAGTCTTGTTGCCTCCTCTCCAATGGTCTTTTATGGAGTCAATGCCATAAAAGATTAGGCCTGATGGATCTCTTTTATGCACTTGGTCAAAATGGCGTGACAAATTGTGTTTAGGAAAGCCTTTCCTTATATTCTTAATGTGCTCACGTATAAGGGCCGAGTGGTTCTGCCCACATACTGGAGATGGCAAGGGCATTCAATGACGTACGTCACATGGGTGCTGTGGCACGTGATCAGATTCCTGATTGTATATTCTCTCTGATCAACCTTAGATTTAAAGGTTTCTCTCCTACGGGGTACCTTCTTACTAACCCTACAGGGTAAGCATCTCTGGCATTTATAAAAATCCTTTAGATTAGGAAAGATCTCTATCTGCTTCGGGGGGGTTGATGACATTGTGGACCAGATGATCACGGAGGTTCGGGGCTCTTCTGTAGATGAAATTTGGTTTATTCGGCAGTATCTTGGCCAGCACTCTGTCTTCCTTAAGGATAGGCCAATACTTCCTGAAGATTTGTTCTAGGTTTTTATATTGGCTGTTAAATCCTGTTATGAATGCTGTATCCATTGGTTTGTTCTTTCTTATATTTTTTGTGAACAATTGCCTTCTATCCATACTTGCTACATCAGTTTTTAATTTTACCAGCTTGTCCTTATTATAGCCTTTTTCACAGAATTGTTCAATCAGCCTGTCTGCTTGGGCCAAAAAGTCCTCAATGGTGTCACAGTTTCTCCGTAATCTCAATAGCTGTCCTTTTGGAATGTTACCCTTCCATTGTGGATGGTGACAGCTAGTAATAGGTATGTACCCATTTTTATCAGTGGCCTTGAAGTACGTTTTGGTGCATAATCTATCTCCATTCTTGAAGATCTCTAAATCTAAGTACTCAATGTGTTGGTGATTCTATTTACCAGTAAAGGTAAGGCCATATCTATTGTCATTGAGATTGTTTAGAAACTGTTCAAACTCCTCTGGTGTCCCTTCCCAGATTATGAACAGGTCGTCAATGTACCTCCGATAGAACTTGAGGTGAGGGATGTTCCTTATATATAAATACTCCTCCTCCCACATATTCATGAGGAGGTTGGCTACGCTCGGTGCGTAGCGTGCCCCCATTGCGACTCCTTTCTGTTGGACATAATAGTTGTTATTGTGCCAGAAGTAGTTACAGCTCATTGCAAGCTCTAGACCCTCCAGTATGTAGTTAATCTGTGGTTGTCTCATCCCTGTGTGTTCATGTAAGGCTTTCTCCACACCACGTAGGCCATCTTTTTGCACAATGCTGGTGTAAAGAGAATTGACGTCAATTGTAGCAAGTATGTAGTTCTGAACTCCATTAATTTCCTGTAGATCTTGCAAAAGTTGTGAGCTGTCGAGTAGATAGGATTTACCCTTGCATACCATTGGTTTTAAAAATGTATCCAAATATTCACCCAACCTCGAGAAGATGGAGTTTATCCCACTGACTATGGGTCTCCCGGGGGGCTTTTCCAGCCTTTTATGAATTTTGGGGGTGTAATAGATGACAGGGGTCTTTGTAGATGGCCATCAAGCAGAACATCAAGCAGAACATGAAGAACAGAGAACATATGGATACCCCAGGAGAGAGTGGGACAACCAACATGGAGGGAACACAGGACCTACCCAGAGACCCACCGTAAGAGGAAGCAGACCAGAGGAACAAGAGGGGGGAAAAAGAAAAAGAAAAAGGGAGTATTAGGAAAGGGAATCTACAACCTCAGCAAAATCCAATTTACCCAAGAGGAAATGAAGATCTTGGATTTAGGACTGAAGTATGCACCAGAAAAACCCTTAGATGAGTTCCAAACATATATAGACCTCAAAAAGTTTATGAGGAAGCTTAATCTCAAAAAACACTTTGCCGAAAATGAAGGTACACGAATAAGCGTGGAATCGGTCTATACACATACCCAACTTAAGAATAAATCTACCTTCAATCCAAATACCCCAGGAAACCAATGCATGGCAGCATTTGAAAAAATGGTAGAAGAAGATCTAAGAAAATTGGAAAAGAACAACAATCATAAAGCCAAAAAGATCTGGAAAACCATTAGGGCACTAAGTAAAAAGAATGAGGTAGTCATACGACCAGCAGACAAGGGGGAGGACTGGTGATCCTCAATAAGGAAGATTACGAGGAGGAAATGAACAATCTGTTACAAGTGGAGAACACATATAAGAAATTAAAAAGCAACCCTAAGCAGATGTACAAGAAAAAGCTTAAGGCATTTGTACAAAAAGGAAAAGATAGCGGAATACTTAACATCCAGGAAGCGGAATACCTTGTATCCAATTCTACAAAGACCCCTGTCATCTATTACACCCCCAAAATTCATAAAAGGCTGGAAAAGCCCCCCGGGAGACGCATAGTCAGTGGGATAAACTCCATCTTCTCGAGGTTGGGTGAATATTTGGATACATTTTAAAAACCAATGGTATGCAAGGGTAAATCCTATCTACGCGGCAGCTCACAACTTTTGCAAGATCTACAGGAAATTAATGGAGTTCAGAACTACATACTTGCTACAATTGACGTCAATTCTCTTTACACCAGCATTGTGCAAAAAGATGGCCTACGTGGTGTGGAGAAAGCCTTACATGAACACACAGGGATGAGACAACCACAGATTAACTACATACTGGAGGGTCTAGAGCTTGCAATGAGCTGTAACTACTTCTGGCACAATAACAACTATTATGTCCAACAGAAAGGAGTCGCAATGGGGGCACGCTACGCACCGAGCGTAGCCAACCTCCTCATGAATATGTGGGAGGAGGAGTATTTATATATAAGGAACATCCCTCACCTCAAGTTCTATCGGAGGTACATTGACGACCTGTTCATAATCTGGGAAGGGACACCAGAGGAGTTTGAACAGTTTCTAAACAATCTCAATGACAATAGATATGGCCTTACTTTTACTGGTAAATGGAATCACCAACACATTGAGTACTTAGATTTAGAGATCTTCAAGAATGGAGATAGATTATGCACCAAAACGTACTTCAAGGCCACTGAGGGAATGCAACATCTCCACGGATCGGGACGCACAGGAGACATCTAACATAGAATATAGTACACACAGTGGTCTATTTCAATTCCAGCATAAGCGCATCACCCCTGTATGGGGCTTGGGGAGCTGATTACATCAAAGGCACCTATCGCAGGAAACAGCAAGCAGAGCAACCCAGTCTAATATACTACAGGCGTAATACCCCTGTTGGGGTTCCGGGAGCTGGTGAGTAGGCAACCATAAGGGGGAGCACTAGAGTCACCAGACAACTGTTGCAGCACCAAAGTCACCATTGGGAATTTCATTAGGTCAACATAGTACCAACTTATGGGACTGTTATATTTTATTTGAGATTTAATTACTGGAATTTTCTTGATAACATTTTCTGTCTTGCATGCATGCGATTTTGATCCATGATGCATCTAACTGGTGATGCGGGCACTAATTATGTATAAAAATAATTTTATAGTATATGGAATACGGTCTCAATAAATGCACTTTATGTAATACAGCCTCTGGCTCTACCACCAGACGCTGTAAGACAACCTCTTGCTGTGCGACACTTGATTGGTTGCACTATATTTCTCCCAAAGCATACATCATTGTAAACACACCTATGTATTTGAAGTACTACTCATAATATAAGGGGGACGTACCCTTTGATGTCTAATACCTTATAGATACATAACCAATAGTAGGGGTTTATCACTTTAAGGCTATCCCAGTTAAGTTTTTAGGTAGCACCATTACACCCATATCTTATAATTATTTTTCTAAACATCTAGGGCGATTAAAGAGTTAACTATGTGCCTAGCCAGTGTTTTGTGACATGTGTATGCTGCTTTTACTAAGGGAAGATATGGATTTTGTTCCCTGCTTCGCAGGGACACAAAATTCATCCCTTCGCCCATGTCAGAACTGAGATCTGCCTTGTTTACATAGGCAGATTCCATTCCGTGTGTTTTACCCACAATCGGTGGGTGCCAGAGACGGCACCCGCAGATCGGCTTCTGCTGTGATTAATCACAGCAGAAGTGGCCCGTCAGTGGCGCACGCACGCCCCCCCCACAGGAGGAAGTGCAGAATCATGTCTACATATGTCATCCTGCACAAGGGGGATGCCCTGTAGCAGTAAATTTGCTATAGGGCGGTCCAGAACTGGTTAAAGAAACTTTATTATCAGCCTGAAAAAGAAGGTTGACAATACTTTCCAGTCCAGCTACCTTTCAAACTACATGGGTTGAAATCAGCACCCCATACCTCTAGATATGCCAGATGAATGTGCCAGTGCCACTGCTTCTTTATCAGTATGTCACTTTAAAATGCAAAGGATTTTTCTTTAACCACTGGCAAAGTATACATTTCAAATAAAATTATGTTAGTTATTTATTAGGTTAAAAGTTAGGCTAGCTTCATAAGATTGCCTCTAGAAGGGACATTTATATAGGCATGGGTGAGGTAATCCTCTTCTGAGAAAAAATATGTAATTTACATAGTAAGAAAATATACTTTCACCATCAAGTCTCTAACAGTAAAATTTCATATGCCAAATAAATTACAGCAGGCCAGGAATTGTGTCCTATAATTTCTCTCACTGCCTCCATTTAAATAGTGAATCACTATTAGTTTCATAGAAAAGCAAAGAAGCAAATGAGTGAATTTGTTTACCAGACTGGGTAATCCACCAAATATTAGGTAGAGAGTAATCACTGCTTGTAAGTTGGAGACATCCTGTATGGACGTTATTTTACTGCATAGCTTAGTGTTATCTGCAAAGACTGAAATGGTACTTTTAATCCCAGACCCTATATCATTTATAAATATATTAAAAAGTAAGGGTCCCAGCACTGAACCTTGGGGTTCACCACTGATAACCTTAGACCATTCAGAGTAATGCCGCGTACACACGGTCGGATTTTCCGACAACAAATGTTCAATAGGAGCTTGTTGTCGGAAATTCCGACCGTGTGTAGGCTATATCGGACATTTTCTGTCGGAATTTCCGACAAACAAAATTTGAGATCTGGATCTCAAATTTTCCGACAACAAAATCCGCTCTCGTAAATTCCAATCGTGTGTATACAATTCTGACGCACAAAGTTCCATGCATGCTCTGAATCAATTACGAGACGGAAGCGCTCGGTCTGGTAAAACTAGCATGAGTTTTGTTACGCTGCAAATTTTAAAATCTTTTGATGCAGCGCATTCTCTTCTTCTTTATAATGCAAGAATAATGAAGTTGTTTTGCTGCTGATATTCACACAGAGTTCTCACAACCTGATTTCTTTATTGTTTCTCGTAATCTCATGAATATTTTTTTTTTTTATAGTGATCTCCATAATTTTTCTCTTTCGTTTTGTGTCAAGTTACCACAACCATTATTATCTTCTATTTTTTAACCTCAAGGAGGTTGACATTGTATTTTTGAAATGGACCTGCCTACTCACAAACAAACTGTCCTTTTTGAAGTAAAACACATAGGCAAGTATTTGTGAAATAGCCATTTATTATGGGTCATAACAAAATAAAGAGGAAGGCAACGCTGGAGAAACTGGTGAAATTTGCGAAGCCTTTGTACCCCAGGGCAGACATCAATTATTTTACAGTCAAAATTGTTCCCTGAGGAGTTCTTATAATAGTGAGCACAATCCAGTCCAGGACTACAAGAGATCAGGAACAGCAGCAGATGACATATCTGTCCCCAGGATGTGGTCATACAACAGCCTGCGTCTTTTGTCAGACCAGACTGAACCCAGGCCATCACTTTCTTGTCTTCCTTCCACGCTTCCTTCCACGCTTGCTTCCAGGCTGTGGCTCTGGTGTTGTAGTTGTGGCAGGAGGTGGAGGAGGAGGAGGAGGACCATGGTTGAACTCACAAACGTGGCTTTGGCTTGTGAGTTTGCCCCTCAACCCCTTATTTAGGGCTTGTAAGATAACTTCCTCACATAGGAGGTGTTGGCCCTCCTCCATTTCCTGCATTTTGCAGGCTGCCATGTAGGCATAGTCCTCTTGAATATTGGGGGAGTTATGAGGGCTGCAGTAGCCTTCCAAATTAGCCCAAGTGCTGCCTCCCCCAGGTTACTCCTCTTCAGGAGGAGGGAGGGAGGGACCTGGGATTCGGGCAGGCTACGGGGCCTGGCCACCGCCTGGCTGCCACTTACCCCCGCAACCTCGTGGCTGCCACTTTCCATGGCCTCCTCCTGGCTGAGACTTTCCTGTGTAAAAAGGGACATAGTTTTAGTTTTTGGTTCATTAAACACACAATTTTCAGTTCATGACTGTTGCAAATTGAATGTTAATAAATAGAAAAGACTATCATTCTGACCCCAGCATTTTTCATTCTTGTCCCAATCATTTGTGGCTACTACTGTCTATTGATATGTAAAACACTTTGTAAAATCAGAAATTACTAATCAATAATAACTTCTAGTTAAGATCATTAATAATTTGACTAGAAATATGTTGAACAATGCTATACCTGACTCAAGCTGGGCTCCTTTATTTCTTCCGGCTGGAAGGCCCAGGTTGGACGTCGGAAGCCTCAGCTGAGGTGGAAGGAAACCTTGAAGGAAGATTGGAGAGTACTGGCCTGGGTTCAGTCTGGTCTGCCAGAAAATGCAGTCTGTCATAGTACAACAGCCTGGGTACATAAATGTCATCTGCTGCAGCTCCTGATCTCTGGGAATCCTGGACCTTCTTGCACTCCCTATTATAAGTGCTCCTCATGCCACCAATTAGGGCCTTCAAATAGGGGATGTCTGCCATGGGGATCATCAGCTTCACAAATTCCAGCAATTGATCCAGCGCTGCCTTCCTCTTTGGTTTATTGTTATAAAAGGGGTGGTTTACCTGCCACAGACAGTGCAGCTTCCTGTACATATCAAGGAATATGGGGATAAAGTCCTCATCATTGAATAGATCCATTTTATCTGCAAGACACAACACAAGACAAACCCTAATGTCAGGCTAAACTCTCCTAATCTTGTCCCAATAGAGGTCTCAATCTAGAATCAGTATGGGCCACTGATGCACCAAGTTAAAATTGTACAAGTGCAAGTACAATTGTACAAGTGCATTCAGACAAGAGAGGAGATTTTAAGGCCTCAAATATGTCCTTTATAGAGATGGTGGAGATGGTGGACATCTTGAAAAGGGCCGACTATGATGGGAAGCATGGACCTTACCCAAACCTAAATGTGAGAAAGGCCAAGATCATGACTAAAGTTGTGAAAAGTCTGCACAGGAATTTTGGGGTACTGCGACCCAAGGATCAACTGAGGAAACGCTGGTCAGACCTGAAAATTGAGGGAGCAGGATCAGTACAGAAAGTTCAAGAGAGTTCTTCAAAAAAGTAAGTATTTGTCGTGTGTTCCTATTATTCTTATTATGTTTGTGCTGCTCCATGTGTTTTTCTTTACTGTTGTACATTTTAAAATGGCAACTTTCAGGTTCGTGGGCACAGTAATCATTCGTAGTAAACATTGTTCATCCACTAATACGATGTTTTTGGCAGATCCAGGTTAACTACATTTGTTCAGGCCTATTTGTATTAAAAGAAGGTTATGACATTGTTGTCTAGATGGGTTTGTACTGAAATGAAATTAAAATTTGGTTCAGTGTAAGGAGAGGACACTCAGCAGCTGTTTACACATCTGGACGCAGGAGCACTAGTGTGGGACATGAGAACAAACTTTTTAGGTTGTCCCACACAGGTGCTCCAGAGGATACTAGGGGTGTCTCCATGTGTGAAAATTGTACAAAAAAGGTAAGCATTCCAGCTTTAGAAAGGGAAAAAAATAATGTCTTCAGCTTGGAACTCTGCCAAAAAAGACAATTGTATGACACTTCCAAGCAATGTTTCATATTACTATTTCTCGCCTCAAATATCTGTGTGCTAAGTATTCCTATTTTAGATTCACATAGGGGAGAAAAGACTCGGGACATCTGAGGACACCAGGGACCCCCCACCTTCTAAAGAAGAGAAAATCCCCACACCACAGCCAGAAGATGTGGAGGAAGGAGAGGTTTATGATGTGGGCGAAATAGTGACCACAACAGGTGAGTGTCTGAGACCACAGCTTCAGGTAATAGATGTATGCCTGCATATTTATAATACATGGTGTTTTTTTTACTTTAGGTGATGTGGATGTTGTGGAAGAAGAATCTCATTTCACAAGTGCACACGTCCTCATTAGGGATGAGCTTCGAGTTGTTGGCTGTTCGCAAGTTCGCCGAACAGCGAACAATTTGGGGTGTTCGCGGCAAATTCGAATGCCGCGGAACACCCTTTAAAAGTCTATGGGAGAAATCAAAAGTGCTAATTTTAAAGGCTAATATGCAAGTTATTGTCATAAAAAGTGTTTGGGGACCTGGGTCCTGCCCCAGGGGACATGGATCAATGCAAAAAAAAGTTTTAAAAACGGCTGTTTTTTCAGGAGCAGTGATTTTAATAATGCTTAAAGTCAAACAATAAAAGTGTAATATCCCTTTAAATTTCGTACCTGGGGGGTGTCTATAGTATGCCTGTAAAGGGGCGCATGTTTCCTGTGTTTAGAACAGTCTGACAGCAAAATGACATTTTGAAGGAAAAAACTCATTTAAAACTACCCGCGGCTATTAATGCATTGCCGACAATACACATAGAAGTTCATTGATAAAAACGGCATGGGAACCCCGAACCAAAATTTTAAAAAAAAATGACGTGGGAGTCCCCCTAAATTCCATACCAGGCCCTTCAGGTCTGGTATGGATATTAAGGGGAACCCCGGCCAAAATTTAAAAAAAAAAATGACGTGGGGTTCCCCCTAAATTCCATACCAGACCCTTCAGGTCTGGTATGAATTTTAAGGGGAACCCCGCGCCAAAAAAAAACAAAAAAAAACGGCGTGGGGTCCCCCCAAAAATCCATACCAGACCCTTATCCGAGCACGCAACCTGGCAGGCCGCAGGAAAAGAGGGGGGGACGAGAGTGCGCCCCCCCCTCCTGAACCGTACCAGGCCACATGCCCTCAACATTGGGAGGGTGCTTTGGGGTAGCCCCCCAAAACACCTTGTCCCCATGTTGATGAGGACAAGGGCCTCATCCCCACAACCCTGGCCGGTGGTTGTGGGGGTCTGCGGGCGGGGGGCTTATCGGAATCTGGAAGCCCCCTTTAACAAGGGGACCCCCAGATCCCGCCCCCTCCCTGTGTGAAATGGTAAGGGGGTACAAAAGTACCCCTACCATTTCACTAAAAAACTGTCAAAAATGTTAAAAATGACAAGAGACAGTTTTTGACAATTCCGTTATTTAAATACTTCTTCTTTCTTCTATCTTCCTTCATCTTCTGGTTCTTCTGGTTCTTCTGGCTCTTCTGGTTCTTCCTCCAGCGTTCTCGTCCAGCATCTCCTCCGCGGCGTCTTCTATCTTCTTCTCCTCGGGCCGCTCCGCACCCATGGCATGGGGTGGAGGCTCCCGCTCTTCTCTTCATCTTCTTCATCTTCTTCTCTTCTTCTCTTCTTCTTTTCTTCTCTTCTTAATTTTCTTCTCCGGGCCGCTCCGCAATCCATGCTGGCATGGAGGGAGGCTCCCGCTGTGTGACGGCGCTCCTCGTCTGACAGTTCTTAAATAACCGGGGGCGGGGCCACCCGGTGACCCCGCCCCCCTCTGACGCACGGTGACTTGATGGGACTTCCCTGTGACGTCACGGGGAATGCCACAGGGAAGTCCCGTCATGTCCCGTGCGTCAGAGGGGGGCGGGGTCACCGGGTGGCCCCGCCCCCCGTTATTTAAGAACTGTCAGACGAGGAGCGCCGTCACACAGCGGGAGCCTCCCTCCATGCCAGCATGGGTGCGGAGCGGCCCGGAGAAGAAAATGAAGAAGAGAAGAAGAGAAGAAGAGAAGAAAAGAAGAAAAGAAGAAGAGAAGAAGATGAAGATGAAGAGAAGAGCGGGAGCCTCCCCCCATGCCATGGGTGCGGAGCGGCCCGAGGAGAAGAGGATAGAAGACGCCGCGGAGGAGATGCTGGACGAGAACGCCGGAGGAAGAACCAGAAGAGCCAGAAGAACCAGAAGAACCAGAAGATGAAGGAAGATAGAAGAAAGAAGAAGTATTTAAATAAAGGAATTGTCAAAAACTGTCTCTTGTCATTTTTAACATTTTTGACAGTTTTTTAGTGAAATGGTAGGGGTACTTTTGTACCCCTTACCATTTCACACAGGGGGGGGTCGGAATCTGGGGGTCCCCTTGTTAAAGGGGGCTTCCAGATTCCGATAAGCCCCCCGCCCGCAGACCCCCACAACCACCGGCCAGGGTTGTGGGGATGAGGCCCTTGTCCTCATCAACATGGGGACAAGGTGTTTTGGGGGGCTACCCCAAAGCACCCTCCCAATGTTGAGGGCATGTGGCCTGGTACGGTTCAGGAGGGGGGGGGCCGCACTCTCGTCCCCCCTCTTTTCCTGCGGCCTGCCAGGTTGCGTGCTCGGATAAGGGTCTGGTATGGATTTTTGGGGGGACCCCACGCCGTTTTTTTTTTTTTTTTTGGCGCGGGGTTCCCCTTAAAATCCATACCAGACCTGAAGGGTCTGGTATGGAATTTAGGGGGAACCCCACGTCATTTTTTTTTTTTATTTTGGCCGGGGTTCCCCTTAATATCCATACCAGACCTGAAGGGCCTGGTATGGAATTTAGGGGGACTCCCACGTCATTTTTTTTTTAAATTTTGGTTCGGGGTTCCCCTTTGGGGAATTCCCATGCCGTTTTTATCAATGAACTTCTATGTGTATTGTCGGCAATGCAATAGCCGCGGGTAGTTTTAAATGAGTTTTTTTCTTCAAAATGTCATTTTGCTGTCAGACTGTTCTAAACACGGGAAACATGCGCCCCTTTACAGGCATACTATAGACACCCCCCAGGTATGAAATTTAAAGGGATATTACACTTTTATTCTTTGACTTTAAGCATTATTAAAATCACTGCTCCTGAAAAAACGGCAGTTTTTAAAACTTTTTTTTGCATTGATCCATGTCCCCTGGGGCAGGACCCAGGTCCCCAAACACTTTTTATGACAATAACTTGCATATTAGCCTTTAAAATTAGCACTTTTGATTATTCATGTTCGTGTCCCATAGACTTTAACGGTGTTCGCGTGTTCGAACGAACTTTTTTCCTGTTCGCATGTTCTGGTGCGAACCGAACAGGGGGGTGTTCGGCTCATCCCTAGTCCTCATCAAGGAAGACAAGGAAGACATCAGTGATGTGGAAAAAAGACTGAAAAACATCATTGATGTTTTAGGCAGAATCTAAAACACACCAAAATTCTTCAATTTGTTGATATTTTAAAAATTGTTGAAATTTTTTTGAAGTATATTGAAAGCCAAATTTTGAAGATGCACACAGTGTGTCAACATGTGCTATCTGCCATCACGAGATATCAATGTACACGTTTTGGGGGTGCAACCCCTTCCTCAGAACTCAAGTAGGTGACAGGATAGGGTTGCACCCCCGAAACACGCCCATTGATCCCCCATGATGGGAGCTAGCACATGTTGACATTAGGCATGGGATCAGGAGGGAAATCCCCACTTTAACTCCCAATTTGTGTGCATCTTCTAAATTTGGCTTTCACAGGGGTGACATCACCCCATCTGATGAAGGCAATATCAACACAGTTTGGACATACTAATGTCTAATATTGCCTTCACTTTGTCAAAGTTGAACTTTGTAAGCTCCTGAGTTGTGTATTGTTTTATGGTTTTAAACATGCCTGTTTTAACACAAAAAAAGGCTATTTGTACTGTCAAAAACAACAATGTTATTACTAAAATATGTTTGTTCAAAAACCCTTTTCTAACGCACATATGAATGTGCACAGAGTAAAAAGTTTTCTACTCATCAATGTGTGGCTTCTTCTTTCAATGCTCAATATCATTTTTTGGACTCATTTGGTGTTTACACTGAAATGGGGGTTATTTACTAAAGGCAAATCCACTTTGCACTACAAGTGCACTTTTAGTGGAGTTTCAAGTACAGTTTCGTGTGCACTTTTGCAGTGCACTTGGAGTGCAAAGTGGATTTTCCTTTAGTAAATAACTCCCACAGTGCTTTATAATTTGCCACAATCAGGCCATTTTCGTGACTTACCAAAATTCATTCATGGTGCTGAAAATGATGAATATTTTTATCAGTAATGCATAACATACATTAACAACAAAAACAAGGTGTGTGTGTGTGTAGCAGACCCACAACATAATAATAGTTTGCTGAAGAAGAGATTGACACCTCATGTATCAAATAAATTACGTTTGCACTATTTGACAACAAAAACAAGGTGTGTGTGTAGCAGACCCACAACATAATAATAGTTTGCTGAAGAAGAGATTGACACCTCATGTATCAAATAAATTACGTTTGCACTATTGAAGAAAATGTCCAAAAAAAAAAAAGCCCATTGGAGAACCTAGGAGACAGCTAAAAGAAACACAAGCAGTAAATCAAAGGAAATATAATTTCAGTTTAACTAAAAAATGTTTTTTTTTTAATGTTTATTAAACATTTTCTGGCATATCAATGGCCCCCTACCCACAAAGTACTCCATATATTTTATACGGAACTCGCATGCGTTGGGGGGGGCAAGCGCTGAAAACCAGATATGAACCCACAAGCACAGACTAAAGAGCAGTAACGATCGGAAACGCATGAGGCTGAAAAGAGCGAATCGTCTCTCACCAAACTTCTACTAACACAAGATAAACACGAGATTAGCAGAAGGAGCCCAAAGGGTGACGCACTTGGTATTGAACTTCCCTTTTCTAGTGCCGTCATACGTGTTGTACGTCACCGCGTTCTTGACGTTTGGAATTTCCGACAAGATTTGTGTGACCGTGTGTATGCAAGACAAGTTTGAGCCAACATCCGTCGGAAAAAAAACATGGATTTTGTTGTTGGAATGTGTGATCGTGTGTACGTGGCATAGGGGTCATTAACCACTACTCTCTGAATTTGGTCTTTTAGCCAGTTTTCTATGTATTTACAAACTGATCTTTCCAAGCCTGTAGACTTTACCTTACAGATTAGCCGTGTGTGTGGGGAACTGTGTCAAACGCTTTTGCAAAATCCAAGTATACCACGTCCACCGACACACCTCTGTCCAAGGTTTTACTTACCTCCTCATAAAAAGAAATCAGGTTTGTCTAACAACTTCTGTATTTAAATATTTTTTTCCAGCAAGAACTCATCTATGTGGTCTTTTATTAAACTCCCCAGTATCTTCCTGACTGTAGAAGTTAAACTAACAGGTCTATAATTACTTGGTAAAGACTTTGATCCCTTTTTAAATATGGGCGTCACATTGGCCATACACATGTCTCATTCCTTCATATATCCCACAAAATAAGACCATTATTCCTCATTTCAAGAGAGTGAGGTGAGCCATACAAATCATTGCTTTACACACTCATTAAAGTGAGAGCATTTTGATTGCTGTAGTCTCTTTTCACCATAACCTGTATAGGTTAATACTGTCTCACTGGGTCCCTAGCCCTACTCCATAAAAGCCATGTTTTTTTTTACACCACACTGATGATGGGCAAATCACCTGAAACAGCTGTATGCAGTTTGGAATAAATAATAATATTGCAGTAGGCTATATTTGCACTATATACCAGCCATTCTAGATGTGCATCTGACCAATGATTTCCATGGCTCTGACCACTGCTGTGCACTGATTACATAGTTACATAGTTAGTCTGATTAAAAAAAGACACAAGCCTATCCAGTTCAACCTACAGAGAAAAAAAAACACCCACACACAAATAGAAAACCTCCATATACATGCATACACAGTACTATACTCACAGATGATCCAGAGGAAGGCAAAAAAAACAGTAAAGCATGATGCAATTTGCTCCAGCTGGGGGAAAAAAAATTCATTCTTGACCCCTCAAAAGGCAATTGGATAGTCCATGGATCAAATTTACCTATAAATATTATTATCCAGTTATATTTTGTGTATTTAGGAAATAGTCCAGGTCTTTTTTAAAACAATCTACTGAACAGGACAGAACTAGCTCTTGAGGAAGTCTATTCCACATTTTCACAGCTCTTACTGTGAAGAACCCTTTCTGTAGTTGAAGGTTAAATCATTTTTCTCTTTTTCCTCCAGACATAAAGAGTTCCTTGTCCTCTGTGATGACCTTAAAGTGAATAACTCAACACCAAGTTCACTATATGGACCACGTATGTACTGTACTTGTTGATCATAATCCCCTTTAACCTCCCTGGCGGTATGATTATGTTAGATTTTTGAAGCTCAAAGCTGTACATTGTTTTGCATAGAAATTTGGCGTTTTATTTTGCAGGCCTGTAATTCTTAGGAAAAACTCACTTAAATCTGTCCAAACAAAAGTCTAGTAGACATCCCGGGTATGATAAAGTTTGAAACACAAAATCATAAATTACAATATAATAAATAACTATAAATAATTATCAAAAAAATAATATAATAAAAATACATTGTATTCAATAATGTAATCAAATCAAAAACACTGAAATTTGCTCAGTTGCAGAATTGTCGCTATCGTCACTTTCAGTGTTTGATGACAAATTTCCCCACTAATCACTATCGATCAATTCTGCAAGTGTTCTAATTTACTATTGCTGTTTTCTAGCTGGTCTAAAACCACTTTTGACGCAAAGGGACACTTTTTGGTTGCCATGGACAATCTCAAGTTTCCAGGCAGAAAGAACAGTATATATAATATAAAACTGCATGCAGGGCACTGGACAAAGCACCAGGGACAAAAGGGATGTGAAATGATTTAATCTGTAGGATTACAGTGTACTGTATGTGTTATGTATTTTTTACTTTTTTGAAAACACTTGCGACGCTCACAGGGAACAGAGCCCGGCACAGTGATGAATCGAACAGAGTACACAGCCCGCGGACACAGTGGGAGGACACCGCAGGATCCTGGGGACAAGGTAAGTAACTTTACCAGGATACTGCAATGCAATCCCGAGTGTGGCTCAGGGTTACCGCTTTTGGTAATGAAAATTCACCCCGGGCCGCACTCGGGATTACCGCTAGGAAGGTTAATCTCCTCTCCTCAATAGAGAATATATTCAGTTCAGCTAATCTTTCCTCATAGTTGAGCTCCTCATTTCCTCTTATCAGTTTGGTTGCCCATTTTCTCCAGTTCCCCAATATCCTTTTTGAGAACTGGTACCCAAAACTGAACTGCATTTTCCAGATGAGGTCCGTCTAATGATTTGTACAGGGGCAAAACGATATCTCTCTCTCTGGAGTCTATACCTCTTTTAATAGAAAGAATTTTGCTTGCTTTGGAAACCACAGCTTGGCATTGTATGCTATTATAGAGTGAGGGATTTTTTTGTTTAGTATTTTTTTTTTGCTCAATGAAATTTTATTAATTTTCAATAGAGATGGTCAGAACACCACATTTTCGGTTCGCAACAGAACTCCTGAACAGGAAAAAAGTCCTAACCTGAACGGCGAACCCCATTGAAGTGTTGGGGAGCCGAACAGGAAAAATCAAAAATGCCCATTTTGAAGGCTTATATGCATGTAATTGGCCATAAAATGGGTATGGGGGTCTGGGTACAGCCCTGGGGGACATGTACAGTATGAATGCAAATTTTTTTTTTAAAACAATTGTTTTTTTCAGGAGCAGTGATTTTATTGATGCTTAACCGCTTGCCAACCAGCCACCGTCATTATACGGTGGCAGGTTGGCACGGCTGCCCAAATCGCCGTAGATGTACTTTGGCCGCTTTAAGAGCGATAGGGGCCGATGCGCATGGCCGGCAGCCGCAATGTCCACCGGCCACCCGCAATCGCTCCACAGAGAGCCAGAATGGGGATCTGTCACTGTAAACAAACAGATCCCCATTCTGACAGGGGAGTAGAGAGAGATCTGCTGTTCCTAGTGATCAGACACAGCGATCTCTCTCCTCCTTCAGTCAGTCCACTCCCCCCACAGTTAGAAACACCTCCCTAGGGAATAATTAACCCCTTTGATCGCCCCCTAGTGTTAACCCCTTCCCTGCCAGTGACATTTATACAGTAATCAGTGGCTATTTTTTAGCTCTGATCGCTGTATAAATGTCACTAGTCCCAAAAAAGTGTTAAAAGTGTCTGATCTGTCCGCTGCAATGTTACAGTCCCGCTAAAATTCACAGATCGCTGCCATTACTAGTAAAAAATAAATAAATTAATAAAATGTCATAAATCTATCCCCTATTTTGTAGACGCTATAACTTTTGCGCTAACCAATCAATATACACTTATTGCGATTTTTTTTTACCAAAAATACGTAGAAGAATACATATTGGCCTAAACTGATGAAGAAATTGGTTTGTTTTTTTTTTTCATTTGATTTTTGGATATTTATTATAGCAAAAAGTAAAAAATATTGCTTTTTTTCAAAATTTTCGCTGTTTTCTTATTTATAGCACAAAAAATAAAAACCGTAGAGGTGGTCAAATACCACCAAATGAAAGCTCTATTTGTGGGATAAAAAAAGGACATCAATTTTGTTTGGGTACAATATCGCACAACCGCGCAATTGTCAGTTAAAGGATGCAGTGCCATATTGCAAAAAATGGCGTGGTCATTAAGGGGGCAAATCCTTCCGGTCCTTAAGCGGTTAAAGTGCAACAATAAAAATGAAAAATTCCTTTAAATATAGTGCCTGGGGGAGTCCCCTTACTGCCTGCAAAGTGACTTATCTGTAGTATATATAAAACATGCTACAGCAAAAAATGAAATTTCTAAAGAAAAAAAAACTAGTCAAATCACATTTAAAATAAAAAAATAAAAACGCTCCCACTAACATGAAGACTGGCTGTTTACTGCAGGCTCAGCCATTTGACAGTTCTTAGATAGGTGGGGTCACCTGGCTACGTCACCTGGTGGCACTGCCCCTTCTGACGTCACTGACCTATCATGCACCGGTCCATGACATCAGAAGGGGTGGACGGGGCCACCAGGTGATGTAGCCAGGTGGCCCCGCCCCTTACCTATATAAGAACTGTCAAATGGCTTAGCACTGCAGTAGGCCAGCCTTCATGTTGGTGGGAGCGTTTTTATTTTTAATTTTTTCGGGTGCGGCGGGTGGCATAATTGATGATGGATTTACATCGATGGGGGGCACTGTTTTTTTATTTTTTAATAAAGAATTTGTCAAAAGTTGTGTGTGTTTTTTTTATTACTTTTTGACACACTTGCAGACCCCAACAACTAGCGGCCACTGATGAGGCCCTTGTCGCCATCAGCATGGTGACAAGGTGCTTTAGGGTGGGGAGGCAGAGTCCCCCTGTCCCAAAGCACCCACCCCCGATGTTGACGGCATGTGGCCTGGTATGGCTCAGGAGGAGGCACTTGTTCCCCCCCTTTCCTGACCTGCCGAGCTGCATGCCCGGATGGACTGGGGGGGACCCCAATCTGTTTTTTTTTTTCTTACTGACAATTTGTTTTTTTTACTCAGCTGTCAACGGGGAAACCCATTGACAGCTGATGACTCCTCAGTTGTTAAGGGCTCTGCAGCTGGCTTACCGGCACTGCTCCTTAACAATCAGCTTGTACTTCGCCCTGATTGGGCAAAGCTTTGCCCAATCAGGGCACAAAATTCACTGTGCAGTGGCACTGTGCACTGTGGCAAGATGGCTGTAACTAACAGTCTCAGTAAAATTAGCAGATAGTGACTTGATACAAATGACATCATGCAGATCCTAGAATGCTTTAATTCAAAACTGTGGAGAACTTCACAGATGAACATCAGACAGGCTAGCAAATCATAGTATGTCTAGCTCCAAGCCATTATATGTGCTCAGAACAGAAACTAAATACACTTTGAAAAAAAGGCGAGACTAGTTATACAGAGCATCTCCTAGCTATGGAGGGAGGAAGGGACAAACTTATTTAAAAGCAAACAACGATGCATGTGTAACATGATACTCCATGTCAAAATATGTGATTTCAAATATTATACAACTGAGACTCATGTACAAACATTAAGTCAAGATTCTATTCCAGGAACACTTGAAGGAGAAGAAAGGGGAGAACAAGAGATAATAATGCAAACATTAATATACTGTAATGCCCTGTACACACGGTCGGATTTTCCGACAGAAAATGTGTGAAAGAACCTTGTTGTCGGAAATTCCGACCGTGTGTAGGCTCCATCACACATTTTCCATTGGAATTTCCGACACACAAAGTTTGAGAGCTTGCTATAAAATTTCCCGACAACAAAATCCATTGTCGGAAATTCCGATCGTGTGTACACAAATCCGGTGCACAAAGTGCCACGCATGCTCAGAATAAATTAAGAAACAAAAGCTATTGGCTACTGCCCCATTTATAATCCCGACGTACGTGTTTTACGTCACCACGTTCAGAATGATCGGATTTTCCGACAACTTTGTGTGACCGTGTGTATGCAAGACAAGTTTGAGCCAACATCCGTCGGAAAAAATCCATGGATTTTGTTGTTGGAATGTCCGATCAAAGTCCGACCGTGTGTACAGGGCATAACACTTGAAAGTCACTACTGGTGTCTGTAAGATGACACAGAAGACAGTATATCAGTGTATCTTCAGAGGGGAAAACAAGTAGTACTAATCCTCCTTACCTCCCTTTGGATCAAAGAAGAGTGGGAGATGGAGACCAGTCACCTACTGGTCTCCAAAGGGCAAAAAAATTGACGATCGCTGTACCAATTTGGACAAGATACACATAAGATAAAATAGAGTTTTTTTATTTAAACATACACGTAAAAACAGGATAACCAAATATACATAGATACAAGACCTGTAATATTCATATAGAGACTGTCTTAACTACTTGCTGCCCGCCCGCCGTCATATGACGGCGGGACGGTGCAGCTGTTATCCTGGGCCGCCGTCATATGACGGCGCAGCCTTCCAGACAGCCCAGGGGTCACGCGTGCCCGCCGCATCGCTCGGGTCCCAGTGCACGTGCCCGGCGGCCGCGATGTCCGCCGGGCACCCGCGATTGCCCGGTAACCGAGCAGGACCGTGGATCTGTGTGTGTAAACACACAGATCTACGTCCTGTCAGATGGGAGGAGACCGATGGTGTGTTCTTTGTACAGAGGAACACCGATCGGTCTCCTCCCCTTGTGAATCCCCTCCCCACACAGTTAGAATCACTCCCTAGCAACACATTAACCCCTACAGCGCCCCCTGCTGGTTAACCCCTTCATTGCCAGTCACATTTATACAGTAATCAATGCATTTTTAAAGCACGGATCGCTGTATAAATGTGAATGGTCCCAAAAATGTGTCAAAATTGTCCAATGTGTCCGCAATATCGCAGTCACAATAAAAATCGCAGATCGCCGCCATTACTAGTAAAAAAAAAAATAATAATAAAAATGCTATAAATCTATCCCCTTATTTTGTAGACGCTATAACTTTTGCGCAAACCAATAAATATACGCTTATTGCGATATTTTTTACCAAAAATATGTAGAAGAATACATATCGGCCTAAAATGAGGAAAAAAATTTGTTTAAAAAAAGTAAAAAATATTGTGTTTTTTCAAACTTGTCACTCTTGTTTTGTTTATAGCACAAGAAATAAAAACCGCAGGGGTGATCAAATACCACCAAAAGAAAGCTCTATTAGTGGGGAAAAAATTATAAAAATATCATTTGGGTACAGTGTTGAATGACCGCGCAATTGTTATTCAAAGTGCGACAGCGCTGAAAGCTGAAAATTGTCTTGGGCAGGAAGGGGGTGAAAATGCCCTGTATGGAAGTAGTTAAAATACAAACTGTCAGTACTTGAGTGTCAGTAATTCTTAGTCTCCTCCAGTAAGGAGACAAGAGTATGTTTAAATAAAGAAAAACTATTTTATCTTATGTGTATCTTGTCCAAATTGGTACCGAGATAGTCAATTTTATTGCCCTTTGGAGATCAGTAGGGGACTGGTCTCCGTCCCCCACTCTTCTAATATTGCCTGGATGATATTACCTCTATCCTATACATGCAATTAACCCCAATTGAGGCCTTTCTTTGCTTTTCCCTTTGGATCAAGATAGCAACATGCACCAGTCCTTCTTTACTCATTTTGTGTTCAATCCAGGTTTATTGAAATTTTTAAACATACAAAATACAAAAATAGAAAGTAAGTCCTCATAAAGTAGGACATACAAAAGATGGTGCATACACAAAACAAAATAGGGAAAAAATGGGGACAAAACAAAATACAGATAAAGGTACACAAAATGGGGGCAGGTTGAAGTGGCTCAGAAGACCAAAGAGCCTGTAAATAATGGCAAGAACAGAAAATATGATGGTATTACCATTGGTACATCTCAAAGGATCCTTCCTCGTTTTGAATGAAGTTCTTCAGAGGGGAAGGCAGCAACATGCACCGGTCCTTCTCACCTCCCTTTTATGAAGTTGCTGGTATAGAAGACAAATCCCCCCCAATGGTGGGAGGTTCTTGGCAGATGTGCCATCTACGACACTCTTCATCAGGGATGTTCAAACTATGGCCCTCCAGCTGTTGCGGAACTACATGTCCCATGAGGCATTGTAAAACTCTGACATTCACAGACATGACTAGGCATGATGGGAATTGTAGTTCCTGAACAACTGGAGGGCCATAGTTTGGAGACCCCTGCTCTTCATGGTCCTCAGTATCAGATACAAAATGATTAACAACACAGTTCATTTGTGAGATAACTCATACAACAGAAACCTCATCATTGACTTTGTCAAGGTGGTGAGTGTAACAGCATTTGCTCCGATTTCCTTATCAGATTCAGGATTAACCCCTTCCTGCCGACGTAATAGCCAATAGACAGCTACAGCATGGCTCTCCAGTTCTGGGAGGGCATCCATGGACGTCCTCCTAGAACCGTGCCTCCTGCATACCCCTTGGGGCATGCATCGGGTGCACGCTGTGACCACTGTATCCTTTGTCTTTTTGCCTTTAGTAACTCAACCCCATAGTTTCTATGGCCTACCTTGAAGTGTAGTCTCCTTTTCAAAGGAGGGACCTTACTAAAAAGGGTACTAACTCCTGTTTGCCTGGAGTTCAACTTCAATATTTAGCTCCCATAATAACATTTTTGCAGCAAGTAGTAAAAAATGCAAATCGGAAATTTAAATCAGTGACAGAAAAAGAATGTGAGAAAAAAAAACAAAAATATTATTGAACTGAAAAAAATATATTTTCCCTCTAACAAAAGTATTTCTGTCCAGACAAATATCATGGGGTAATAAAAGAGAAACAGGTGGTGTAGCACTAGTTCTATTTTATAAAAGAAAGAAAAAATATGTATGCCTAAAAACCTGTTATGGGAAAAAGACCAATGGCATTGCTGAACACAGTGTTCTGCCATGAGATTAAGTGAATTTAGAATCTGCATATAGGAGCCTGCCTGAGTTGTTGGTCTACAGCTGCAAAGCAAAGCTTTTTGGACTAGTAAGGAGCCTGGGTCAGAACTTATGTGGTGTGGTTAAAGTAATTAAAACCTGAACTAAAAACTTGGACCTGTGCTGTAGTGAAAAGACATTTCCTTTGTATAGCATATGTGGCTTGGTGGCACTAGAGCAATGCATGCTGTGTATATCAGTAGAGTAAGCCAATTCCGGTATGCCAGCAAAACATTACTGGCAATACTACAGAGACTCCTCAGCTTCTCTGATAGCCAGCTGTGCTGACAATAGAATCTTAAAAATGTTATTTCAATTGCCTTTCCTAAAGTATGAAAACAGTGTGACTTTGCCAAATCCCTTTTTCTTATTGCATTGTGGACATCCATGCTGATATTTAATATTACTCAAAAGTAGATTTGTCATCCTTTCCAATGCCAGAAGAAGGCAGTTTTATTAAACTATTAACACATGTAATTGTTGAATAGCCTACATAATATGCGGGACATGTCCGTGCACATTACAATTATAGCAATTGGAGAAATATTTCCTCATGCCTAATGCAATGGATAAAACGTGAAAGTTATAAGTTTTGGGTGGTACAGAGGACCAGAGTTTTGTGCCATCTGCTTGTTAAAGTTGGATCTAAAAGATCTAGAAACTAATTTCTTTAATACCAACAAGGAGTCATAGCCTAGGACAGGCATGTTGCAATCCAGAGAGTGGGGTCCTGATTATACCAGAATGAATTTTGGGTCCTCAGAATAAAACACATCATGTACACTGCATTAAGAAACACAATAGTAAATAAACACTTGGGGTCAAAGTAGAATGCAACCAAATGAATGATTGGGGTCTCAATATAAAGTGGATAGTTCATGAATTTACAATCTGCAGTATCATTTTTCATTTTTTTTTTAACAACTATTCTTATGGAAAATGTTCCCAACTTTTCATTAAACAAATACAACAAAATGTTTAGTTCAATCTGTGTAATGCCGCGTAAACACGGTCGGTTTCCATCAGAATTTCTGTCACACAAACTTTTAGATCTGCTTCTCAAATTTTCCAACAATAAAATCCGTTCACGTAAATTCCGATCGTGTGTACACAATTACGACGCACAAAGTGCCACGCATGCTGGGAATCAAGCAGAAGAAGCCGCACTGGCTATCGAACTTCCTTTTTCTTGGCTCGTCATACGTCTTGTACGTCACCGCGTTCCCACGTTCGGAATTGTTGGCCAACATTTGTGTGACCGTGTGTATGTAAGACAAGTTTGAGCCAACAACCTTCAAACAAAAATCCACAGTTTTGTTGGCGGAAAGTACGATCGTGTGTACAGACTACCAATGCATGAAAATGTGCTGCAATTTGTGAGGTCCCCTCAAAGTGTCAGGAGCCACACTTTGGACCCTCTGTAATTTTCAAGTTCACCACCACTGAACAATACAGACTAATGCCTCGTACACACGATCGGACATTGCGACAACAAAAGCCATGTTTTTTTTCCGACGGATGTTGGCTCAAACTTGTCTTGCATACACATGGTCACACAAAGTTGGTCGGAAATTCCGAACGTCAAGAACGCGGTGACATACAACACATATGACAAGCTGAGAAAAATGAAGTTCAATAGCCAGTGCTGCTCTTCTGCTTGATTCTGAGCATGCGTGGCACTTTGTGCGTCGGAATTGTGTACACACGATCGGAATTTACGTGAATGGATTTTATTGTCGGAAAATTTGAGAAGCAGATATAAAATTTTGTGTAACGGAAATTCTGATGGAAACTGTCCGATGGAGCCTACTCAGGGTCGGAATTTCAGACAAAAGGCTCCCATCGAACATTTTCCGTCGGCATAACTCTAATTTATTACTAATCCTGAAAAAATTACCAAAGTTAGAAATTATACTGTAGTCATAGCATTTTCTAAAGAGTGGCTTGTATCACCAAAAAATAAAAGAACATTACCAAATATAGTATATTGCTATTCTTTTTTAATAAAACGTTATTGACAGCCATGATGTTCAAAGAATGTCTAATCATCACTGCCAATGGATTAATAACTATTACAAAAAATAATAGGGATAGGAGACTATTCTATATGTTGCACAAAGGTCCTGATATAAAATTTGCACTTGTAGGGGTTTGAGAGTTCATCCCTTAAAGAGCAGGTCAGAAACAAGCCAATAAAGTAATTCTCCACACTTCGGTTCCCAAGGCGCTAACCACTTAATTCCTAGAACTAACAGACATTGAGAATCCAATCCCTCTCTCTGAATACATTAGCGTTTTAGGAGGGTGATACAGAACATGACCCATTTCTCACCAGCTACTCATGTCCTCACTTAACACATGTCCCAAGGCATTAGCTTTATTTTGTTTTCTGGATTAACTTCACCTTATGGGCACTCTTCATAGGAAGCTACCACACTTCTATTAACGTAAGGCCTTGCTCCCCAGGCCAGGTCCCTAGACCAACCCTGGGAAACAACAGGCTCCAACCTGGAGAAAAACCGCAAGGTGAGGGACATAAATTGCACTTATCCTCTCACTTAGAGGGCTACCGTTCACTTAAATAAAGTTCTGTTTACTGACAGACCTGAAAGTTGGATACACATTTCACATAATTTTCCAAGACATCCACATACTTGTAAAATTAGCTACAGACAATTGGCTGTGCAATATGGCTGTACTAAGACTCTGTCCCTAACAGTCTCAATAGGAAAAAGTGCATAGGGAACTTGCGGCCTGTACCTGAGTCGGATAAAGTCCATAGTCCATATGACATGGATCCCTGAAGAACAGACCTTTTGAAGGGAGAAATAATGAAGAAAAGCAATCACATCAGAGCAGATGGATCCCACAGATCTATTCCGAATGGACTCTCGCCTGGGTTCGTCCCCTGCAGCTATGTATACCCCAGAAAGACAGAATATGACACCCCGGTAGAGGAAAAAGTCACACACATGACCCGATCCTTGCAGCAATCAGTCCCAATATTTAGTGATACAGTAGTAGTACAATCACAATACAATACAAAGTCAAATACAATAAAATAACAGTATACAATAAGCACCTGCCTACACACTCATTTGATGCCAAAATGACATTTTTCCATCACTGCCCACAAATAAGGCCACTCAGTATGATCAAGTATGATCAAAGGCTTTAGCTGCATCTAGAAATATATACGTATAAAGTACTGACTGGCACCAACACAGGTTACCTGCATTTGTGCACATTACTGCAGCTCAATGGTGTGAACAGGCTGTCAGAACAGTGTTAACATTGGTGGCCCGTCAATAGGGGGTGCAGCGGCGCCACCCCCCCAAAGCTAGTGATCAAAGAAATAAAAATAAATAAATAAAATAAAAATGAAAAAAAAGTTCTTTTAAGTGCGTGCGGGCACCGGACACACAGGTGTCTATGGGAAGCATGACGTTTCGACAATCATGTGAATGCAGCTGAAAGCTTGATTGGCTTCCTTTAGTGTTTCCTCGGGGCACAGAGCCATGCGCCCCAACACCCCCACTATACAATTATTCTTTCTGATTGGTGGAGCTGTGGAGGACATAGGGCGGTGCTTTTAGCTGAACTGCTTCACTTCCAGTCTCACTGGTCAACGTTTCCCGGGCCCATGGTGCTGGAACACAAGTATTTAGCCTCTCTGAGTCATCTGGCTGGCCATCAGACACTCCTGTACACCTCCCAGCCTGCTGCTACTTAGCCTGGGGAGCACACAGATTGGACAGTGGAGTGCCCAGGGCGATCGCTGCCCAGTCTGCATACAGGTAGGTGGCAACTGGCCATCCATTCACTGCTCTATCCAGGACAGTTGATAAGGGGGGACCCCTGGGCTGGGGGGGGCATCAGTTCATCTGGGGAGCCGGGAGACTGTAGGGACTGTTTTTTTCTATTTTGGCTCCTATTCGGATTTACACTGGCCACATTTACTGATAGTAAGATTAAAGTCCCGGCTCTCTCAGCCCCTGTACTGCTGGCAGAGGAGTGAATCGGCTCACACATTGTCTGACTCCTTTAGCAAGTAAGTGTTGAGGGAATCAGCAGAAGAAGAATGGTGGTGGGCTCAAGGAGAGATAGGTCCGTGCAGCTGTCCGAGGCAAAGGCACCAGTCTATATCCTCCATCCATCTCCCTGTGACAGACTCGGCACCCAGCAGTGCACACAGAGGGATCACACAGAGAAGTCATGGAACAGTATATGCAGAGCCAGGACTGGGGGGGGGCAGAAGCGGCACCTGCTGTGCTATTTTCTCTGTCCTGACTACTACTACAGCAGCACCTTTCACTTCCAGCTTTACTCCCCCTCTCTCTGTGTATTGCAAGTCTGTAGATCTTTCCAATCACTCCGATCCTCCCCTCACTCCCCCTTCACTTTCTGCTGTTTGCTCTCCCCTCACATGTATCTTCTCTGCTCCCATCCTGCAGCCTCTGGTGTCAGATTTGACCATTTCAATCACTGCCTGACACCCTTTCCATCCCAGATTACTTTTTATCTCTTCCAAACTAATCAGCAGCTCAGTACATTCTCTGCGCTCATTTAAGGTGGCCATAAGAATTAAATAATAAAAGGAATCATCTATTCTATGGCCACCTTAAATGACTGCAGAGAATGTACTGAGCTGCTGAACAGGTAAAAGAGATAAAAAGTAATCTGGGATGGAAAGGGTGTCCTTCAGACAGTCAGTGTGTGGACCCCTAGGGAAGAATGTCCAGATCTGAGACCACACTTGTAAAGAAGACCTCAGGGGCTCATTCACACAGCTGGGAGGGGCAGTACAAGCTGAATTTTATCACCTCCAGCCACCCCACCTGAAAAGAGATGCAACCACTCAGTGCTCTTCAATGGCAAAAATTAAATGGTACGTCACCATGAATAGGGTGCACCACAACTACCCTGCAAGTCCGTGCAATGAACATGGCTGGGACATTGTGAGTCTGCACATGATAGGCACAGTGAGGCTGCATTTAATGGGCACAGTGAGGCTGAATTTGACAGGCACAGTGAGGCTGCAGTTGATGTGCACAGTATGGCTGCATTTGATGAGCACATTGAGGCTGAAGTTGATGGGCACAGTGAGGCTGCATTTGATGAGCACACTGAGGCTGCAATTGATGGGCACAGTGAGGCTGCATTTGATGAGCACACTGAGGCTGAAGTTGATGGGCACAGTGAGGCTGCAATTGACTTGCACAGTGAGGCTGCAATTGACTTGCACAGAGAGGCTGCAATTGATGGGCACAGTAAGGCTGCAATTTATGAAAACAGCGAGGCTGCATTTGACGGGCACAGTGAGGCTGCATTTGACGGGCACGATGAGGCTGCATTTGACAGGAACAGTGAGGCTGCATTTGACGGGCACAGAGAGGCTGCAATTGATGGGCACAGTGATGCTGCATATGATGGGCACAGTGAGGCTGCATATGACGTGCACAGTGAGGCTGCATATGATGGGCACAGTTTTATCTAGCAGTAATGATACATAATCACCTGATAAATGGCTATTTACAGCCCTGCATTACTTACAGTTTAATTTTTCAGTTTGTTTGTGCCCCTCCAAAAATTTTGAGCACCAGCCACCACTGAGTGTGACCTAAATATAATTTACATACTATTGCTGGTTTTCAGGAAGTTAAAGTCATTTTAAACCTTTCTACCTGCACCTTGTGTTTTTCACCTGCATGTGTGCATTGATCATCTAGTTTCAAGGTGTCATTTGTTGTCCTGTATGCACAGCTTATAGTAGAGTAATTCTTCACATTCTTTTGTCAGCAATAACAGCAAACATGAGATATGTGGCATTGCAGCGCATAGGTTAATGCATGATCTCTGTCTGTATTCTAAGAACTGACACTTCCTGCGAAGAAACAATATATCTCACAACCCCTGGGTTTCTCAGTCCAGTGTTCTGCATTTGAAAACTAGTAATTAGATCTGAAACAGGCCACAAGCACCCAGAGCAATGAAGGCATGGAGATATGTTTTTGACACAATAACACTCCCACATTAATGATGCAACAAACCTAGTTTGTTACATCTAGTTAAAAACAGCACAGTGGTTAAGTGTTTAGCACTTCGGGCTAGCAGCACTAGGGTTGTCAGTTTAAATCCCAACCACGGCACTACCTGCACAGAGCTTGCATGTTCTCCCTGTCCCTATGTAGGTTTCCTCCAGGTACTCCAGTTCCCTCCCACACTCCAAAGACATGCTGGTAGGTTAATTGGCTCCTGTCTAAATTGGCCCTAGTATGTGTGTAGCACTACCACCCCCCCCCCCCCCCCCCCGTAAGGGCTGCAAATAACTGGATCCCCTATTCCTGCACAGCCAGGAAACAACCTTTTTTCACTCACACCTGGACACAAGAAATTGGTCTCTGAGCTTGGTTTTGTTGTTTTATTAGGGGTAATAACTTGGATGGGGAGAAGGGGTTATGGCATGCCAAACTTGACCAAAACAATGAATGGGGACAAAATCCTGGACTCCATCAGTCTTTAGTGATCAAAAGCAAAAGTCCCTTGAGGACTAGGGGCTGTCGGTCACCTTTAGAATGTAGCACAGTAAGTTGTAAACTGCATACAGGAGTATCTCCTCTCCTCTGTAGAACTGCTCTCAGCTCTACTACCTGCAGGAACTACCAGCCCTCCTGGCTGCTTGTCCACCAGCCCACCTGGCTGCTCTGAAGATCTCCCAGGGCAAGGCATAAGAAGCGTTATGCACAGCGCTGTCCTCCTGAAAGCTTGCTACATGTGGCAGTCTCTCCCCTTGTGAAGTGGCTGTGCTGGCAGTCTCCACCCTCCCTGGATGTGCTGATGTACTCTCTCTGTTCTCTTTGCTCCCTGATGCTCCTTAGGCAAGATTCCTCCTTAAACCGGGACGCTGATAGGATCTTCCCGAGCCAGCCCAAGCCCAGTCTGGAGGCAGAGGCCGCCAAACCAAGGAGGTCCCCTCCTAGGCCACTGACAGCCTCTTCAGCACTCCATCTTCTACCTGACTCCCCTGCTGGCTTGGCTCCCCCATATTTAAGGGCTGACCTAGCCACCCTGCCAGGATATTCTGCCTGGTGATTGGCCAAGTTCCCTCAAGTATGCAGATTAGCCCTCCTGGCCTCTGCCCACTAACTTCTAGAAACTTCTCCAAACTAAACCAAAAAAAGGTCAAGGCCAACTGAAAGCACACAAAGATAATTAGTTGGATAGAAATTGTACTAACAATCTCCTTTTTCATACGCTTACATGTTAAATTTCTAGTTCTTACCATAGTTAACCAGTTGCCGACCGCCTCACGACAATATACATCGGCAGAATGGCACGGGCAGGCAGAATCACGTCCTTGGCTCCCAGCCAATGGAATCATTCCTCTGCTGCTGTATAGTAAACAGCAGCAGAAGAAATGATGTCATCTCTCCTCGGCTCGGTATTTTCCGTTCAGGCGCCGAGGAGAGAAGACATCCGAGTGAGTGCACAAACACACACAGTAGAACATGCCAGGCATACATTACACCCCCCTTTACCCCCCGATCACCCCTTAATCACCCCTCCCCGTCACACTGACACCAAGCAGTTTTTTTTTCTGATTACTGCATTGGTGTCAGTTTGTGACAGTTAGTGTGGTAGGGTAGCTAGTGTTAGCCCCATTTAGGTCTAGGGTACCCCCCTAACCCCCCCTAATAAAGTTTTAACCCCTTGATCACCCCCCGTCGCCAGTGTCACTAAGTGATTGTTTTATACTATAATATATATACTATACTAACTAACTGCTAGCACCTGCGTTTTGCCCCTCTGCCCGGCCCAGCCCAGCCCAGCCCACCCAAGTGCAGTATCGATTGATCACTGTCACTTACAAAACACTAAACACATAACTGCAGGGTTTGCAGAGTCAGGCCTGATGCCTGCGATCGCTAACAGTTTTTTTGGTAGCGTTTTGGTGAACTGGCAAGCACCAGCAGCCTAATACACCCCAGTCGTAGTCAAACCAGCACTGCAGTAACACTTGGTGATGTGGCGAGTCCCATAAGTGCAGTTTAAGCTGGTGAGGTGGCAAGCACAAGTAGTGTCCCGCTGCCACCAAGAAGAAGACAAACACATGCCCGTCGTGCCCATAATGCCCTTCCTGCTGCATTCGCCAATCCTAATAATTGGGAACCCACCACTTCTGCAGCGCCCGTACTCTCCCCATTCACATCCCCAACCAAATGCAGTCGGCTGCATGAGAGGTATTTTCTTTATGTCCTCCCAGATACCCCTACCCAACGAACCCCCCCAAAAAAGATGTCGTGTCTGCAGCAATCGCGAATATAGGTGTGACACCAGCTATTATTGTCCCTCCTGTCCTGACAATCCTGGTCTTTGCATTGGTGAATGTTTTGAACGCTACCATACACTAGTTGAGTATTAGCGTACAGCATTGCACAGACTAGGCACACTAACACAGGGTCTCCCAAGATGCCATCGCATTTTGAGAGACCCGAACCTGGAACCGGTTACAGTTATAAAAGTTACAATTACAAAAAAAAGTGTAAAGAAAAAAAAAACACAAAAAAATATATAAAATTTTTTAAAAATAGTTGTCGTTTTATTGTTCTCTCTCTCTCTATTCTCTCTCTATTGTTCTGCTCTTTTTTACTATATTCTATTCTGCAATGTTTTATTGTTATTATGTTTTATCATGTTTGCTTTTCAGGTATGCAATTTTTTATACTTTACTGTTTACTGTGTTTTATTGTTAACCATTTTTTTGTCTTCAGGTTCGCCATTCACGACTTTGAGTGGTTATACCAGAATGATGCCTGCAGGTTTAGGTATCATCTTGGTATCATTCTTTTCAGCCAGCGGTCGGCTTTCATGTAAAAGCAATCCTAGTGGCTAATTAGCCTCTAGACTGCTTTTACAAGCAGTGGGAGGGAATGCCCCCCACCACCGTCTTCCGTGTTTTTCTCTGGCTCTCCTGTCTCAACAGGGAACCTGAGAATGCAGCCGGTGATTCAGCCAGCTGACCATAGAGCTGATCAGAGACCAGAGTGGCTCCAAACATCTCTATGGCCTAAGAAACCGGAAACTACAAGCATTTCATGACTTAGATTTAGCCGGATGTAAACAGCGCCATTGGGAAATTGGGAAAGTATTTTATCACACCGATCCTGGTGTGGTCAGATGCTTTGAGGGAGAGGAGAGATCTAGAGTCTAATAGACCCCAATTTTTTCAAAAAAGAGTACCTGTCACTACCTATTGCTATCATAGGGGATATTTACATATCCTGAGATAACAATAAAAATGATTAAAAAAAATGAAAGGAACAGTTTAAAAATAAGATAAAAAAGCAAAAAAATAATAAAGAAAAAAAATAAAAAAAAGCACCCCTGTCCCCCCCTGCTCTCGCGCTAAGGCGAACACAAGCGTCAGTCTGGCGTCAAATGTAAACAGCAATTGCACCATGCATGTGAGGTATCACTGCGAAGGTCAGATCGAGAGCAGTAATTTTAGCAGTAGACCTTCTCTGTAAATCTAAATGGTAACCTGTAAAGGCTTTTAAAGGCTTTTAAAAATGTATTTAGTTTGTCGCCACTGCACGTTTGTGCGCAATTTTAAAGCATGTCATGTTTGGTATCCATGTACTCGGCCTAAGATCATCTTTTTTATTTCATCAAACATTTGGGCAATATAGTGTGTTTTAGTGCATTAAAATTTAAAAAAGTGTGTTTTTTCCCAAAAAAAATGCGTTTAAAATCGCTGTGCAAATACTGTGTGAAAAAAAAAATGAAACACCCACCATTTTAATCTGTAAGGCATTTGCTTTAAAAAAATATATAATGTTTGGGGGTTCAAAGTAATTGTCTTGCAAAAAAAAATAATTTTTTCATGTAAACAAAAAGTGTCAGAAAGGGCTTTGTCTTCAAGTGGTTAGAAGAGTGGGTGATGTGTGACATAAGCTTCTAAATGTTGTGCATAAAATGCCAGGACAGTTCAAACCCCCCCAAATGACCCCATTTTGGAAACTAGACACCCCAAGCTATTTGCTGAGAGGCATGTTGAGTCCATGGAATATTTTATATTGTGACACAAGTTGCGGGAAAAAGACAAATTATTTTTTTTTTGCACAAAGTTGTCACTAAATGATATATTGCTCAAACATGCCTTGGGAATATGTGAAATTACACCCCAAAATACATTCTTTTGCTTCTCCTGAGTATGGGGATACCACATGCGTGAGACCTTTTGGAGCCTAGCCGCGTACGGGACCCCGAAAACCAGCACTGCCTTCAGGCTTTCTAAGGGCGTAAATTTTTGATTTCACACTTCACTGCCTATCACAGTTTCGGAGGCCATGGAATGCCCAGGTGGCACAAAACCCCCAAATGACCCTATTTTGGAAAGTAGACAACCCAAGCTATTTGCTGAGAGGTATAGTGAGTATTTTGCAGACCTCACTTTTTGTCACAAAGTTTTGAAAATTGAAAAAAGAAAAAAAAAATTTTTTTTCTTGTCTTTCTTCATTTTCAAAAACAAATGAGAGCTGCAAAATACTCACCATGCCTCTCAGCAAATAGCTTGTGGTGTCTACTTTCCAATATGGGGTCATTTTGGGGGTTTTGTGCCATCTGGGCATTTTATGGCCTTCAAAACTGTGATAGGTAGTGAGGAGTGAAATCAAAAATTTACGCCCTTAGAAATCCTGAAGGCAGTGATTGGTTTTCGGGGGCCCCGTACACGGCTAGGCTCCCAAAAAGTGTGAGAAATATATCATTTAGTGACAACTTTTTGTAAATCTTTTTTTTTTTGTCATTATTCAATCACTTGGGACAAAAAAAATAATATTCAATGGGCTCAATATGCCTCTCAGCAATTTCCTTGGGGTGTCTACTTTCCAAAATGGGGTCATTTGGGGGGGTTTGTACTGCCCTGCCATTTTAGCACCTCAAGAAATGACATAGGCAGTCATAAACTAAAAGCTGTGTAAATTCCAGAAAATGTACCCTAGTTTTTAGACGCTATAACTTTTGTGCAAACCAATAAATATACACTTATTGATATTTTTTTTACCAAAGACATGTGGCTGAATACATTTTGGCCTAAATGTATGACTAAAATTGAGTTTATTGGATTTTTTTATAACAAAAAGTAGAAAATATAATTTTTTTCAAAATTTTCGGCCTTTTTCCGTTTATAGCGCAAAAAATAAAAACCGCAGAGGTGATCAAATACCATCAAAAGAAAGCTCTATTTGTGGGAAGAAAAGGACACAAATTTCGTTTGGGTACAGCATTGCATGACCACGCAATTAGCAGTTAAAGCGACACAGTGCCAAATTGTAAAAAGTGCTCTGGTCAGGAAGGGGGTAAATCCTTTCGGGGCTGAAGTGGTTAAACAGTGGATATGGGGGATATGATTTCAATTTACAAATACCATACTGGTGACCCCACAATAGGGATAAAACTTTTTTGTGGAAGGGAGTTTAACAAGACACGTGGCCACTCATTAAAATTAGAAGAAAAGAGGTTTAACCTTAAATTACGTAGAGGGTTCTTTATGCCCCGTACACACGGTCGGATTTTCCAATGGAAAATGTCCGATTGGAGCGTGTTGTCGGAAATTCCGACCGTGTGTGGGCTCCATCGGACATTTTCCATCGGATTTTCCGACACACAAAGTTGGAGAGCAGGAGATAAAATTTTCCGACAACAAAATCCGTTGTCGGAAATTCCGATCGTGTGTACACAAATCCGACGGACAAAGTGCCACGCATGCTCAGAATAAATAAAGAGATGAAAGCTATTGGCTACTGCTCCGTTTATAGTCCCGACGTACGTGTTTTACGTCACCGCGTTCAGAACGATCGGATTTTCCGACAACTTTGTGTGACCGTGTGTATGCAAGACAAGTTTGAGCCAACATCCGTCGGAAAAAATCCATGGATTTTGTTGTCGGAATGTCCGAACAAAATCCGACCGTGTGTACGCCCTATTACTGTTATGCCCCGTACACACGATAGGATTTTCCGAAGGAAAATGTTCGATGGGAGCTTGTTGTCGGAAATTCTGACTGTGTGTAGGCTCCATCGGACATTTTCCATCGGAATTTCCGTCACACAAAATTTGAGAGCTGGTTCTCAAATTTTCCGACAACAAAATCAGTTGTCGTAAATTCCGATCGTGTGTACACAATTCCGACGCACAAAGTTCCACGGATGCTTAGAATCAAGCAAAAGAGCCGCACTGGCTATTGAACTTAATCTTTCTCGGCTCGTCGTACTTGTTGTACGTCACCGCATTCTTGACGTTCGGAATTTCCAACAAGATTTGTGTAACCGTGTGTATGCAAGACAAGTTTGAGCCAACATCCGTCGGAAAAAAAACATGGATTTTGTTGTCTGAAAATCCTATCGTGTGTACAGGGCATAAGAGCGGCAAGGATGTGGAATTCCCTTCCACAGGTGGTGGTCTCAGAGGGGGGCATTGATAGTTTCAAGAAACTATTAGATAAGCACCTGAACAACCACAACATACAGGGATATACAAGGTAATACTGACATATAATCATACACATAGGTTGGACTTGATGCACTTGTGTCTTTTTTCGACCTCACCTACTATGTAACTATGTAAGTGTGAGAAAATATAACTGTGAAATCCTAAATGCACCAGAGTTTGGCCTAGTGCAGTTGGTAAGCTAACTAAACTAACTAAGACCTGGTCAGACACACATTGTCTTCCTCAGCAAGTATACAAAAAGACACTTAAATTGAGAGGCGTAACGGTGTAAAGGGGCAGATAGTCTTTTCACGAAGGGAGAAAAGGTATTTTGGGATGTCCAAGCAGAAATCAATTAAAAACTATAAGGCTGGGTTCACACTTATGCGAATTGGATGCGGGTTTCTCCACATCCAATTCACATGACAGAAGACTGTGACTGGCTCTCAATGTAGCTGGTTCACACATCTCCAGGGCAGCCACGGAGCGCACTGCAGAAGGGTTCTGTGCGTCTTTGGCTCCGTTTTAGGTCCGAATTCAGGCAAAAATTCGGGCCTGATTCGCTCCTGAAACAGTGAACAGGGACGCACCCGACCCCTAATGCGAGTCGCTCTGCAAAGTCAGAACAGGACAATGGTGTTCTTTTATGGAACTGCGGTAAAGTACTGCGATTCAGTTCTCAGGCATTCTCAGAGGAGATCGCTGTCCTCCGAGTGCCTGTTTATGAAAGTGTGTAGATCGCTTCTCATGTTGAGTTGAGAAGCGATCTACAAACGCCGGGAACTCCTCAGAACGGCTTCTCTCACTGTAATCTTGTGTGATATAGCGGGATTACAGTATGAGGAAGCGTAAAATACAAAAGTGTAACATGAATCAGCACACATTATTCCCCAACATATTAATACAATAATAAAGTTAAATTCCCCCTACACAATATACATTAACCTAATTATTTAAAAAAAAAAACATTATTTTTATCAATATTTAAAGATCATACATGTGCCTATTTAAATGTGAATGGTGTATAGTAAATGAATGTAATCCACATATGTAATGCAGCTATACACCATTCATATAAATGCAAAATACATTTATAATCATTAAAAAATGTTTTTAATAAAGTATACAAGTATAAATATTTATTAATACATTAAAATAAAATATATTTCATAACTAGAAAATCTGAATCACCCCTAAGGACAAGACAAAAAGAGATGAAAAGTGGTGCTCCCCCCTAATGTCAGCTTGAGGTAACCCCATGATTAAGTCGCTGTGACGAAACATGTCTGAGTGTGGCTACACGGCAATCGTAGACGTCTGTTAGAGGAACGTGTGATGGGGGACGGAGCAGGGATCAGCGAGCTGAGAACGGGTGAGACGAATTCCGGCATTCACACTCCCTGGGTCCGCTGTGGCCATTCTGTGCTAATGTTACTGCATGCTCTGCTGTGTTCTGCTGTGGTACAGTTCCATTTGCTGTGAAGTGAAGTGCCTAGTTGATTTTTTTCACCATGTGAGTGCATATATGTTGATTTTAGTTTGAATTAAATGTTTTAAAACGATATCACGCCATTGGAGCATTTTTTTCCTATTTTATATGTGGAATCACTATCTCAAGGAAAGTGTTCGGTGCACTTAGCAGTGGATACCATTGGTCGCATGCTAACCCCCATGATAGTGGGTTGAGGTTATTTGCCGGCCAAGCACGAGAGCGTAAGGCCTTATCAGCTGGTGAGTTTGCAATTCACAAGGGAGTGGAATCACGTCACTGAGGTGTGGTGAACATGGCTCAACAGCATCTGTAGTGTGGAGACACCTGCACTTTTGGAACTTTTCTCTTTATTATTTCACATTTATGGGGACTTGTTTTGGTTTTTCATATACTTTTTAATTTTTCAAATTTTTTCACTATTCCAATATTCATTCAATTTATTATATTAATTTTTTTGGAAGGGTTTTTGTGTTTTTGGCATTACAATAGCGGATTGATTCACTTGTCACGGGGTGTCATTAGGAGTTATAGTCATTTATACAGTACTCCTATTTATATCATGCTAGAGTATATTTGATATGTATTAGTTCATATATATGTATTGTATTAACTATTGATGCCTATTGGGGTGGTCATTATCACTGACCTTCCAAGTTTTTTGCAGCACTTTGACTGTATGTTCTGTTTGTATTTCACATTTTTATTCACTGGTTTAGAGGGGGTGTGATTACTTACCTCAAGCTGAGATTAGGGGGGGAGCGCCACTTTTCATCTCTTTTTGTCCTGTCCTTAGGGGTGATTCAGATTTTCTATAAATATTTTTTAAAGTGGCAGCTAGCATCAGGTACTCTTCACCATACAGAGCACAGTGGTGGTAGGACGGGATTTGGCGGCTTTTTTTCCTGTCCACTCACAGTTTTATATTTCATAATTGATAAACAAAAAATTGATAAACTGGTGCAACTCGCATGTCAGTTCACACTGCAATATGCGAATCGCTGGGGAGTGTCAATACATTGTTAACGACACGCCAATTCAGCTTGCATATCGCACTGCGAACTGACAGTTCGGACATGAATCGGATCGCATATGTGTGAACACACATGCGATCCGATTCTGGTCCGAACAGAAAAAAGGGTCCTGTGTGTGTTTGCACCGTGTTTGCACCGAATGCGGTGCAATATCAGCCATACTATCTGTACAGCTGATATCGCACCGCACAGACATCACATGTAATGTGAACGGCAGTGCGCTGCGAATTACATGCGATGCCTGTGCGATGTCTGGCATCGCACAAGTGTGAACCGGGCCTAAAAGTTAACGACACCCCCAAATCAGTTCGCATGGGTGTGAACACCCATGCGATCCGATTCCTGCACCATTACATAGTTCGCACTGCGATCTGTGAAATGATCTGGGGGTGTCATTAACTTTACATTGACACCCGCAATGGTGTGCAGATGTCAATGTAGGTGCGATGTGGAAACCCACACAGGAATCACGCTGGTTCACTCATCGCACAAGTGTGAACCCAGCCAGAGATGTGAACATCTAAAAAAAAAAAATATATATATATATATATATATATATATCTATAGATAGATATCTATCTATAGATATATATAGATAGATATATATCTATATATCTAGATAGATATATATCTATCTAGATATATATATAGATAGATAGATAGATAGATAGATAGATAGATAGATAGATAGATAGATAGATAGATAGATAGATAGATAGATAGATAGATATAGATCTATCTATCTATCTATCTATCTATCTATCTATCTATCTATCTATCTATCTATCTATCTATCTATCTATCTATCTATCTATCTATCTATCTATCTTTCTATCTATCTATCGATCTATCTATCGATCTATCTAAATCTATCTATCTATCTATCTAAATCTATCTATCGATCTATCTAAATCTATCTATCTATCTATCTATCTATCTATCTATCTAAATCTATCTATCTATCTATCTATCTATCTATCTATCTATCTATCTATCTATCTATCTATCTATCTATCTATCTATCTATCTATCTATCTATCTATCTATCTATCTATCTATCTAAATCTATCTATCTAAATCTATCTATCTATCTATCTATCTATCTATCTATCTATCTATCTATCTATCTATCTATCTATCTATCTATCTAAATCTATCTATCTATCTATCTAAATCTATCTATCTAAATCTATCTATCTATCTATCTAAATCTATCTATCTAAATCTATCTATCTATCTATCTATCTATCTATCTATCTATCTATCTATCTATCTATCTATCTATCTATCTATCTATCTATCTATCTATCTATCTATCTATCTATCTATCTATCTATCTATCTATCTGTCTATCGATCTATCTAAATCTATCTATCTATCTAAATCTATCTATCTATCTAAATCTATCTATCTAAATCTATCTATCTATCTATCTATCTATCTATCTATCTATCTATCTATCTATCTATCTATCTATCTATCTATCTATCTATCTATCTATCTATCTATCTATCGATCTATCTAAATCTATCTATCGATCTATCTAAATCTATCTATCGATCTATCTAAATCTATCTATCTATCTATCTATCTATCTATCTATCTATCTATCTATCTATCTATCTATCTATCTATCTATCTATCTATCTATCTATCTATATCTATCTATCGATCTATCTAAATCTATCTATCGATCTATCTAAATCTATCTATCTATCTATCTATCTATCTATCTATCTATCTATCTATCTATCTATCTATCTATCTATCTATCTATCTATCTATCTATCTATCTATCTATCTATCTATCTATCTACATACACATTGAAATAGACACACACATATATACATATATGTAGGAAGGCCAGTATGGTGGCCTGAATTTATGGGAGGAGCCCGGGGGGTATTTAAGCAGCCCGCTCACCTGTGGTGCTTGTCGGTTTCCTGTGCGCGATATACGTCACTAGGCCGACTATTCCGATTTCAGCGTTCGCAAATACTTGGCTCCCGCATTTCGTGATCTCCGTGCCCGAGAGTTTTTGAAGTCCGCGTTTACCGATTCGTTCGTACCACGCGTCTGGCTGGGCTGTCGCAGGTAGGGTCCCCTCGGATTTTTGTTTTTTCGTACGTTATGTCATGTCACTAAACCGTGGTATCAGAATTACGAATCACTTGCAAATTTCACGAACGTAACCGCATGTGTATTACTCGCACTGTCGTCATGTTACCATTTCGCGTTATCTGAGGAAACCATAGCGACGCAAGCGTCGCTTCATTTCAGACAGGTCTTAATTGTTAAACATGTGTCAGCAGACAGCCATAGCGATTCGTAAATGCATAAATCTTTTCGAACCACGTCAGTTCGATACCAATCATTTCTCATTTCTGAAACATTTCTAAACTCATTTCTAACATTTCAAATCATTTCAATCATTTCTCATTTCAGTCACCTACCGCGCTCCGATTCGAATCCAGTCGCACCTAAAAGATGCACCGATTCGCTCCGGTGTGCCCCAGTAGTCACGGTCTCATTTCAGTACATGCTCCAGAGTCACGTTATTATCAGTCATTCGTACCTCTGTCATGGTTATCATTTCATTACCACGTAGCACGTTCCGACATGAATTCAGTCGCATGGGAATGCACCGATTCATCTCGGCGTGCCCCAGGATTGGCCACATTTCAGTACATGCTCCGGAGTCCGAGTCGTAGTCAGTCGCTACAACAGCACGACCGATTCGCGCCTCCGTCATGGCAAACGATATGTTACACCTGCACTTACCGCGCTCCGCTTCGAATCCAGTCGCATCCTCCATGCACCGATTCGTTACGGCGTGCCCCAGGGCTCGGCCTCATTTCTGAAACATGCTCCAGAGTCCGGATCATAGCTAGTCGCAGATATCGGGCGACTGATCCGCATCTCTGTCATGCCATTACTACCATTTCACTCCCACAGCGCATCACCGTTTCGAAACCAGTCGCATCTGAGATGCACCGATTCGTCACGGAATGCCTCACTTGTTTCGGCCGTATCCATACCTATACCAGAGCTCAGTTCGTTGCCAGTCGCAAAATACGGCACAACCAATTCGAGCCTCGGTCAAGGTAAACATTTCTCTCATTTCATTTCATACTGCGCTCCGATTCGAATCCAGATGCATCAAACAGGCACCGATTCGTCCCGGTGTGCACCAATGTTTTTCAGTTGCCTCATTTCAGTACATGCTCCAGAGCCCGGTTCACGGTCGGATCAGTCACGACACGACCGGGCCGGGCCTCTGTCATGGAGTTCACTCATTTCATAATCAAGGCAAACATTTCAAATCATTTCATTGTCACAAAGATTGCATGCACCATGCAAATTGTCGCTTCAAGTTAGTTAGCAATCCCTTCACGAATTATCACCTTTCATTTTCCTCTAGGTCAGTCAAAGTTCAGTAGGTCCACCCTGCACCAGGTTGGACGATATCCCCCCAGGTAAAAAAAAAAAAAAAATGGGAGAATAAGTCAGGTAAGTATGACTCAGGGGATCAAAGAAAAACTTGAAATTCATGTCACCCCCAATAGGTTACAGTCAACTGGAAAATAAGAGCTCAAGACAGGAGATTCTCACCAGATCAACTATGTCTCAGGCCGGCAGCGAAGACTTCACGGCCCCCCTGTCACCTTCCCCGGTCTCAGAGAGCGGCAGCGTGCAGTCCCTCAGGGGATGGACTATCCCCAAACGGACGGCAGAGCTCAGACGCAGAGGTGTCCCCTTCCCCGCCACAGCGAGGAAAGGTGAGCTCTTCAAACTCCTCTTCCCCCCACCAGCAGCAGGACCCAGTACCCAACAGGCATCCCTCCAGTCAATATCATCAGCTATCTCACAATTACACACGATGGTGTCATCCTTGTCTACCTCGGTTACAGACGTCCAAACCAGGGTGGCACTCCTGGAGGCTCGACCGGCCACGGCTGTCCCTGACCCAATCGCAACTCAAACCTTTGCACCCCTTCCTGCAGGTACCTCAGGCTGGAGCCCCATTGTTTACCCCTCCCATTTGGTCCCAACCAGTATCAGGAAGGACATTTTGGACGGCAGGAACATCAACCTGGCCTCTCTCCTTATTTCCGTGCACGATCTGGCAGAAAATAAGGCCTACTCCTGGGGTGACATATCGGTGGTCCTTAAAGCCAAAGACCCCAGATTGAACCGCAAGTTATCGGTCCCAGAATTTACCCTGGCCTTTGGCATGCTCAGAGACGTCTTATGCTCAGCCACCCCCAGCAGACGGGAAGAGCTGGACTTGTATCTCCATACGGTGGTAGACTTGGGCTACAAGTATGGAGGATTTGCGTTTTATGATTACCACCGTTCCTTTTCCGCTAAGGCCGCCGCCAGACTCACACAGTTCCAGACTACGACAAGTTGGAGTCTCATGGACACAGAGCTCTTCTGCCGCCACTTTGCCGGCTTACGCTCACCTCTGTGTGCGATTTGTCAGTCCTCCACCCACACTGCCACCTGGTGCGCCAATGCGGCGATCAGACGGCCCTTCGAGTTTCCCTCTACCTCGGGTACAATTCAGGGTCAGTCGCCCCCTGAACCAACGCCTCAGGTGGACAAATTCGGACGTCCAGTCCAAACCGTGGGAGGGGCAGCCATCTGTAATAACTACAACTACGGGTCCTGCAACTTCAGCCAGTGCCGCCTACTCCACATCTGCACCTTATGCCAAAGAGCACACCCAAGGAATTTGTGTGAAGTCAAACAACACAAGAGGGCATGACTAAGCCGGATCAACCTCTTATGGTTAGGACTGTACCTCACCTCACATCCCACCCCTTCCCTGGCCACCTACCTTATCCAAGGCTTCACAGCAGGCTTTCACACCGGCCTCATTTCACTACCCCACAGTACTCACGAATGTGCCAATCTTCGTTCAGCAGCCATTGACGAACAAGCCATAGATCAGCTCTTACAAGCAGAGGTAGATCGAGAGTATGTTATAGGCCCTTTCACTTGCCCCCCTTTCAGCACCTGGAGAGTCAGCCCTATTGGGCTTGTCAAGGGCAAGTTCACGAATAAATTGCGTTTGGTGTACGACCTGTCTGCGCCTCATTCTTCCCACATCCCCAGTCTCAATTCCCTGATCCCCTCCGAAGAGTTTTCCCTAAAATATTCCTCTGTCGACATGGCAATACAAGCAATCATCAAAGCAGGTACAGGTGCCTGGCTCTCCAAAGCCGACATCTCGGATGCCTTCAAGCTCCTGCCCATCCACCCATCCCTTTGGTGCTGGCATGGCATCAAGTGGAAGGAGGCATATTATTTTGCCACAAAACTGACCTTCGGTTCGAAGAGTAGTCCGTGGCTCTTCGACACGTTCGCTCAGTCCCTGGTTTGGATACTGTTACACAAGGGTCAATGCCAAGAAGTCATCCATTACCTGGATGACTTCCTACTAATAGAACCTCCCAGCAAGCCACCAGGAGACCTCGACAAACTCAGAGTGATATTTGGAAACCTCAATGTTCCCATCGCCGAGCACAAAGTCGACGGCCCAGCACACATCATCACCTTTCTCGGGGTCAGCTTGGATACCTGCGCTATGCAAGCCAGTTTCCCCCTCGACAAACTAACACGCATTAGGGCGGTCCTTCACGAATTCACACACACCAAGGGCTGTACCAAAAAGCAGTTGCAATCTCTCCTGGGAATGCTTAATTTCGCCATGCGAATTATTCCACAAGGCCGCATCTTTGTATCACGCCTGCTTAGATTCCTGTCAGAAACTCAAGACCCCGATCAGATCTTAAATCTAGACTCCGCAGCTATAGCGGACCTATCTATGTGGGAGGAATTCTTGTCCGCCTGGAATGGCATATCCCTATTTATACCCATGGTTTCGCCCCTGTCACCCCAGGTAGTGACAGACGCTGCAGCCTCCACAGGTTTCGCGGCAATTTTTGGCCACCATTGGTTTTCAGGACCCTGGCCTCAACAGATACTGTTGATACCCGGTTTTACTCAAACATCTGCCCTCTTTGAACTTTATCCCATAGTGGCAGCTGCACAGCTCTGGGGCCACCACTGGACAGGACAAACCGTAGTCTTCACCACCGACAACCAGGCCACAGCAGACATCATCAACAGAGGCAGGTCCAAGTCCCTAGCAGTCATGTCCTTCCTGCGCAGATTGGTACAACTGTCTTTACAGCGTCAGTTTAATATACACTGTGCATTTATTCCCGGCAGATACAACTTAGCTGCTGACGCACTGTCACGTTTTAATTATACCTCCTTTTTTGAACAGGTTCCCGAAGCCGAACCAATGTCGGCCCCTATCCCTGTCTGGTCACAACTGACCCTGGACTAGTTCAACATTTACACGGAGCAACGCAACTCATTAATCATTCACTCTCGCACATCACACTCAAAGCCTACCAGATAGCTTGGAAGGCGTTCAATAAGTTTCTCACATCCTGCCGTAAAGGACCAACAGATGTCAAACAGGTACTGGCCTTCACTGCGCACTGTCACACGCAGCTGGCTTTATCCTACAATACCATTCGGCTATATCTAGCCGGCATCCAACATTTCTTGACGCTTGAAGACCCCACGAAATCTTCACTGTTCTCATCACACGCTATACGAGCCATCCTAATGGGCATTCAGAAACAACAACCAGTCATCAGCACCAAGCGCTTACCCATTATGGGGCCTATCTTTAGGGACATGTCAACTATTCTGGCTACTTCGCCATTCGGTCTGCTCCCCAGCACGGTCTTACAAGCAGCCATATATTTAGCTTACTATGGGTTCTTGCGACCTGGCGAATTCACCTCTAACAAACCCACAGACCAAGTACTATGCAGACGGCACTTGCTTCCATACCAAGACCATTTCATCCTGCACCTCGAGGTCTCTAAAACCCAGCAAACGGGCTCAGGAGTGAACATTCACCTCTACAAAACCAACAACAGCTGGTGTCCAGTCGCAGTACTCAACCGACTCCGGTCACTCCTGCCTGAGCAACCAGACACCAGTCCCCTTCTACCATTCCCAGTTAAACCCTTAAGCGCCTCTCAGTTTGTGAAACACATAAGGATACTTCTCCGCAATCTTCACCTTGACCCTAGTCAGTATTCCGGACACTCCTTTCGCATCGGAGCAGCCTCCGCAGCATCCCGCCACGGGGTTCCAGACCACATCATCAAAAGACTAGGCAGATGGAAATCAGCCTGCTTCGCCCGGTATATCCCCAATCCGCAAATAGAGATGGCACAGGCATTCTCCAAATTGGCTCAATAAATAACTGAAAACCAATAAATATTATAACCCTACCTTAATGTTTTTGCCCCCTTATTTTGGCATACCGGCCATTAGACCAAGGCACACTTTCAGGTCCATTTCATATGGTAAGTCCACACTTTTAGGTCTATTTCCAATGGTAAGTCTCATCTTTGCTATAAGTGTTATCTATGTCCATATCGGACATAGGGCTCCAACCATAAGTAGGAAGGCCAGTATGGTGGCCTGAATTTATGGGAGGAGCCGGGGGGGTATTTAAGCAGCCCGCTCACCTGTGGTGCTTGTCGGTTTCCTGAGCGCGATCCCCACCCTCCCATCCCCATTTCACAACATTTCTCAACTATTCATTTCATTCATTTCTCTTTACAGAAAAATCATTTCTTAAACCAGGGTATGCCCCCTTATTTTGGCATACCGGCCATTAGACCAAGGCACACTTTCAGGTCCATTTCATATGGTAAGTCCACACTTTTAGGTCTATTTCCAATGGTAAGTCTCATCTTTGCTATAAGTGTTATCTATGTCCATATCGGACATAGGGCTCCAACCATAAATATATATATATATATATATATATATACACATACTATAAATTCCTAACCTGCTGATTTTGGGGTGTGTAATGGTGGGGAAGATGTGCTCTGACTGTTTGGTGAAAGAAAGAAGTCAAAAGACTTCTTGCTTTCTCCAAAATACTCATCCAGATTTGCGCTTCTCTCTCTGATTCTCCACCTCCGAAATGTGGAGACAGTCAGTTACGGATTCTCACTGTGCTGAGATAATGAGCGGAGAACATGTTCTCTGTCATTATCTCAGTTTCATAAACTGGTAATGACCTGAGATCAGCGGTGAGACTCGGGATCACCGCTGATCTCAGTTTCATAAAAGGACACCTCTAATAGGAAAAAAGATTTAAAGAGATTGTAAAGGTAAAAATGTATATACTTACCTACTCTGTACAATGGAATTGCACAGAACAGCCACAAGCTTCCTCTTCTCGGGTCCCCTGCCGGTGCTCCTGGCCCCTCCTCTCTGTCCAGTGCCCCCATGGGAAGTCTCTTCCCACGGGCACTTGTGCTTGCTCGCTCCTGAGCCCCTCTTCTGCATCCATTGACACAGACAGCAGGACGTGGCCCTGCCCCCACCTCCCTCATCCATGGCTTTGATTGACAAGACTGGGAGCCAATGGCTCCCAGTGCCCCAGCAAGGCCAAAGAGACCCGGAAGTGATGGGAGAGAAGAGTTGCAGACATGCACAGCGCTGGATTGAATGAGGGCTCAGGTAAGTAAAGGGGGGGTGAGGGTGGATGCTGATGCCTAAACATTTTTGTCACAAGGAATCCATTAACCACTTGACGACCGCCTCACGCTGATGTACGTCAGCAGAATGGCACGGGCAGGCAAAATCACGTACCTGGTACGTGATTGCCTTCCCGCGGGCGGGGGGTCCAATCGGACCCCCCCCAGTGCCTGAGGCGGTCGCCATTGGTCTGGCAGCGATCAGAGATGAGGGGGAGGCCATCCGATCGTGGCCCCCTCCTCGCGATCGCTCCCAGCCAATGAGAATCCTCCCCTGCCTGTGTGTAATACACACAGGCAGAGGATGTGATGTCATCTCTCCTCAGCTCGGCAGTTTCCGTTCCGGCGCCGAGGAGAGAAGACTGTAATGTAAGTGCACAAACACAAACACACACAGTAGAACATGCCAGGCACACTTTACACCCCCGACCCCCCCGATCACCCGCCCCCCCCCCCCCCCCGTGTCACACTGACACCAAGCAGTTTTTTTTTTTCTGACTACTGCATGGTGTCAGTTTGTGACAGTTACTGTGTTAGGACAGTTAGTATTAGCCCCCTTTAGGTCTAGGGTACCCCCCTAACCCCCCCTAATAAAGTTTTAACCCCTTGATCACCCCCTGTCGCCAGTGTCGCTAAGCGATCATTTTTCTGATCGCTGTATTAGTGTCACTGGTGACGCTAGTTAGGGACGTAAATATTTAGGTTTGCCGTCAGCGTTTTATAGCGACAGGTACCCCCATATACTACCTAATAAATGTTTTAACCCCTTGATTGCCCCCTAGTTAACCCTTTCACCACTGATCACCGTATAACCGTTACGGGTGACGCTGGTTAGTTCGTTTATTTTTTATAGTGTCAGGGCACCCGCCGTTTATTACCTAATAAAGGTTTAGCCCCCTGATCGCCCGGCGGTGATATGCGTCGCCCCAGGCAGCGTCAGATTAGCGCCAGTACCGCTAACACCCACGCACGCAGCATACGCCTCCCTTAGTGGTATAGTATCTGAACGCATCAATATCTGATCCAATCTGATCTATACTAGCGTGCCCAGAAGTTTAGGCTTCCCAAAAACTCAGTGTTAGCGGGATCAGCCCAGATGCCTGCTAGCACCTGCGTTTTGCCCCTCCGCCTGGCCCAGCCCAGCCCACCCAAGTGCAGTATCGATCCATCACTGTCACTTACAAAACACTAAACGCATAACTGCAGCGTTCGCAGAGTCAGGCCTGATCCCTGCGATCGCTAACAGTTTTTTTGGTAGCGTTTTGGTGAACTGGCAAGCACCAGCCCCAAGCAGCATCAGGTTAGGGCCAGTACCGCTAACACCCACGCACGCAGTATACGCCTCCCTTAGTGGTATAGTATCTGAACGGATCAATATCTGATCCGATCAGATCTATACTAGCGTCCCCAGCAGTTTAGGGTTCCCAAAAACGCAGTGTTAGCGGGATCAGCCCAGATACCTGCTAGCACCTGCGTTTTGCCCCTCCAGTATCGATCGATCACTGTCACTTACAAAACACTAAACGCATAACTGCAGCGTTCGCAGAGTCAGGCCTGATGCCTGCGATCGCTAACAGTTTTTTTGGTAGCGTTTTGGTGAACTGGCAAGCGCCAGCGGCCTAGTACACCCCGGTCGTAGTCAAACCAACACTGCAGTAACACTTGGTGACGTGGCGAGTCCCATAAGTGCAGTTCAAGCTGGTGAGGTGGCAAGCACAAGTAGTGTCCTGCTGCCACCAAGAAGACAAACACAGGCCCGTGGTGCCCATAGTGCCCTTCCTGCTGCATTCGCCAATCCTAATTGGGAACCCACCACTTCTGCAGCACCCGTACTTCCCCCATTCACATCCCCAACCAAATGCAGTCGGCTGCATGAGAGGCATTTTCTTTATGTCCTCCCAAGTACCCCTACCCAACGAACCCCCCCAAAAAAGATGTTGTGTCTGCAGCAAGCACGAATATAGGCGTGACACCCGCTATTATTGTCCCTCCTGTCCTGACAATCCTGGTCTTTGCATTGGTGAATGTTTTGAACGCTACCATACACTAGTTGAGTATTAGCGTAGGGTACAGCATTGCACAGACTAGGCACACTTTCACAGGGTCTCCCAAGATGCCATCACATTTTGAGAGACCCGAACATGGAACCGGTTACCGTTATAAAAGTTACAGTTACAAAAACAGTGTAAAAATAAAAAAAAAAAAACACACAAAAAAAAATATAAAATAAAAAAAAATAGTTGTCGTTTTATTGTTCTCTCTCTCTCTATTCTCTCTCTATTGTTCTGCTCTTTTTTACTGTATTCTATTCTGCAATGTTTTATTGTTATTATGTTTTATCATGTTTACTTTTCAGGTATGCAATTTTTTTATACTTTACTGTTTACTGTGCTTTATTGTTAACCATTTTTTTGTCTTCAGGTACGCCATTCACGACTTTGAGTGGTTATACCAGAATGATGCCTGCAGGTTTAGGTATCATCTTGGTATCATTCTTTTCAGCCAGCGGTCGGCTTTCATGTAAAAGCAATCCTAGCGGCTAATTAGCCTCTAGACTGCTTTTACAAGCAGTGGGAGGGAATGCCCCCCCCACCGTCTTCCGTGTTTTTCTCTGGCTCTCCTGTCTCAACAGGAGACAGCCGGTGATTCAGCCAGCTGACCATGGAGCTGATCAGAGACCAGAGTGGCTCCAAACATCTCTATGGCCTAAGAAACCGGAAGCTACGAGCATTTTATGACTTAGATTTCGCCGGATGTAAACAGCGCCATTGGGAAATTGGGGAAGCATTTTATCACACCGATCTTGGTGTGGTCAGATGCTTTGAAGGCAGAGGAGAGATCTAGGGTCTAATAGACCCCAATTTTTTCAAAAAAGAGTACCTGTCACTACCTATTGCTATCATAGGGGATATTTACATTCCCTGAGATAACAATAAAAATGATTTAAAAAAAAAAATGAAAGGAACAGTTTAAAAATAAGATAAAAAAGCAAAAAAATATAAAGAAAAAAAAAAAAAGCACCCCTGTCCCCCTCTGCTCTCGCGCTAAGGCGAACACAAGCGTCGGTCTGGCGTCAAATGTAAACAGCAATTGAACCATGAATGTGAGGTATCACCGCGAAGGTCAGATTGAGGGCAGTAATTTTAGCAGTAGACCTCCTCTGTAAATCTAAAGTGGTAACCTGTAAAGGCTTTTAAAAATGTATTTATTTTGTTGCCACTGCACATTTGTGCGCAATTTTAAAGCATGTCATGTTTGGTATCCATGTACTTGGCCTAAGATCATCTTTTTTATTGCATCAAACATTTGGGCAATATAGTGTGTTTTAGTGCATTAAAATTTAAAAAAGTGTGTTTTTTCCCCAAAAAATGCGTTTGAAAAATCGCTGCGCAAATACTGTGTGAAAAAAAAAAATGAAACACCCACTATTTTAATCTGTAGGGCATTTGCTTTAAAAAAATATATAATGTTTGGGGGTTCAAAGTAATTTTCTTGCAAAAAAAATATTTTTTTCATGTAAACAAAAAGTGTCAGAAGGGGCTTTGTCTTCAAGTGGTTAGAAGAGTGGGTGATGTGTGACATAAGCTTCTAAATGTTGTGCATAAAATGCCAGGACAGTTCAAAACCCCCCCAAATGACCCCATTTTGGAAAGTAGACACCCCAAGCTATTTGCTGAGAGGCATGTCGAGTCCATGGAATATTTTATATTGTGACACAAGTTGCGGGAAAGAGACAAATTTTTTTTTTTTTTTTTGCACAAAGTTGTCACTAAATGATATATTGCTCAAACATGCCATGGGAATATGTGAAATTACACCCCAAAATACATTCTGTTCTCCTGAGTACAGGGATACCACATGTGTGAGACTTTTTGGGAACCTAGCTGCGTACAGGACCCCAAAAACCAAGCACCGCCTTCAGGCTTTCTAAGTGCGTAAATTTTTTATTTCACTCTTCACTGCCTATCACAGTTTCGGAGGCCAGGGAATGCCCAAGTGGCACAAAACCCCCCCAAATGACCACATTTTGGAAAGTAGACACTCCAAGCTATTTGCTGAGAGGTATAGTGAGTATTTTGCAGACCCCACTTTTTGTCACAAAGTTTGGAAAATTGAAAAAAGAAAAAAAAAATTTTTTTTCTTGTCTTTCTTCATTTTCAAAAACAAATGAGAGCTGCAAAATACTCACCATGCCTCTCAGCAAATAGCTTGGGGTGTCTACTTTCCAAAATGGGGTCATTTGGGGGGGTTTTGTGCCATCTGGGCATTCCATGGCCTCCGAAACTGTGATAGGCAGTGAAGAGTGAAATAAAACATTTACACCCTTATGCCCCGTACACACGGTCGGACTTTGTTCGGACATTCCGACAACAAAATCCTAGGATTTTTTCCGACAGATGTTGGCTCAAACTTGTCTTGCATACACACGGTCACACAAAGTTGTCGGAAAATCCGATCGTTCTAAACGCAGTGACGTAAAACACGTACGTCGGGACTATAAACGGGGCAGTGGCCAATAGCTTTCATCTCTTTATTTATTCTGAGCATGCGTGGCACTTTGTCCGTCGGATTTGTGTACACACAATCGGAATTTCCGACAACGGATTTTGTTGTCGGAAAACTTTATCTCCTGCTCTCCAACTTTGTGTGTCGGAAAATCCGATGGAAAATGTCCGATGGAGCCCACACATGGTCGGAATTTCCGACAACACGCTCCGATCGGACATTTTCCATCGGAAAATCCGACCGTGTGTACAGGGCATTAGAAATCCTGAAGGCGGTGATTGGTTTTCGGGGCCCCGTACGTGGCTAGGCTCCCAAAAAGTCCCACACATGTGGTATCCCCGTACTCAGGAGAAGCAGCTAAACGTATTTTGGGGTGCAATTCCACATATGCCCATGGCCTGTGTGAGCAATATATCATTTAGTGACAACTTTTTGTAATTTTTTTTTTTTTTTGTCATTATTCAATCACTTGGGACAAAAAAAAAATTAATATTCAATGGGCTCAATATGCCTCTCAGCAATTTCCTTGGGGTGTCTACTTTCGAAATTGGGGTCATTTGGGGGGGTTTTGTACCGCCCTGCCATTTTAGCACCTAAAGAAATGACATAGGCAGTCATAAACTAAAAGCTGTGTAAATTCCAGAAAATGTACCCTAGTTTGTAGACGCTATAACTTTTGCACAAACCAATAAATATACACTTATTGACATTTTTTTTACTAAAGACATGTGGCCGAATACATTTTGGCCTAAATGTATGAATAAAATTGAGTTTGTTGGATTTTTTTTATAACAAAAAGTAGAAAATATCATTTTTTTTTCAAAATTTTCGATCTTTTTCCGTTTATAGCGCAAAAAATAAAAACGGCAGAGGTGATCAAATACCATCAAAAGAAAGCTCTATTTGTGGGAAGAAAAGGACGCAAATTTCGTTTGGGTACAGCATTGCCTGACCGTGCAATTAGCAGTTAAAGCGACACAGTGCCAAATTGGAAAAAGTCCTCTGGTCCTCATGCAGCATAATTGTTCGGGGCTGAAGTGGTTAAGGTAAAAAAAATGTTTAGGCTTTAGAACCACATTAAGAGCTAATTTGGACTTTAAATTTGAACTCCGACAAATACCATAAATATATTGTTAAATTGAGCAGTGGATGTTTATTGTCTTTCTCAGTTCTACAAGTCTGTGTAAGGACACTTATGATGAATTATGTGGTTTAACCAGACTATAGATTTCAAATCATTAGCATTCATCTGAGCACCCAAACAGCCAAAGTTTGGTCCAAACCTACAGTAGGTTTGGAATGAACTGTGGGCTCATCCCTAATGATGACATGTGTGCTGCTGGTAGTGGCACAGTAAGATAAATGATAACTGCATTAGCACAGAGTGTTATATATGTCTCTGCTAGTAATAAAGTGCCCCATATGTTATAATGAATGTTAAGGCATCTAAATTAAATACATGTATTTATCCTATGCACAGATTTGCATTAATAGACATTGACTCCATTTCACTGGTAATGTGAAAATTACTTTATATCAACTGGATTGCCACTGTTCTGTGGTGTTTTATGTGGCATGGTGTTTGTTATTGTAAACATGTGTTAATGTGCATTGCAGTAATTGACTTGTTACTGCAATGCATTGCAGCGGAATGCAACTCAACCTTAATGGTATAAAAGCAAGCACACTGAGACTAGTACTATAAGTATGTGTAATCAAAGAATTCATGTCTTGTCTGTGTATGTTTGAACCTATAATGCTAAGGCCAACAATAAGTAATATTTATCCAAAATTTTATTTATCTTGAGATGATTATCTACAAACACACCCATGACCTTATCCAGTGAGTCAGTGTTATGTACTACTAAAATGCCTCCAGGTAAAAGTATTATGTAACAATCAATCTGTTCAGATCTCATATGTGCAGCCAATATTTACTTTTCCAGTGTCATCAGCCAGAAAGACTTCATGTAAAATCTTTCATTTCTGCATTAACACCATCATTTGATTTATTTGCCACATTACTGGAGAGATAGATGGTTGAGTCACATCTGTTTTTGCATTTTCCACTCACATCAACAATAGTTTAGCCACAGTGCTTATCATATTTAAAATATTCAACATTTTCCTTATCGAAGTTCTAATGAAACTTTTTTTAAAGCTCCTTTTCTAGGATGTTTTCAGATTAATATAATTTAATAAACTAGAGTAAAAAAAAAAATAATTTATTTTTAATGCATTTGAGTGTTTAAAGCAAGAAAAGAAAAGTTAAGTCCAATCAATATTGATTTGGCACTTGTGGGTGGACATCAGCCAGTGGAACCATCTGATGTCTTTTATATAGATATAAGTTCACAATTTTTCCTTATGAAATGCCTTCACCAGTATAAATAGTCGTATCTGAGACACACATTGGATTTCTTCCCTACTGACCTTTAAACCTGAAAAGTACAAATACAATATAATAAATGTTTGTATCTGCTTTCTCGATTATAAACATTATTTTCCCTAAGATACACCATATCTTTTAGGCCTGGTTCACACTAGTGGGATTTCAGATGCAATTTCAGTCGCTCTGAATAACATGACAATGGAAATCCATGTTTTCAATGGTGCTCGTTCACATCAATGCAACTTACCGCGATTACCGCGATTTTGGAAAAAGGTCCGTACTAACTTGGCACGATGTAGCATTATTATGCGTCCCCATAGACTTCAATTGGGATGCACCAAAAATATATGTACAGTGGGGACGGAAAGTATTCAGACCCCCTTAAATTTTTCACTCTTTGTTATATTGCAGCCATTTGCTAAAATCTTTTAAGTTATTTTTTTTCCTCATTAATGTACACACAGCACCCCATATTGACAGAAAAACACAGAATTGTTGACATTTTTGCAGATTTAAAAAAAAAGAAAAACTGAAATATCACATGGTCCTAAGTATTCAGACTCTTTGCTGTGACACTCATATATTTAACTCAGGTGCTGTCCATTTCTTCTGATCATCCTTGAGATGGTTCTACACCTTCATTTGAGTCCAGCTGTGTTTGATTATACTGATTGGACTTGATTAGGAAAGCCACACACCTGTCTATATAAGACCTTACAGCTCACAGTGCATGTCAGAGCAAATGAGAATCATGAGGTCAAAGGAACTGCCTGAAGAGCTCAAAGACAGAATTGTGGCAAGGCACAGATCTGGCCAAGGTTACAAAAAAATTTCTGCTGCACTTAAGGTTCCTAAGAGCACAGTGGCCTCCATAATCCTTAAATGGAAGATGTTTGGGATGACCAGAACCCATCCTAGAGCTGGCCGTCCGGCCAAACTGAGCTATCGGGGGAGAAGAGCCTTGGTGAGAGAGGTAAAGAAGAACCCAAAGATCACTGTGGCTGAGCTCCAGAGATGTAGTCAGGAGATGGGAGAAAGTTGTAGAAAGTCAACCATCACTGCAGCCCTCCACCAGTCGGGGCTGTATGGCAGAGTGGCCCCACGGAAGCCTCTCCTCAGTGCAAGACACATGAAAGCCTGCATGGAGTTTGCTAAAAAACACCTGAAGGACTCCAAGATGGTGAGAAATAAGATTCCCTGGTCTGATGAGACCAAGATAGAAGTTTTTGGCCTTAATTGTAAGCGGTATGTGTGGAGAAAACCAGGCACTGCTCATCACCTGTCCAATACAGTCCCAACAGTAAAGCATGGTGGTGGCAGCATCATGCTGTGGGGGTGTTTTTCAGCTGCAGGGACAGGACGACTGGTTGCAATCGAGGGAAAGATTAATGCGGCCAAGTACAGGCATATCCTGGATGAAAACCTTCTCCAGAGTGCTCAGGACCTCAGACTGGGCCGAAGGTTTACTTTCCAACAAGAAAATGACCCTAAGCACACAGCTAAAATAACGAAGGAGTGGCTTCACAACAACTCCGTGACTGTTCTTGAATGGCCCAGCCAGAGCCCTGACTTAAACTCAATTGAGCATCTCTGAAGAGACCTAAAAATGGCTGTCCACCAACGTTTACCATCCAACCTGACAGAAATGGAGAGGCTCTGCAAGGAGGAATGGCAGAGGATCCCCAAATCCAGGTGTGAAAAACTTGTTGCATCTTTCCCAAAAAAAGTGTAAACAAATGAGCTGTCAGTGTCCCAAGGACATAAGGGCCCTTGGTTACAGTATAGATTTTAAGGAAGACCGCATGGCAACATTTTTTTAATGGCATGTGGTCCCCTAAAAATCCACACCAAACCCTTATCTGAGCATGTAGCCTGGCAGGCCAGAAAAAGGGAAGACAAGCATGTGACCCCCACTGGCAAAAGCATTTGTCCCCATGCTGATGAGGATAAGCTTCCGCACAACCCTGGCACAGTGGCTATGGGGTCTGCAGGAGGGGGGCTTATCAGAATCTGGAAGTTTTCTTTAACAATAAGGGGGTCCTCAGATCCCAGTCCCCCCCCCACCATGTGAATCAGTATGTACCCCTACTCATTCACCAAAAAAAGTCAAATGAAAATAAAACTTAGATATAGTTTTCGACAAGTACTTTATTAAAAAAAGTCCCTTGACATACATACATCCATCATCAATCACATCGTCCAGAGATGTAGGTCCACATCAATCATGATGAACAATTTACACCGACCCGCATGGAAAACAAACCCGCTGCCTGCTGACACTCAACCACTCCTGTCCCTTGCCTGCGCAAGCTCCGCTTCTCCCCATCGATTAAGTAAAGAAGGGGGAAAAGCAACCTGGTAATGTAATTGACCTCTCCATAACCTCACTGCTACATCTATTACCTCATTGTTTTATCCAGATTGTATGCCTCTTCTGAGTGGTGCACTGACGCACCCTCAAAATGTGAGTACCCCCTTCTGGGGGAGAGTTTTTTTATCTGACCTTGTTAATAAACACTTTTTAAATGTTATCACACCATTTGGTTCCTTTCTCTTTTTACCTATGATTTGAGCCTATGCTGGAGCCTGTTTTCCTGTGATCCACACTGAGCCCTGGGTGGCTCATAAGCGCTTTACCTTGGGGGGGGGGTCACCTTTCATTTCACCATCGCATGATATGTGGCACATGGAATCGCAGCACGTTTGAGAACATCATCACTGAAGCACAGTTGTCATCACTTTCATTAAGGACTTTTGTGTTTAATATATGTCTATTTTATGATGGACGATTAAGTATATGTATTGTGTGACACTCTGCACTTTTTGGCTGGCACATGTCATTTTTCAGCTTTTGTTTGCATATATGAATCATTTATGAATTAACCTTATTTATTTTATTATTTATTTGTTTATTACACTTTTAGCACCTGGTTTGCACTGATTCAGTTTGGAGCATTTCGTTGATATTACCATTTCACATGCTCACTGCATTGTTTATTTGTGCACATTAAGTTTGTTTATCTTGGGGGATATAGCACATATTGGGGTTAAATTATTTTATACTCTGTTGTATATGCACTGTATCTCTGTGTGCCAGGATTAGGGCACGGTTAGCACACTCTAGCGCATCATATTTATTTATTTATTTGGTAATGTAATTGACCCCTGCCGCTTATGAACTCCCTGAGCTTTCTGAAGATGTCCAATAACAGACGAAAAGTGCTGAGGTAGTGTTCAATACATCACCAGTGATGTCACATTCTGTCTCTGGAGCGCAAGTCACTTCTGCTTCTCGGGCAATGGCGGCCATCTCTCAAGCAACGCTGTGCGTACCTGGTGCCAGTTCATAGGCACAAACACATGTGAGTGCAATAAAAGTGTTTTTAATAGTTTAATAAATTTGACAGCATTACACAATGAAAATGTCTCCATAATATTAATTTTTGAGTGGCGGTGCATAACACTAGGAGGATCCAAACCCTGGCATATCTGACCAGTATGGTGTAAAGATACACAGGGGTCTTTCTCCCTAAAAGGGCTGAGTGACCTATGTAGCAATAGAGGGTTAAATCTTTATGGTAAGAGTAAATCCATCTGTTTTATATTTGTATTCATGGTACCATTAACAGCTTCCCATCTGGCCATAGTACATAAATGGACAAACAGGAGCAGCACCGATGAGGATGGACATACCCATACGTCCTCCTACATGGCCTGCTTTTGCACGGTTTTTAGAGCAGGAGGACCAGTGACCCACAGCTGATCACAGATCGTTGTACCAGGCCGCTGTGAGCCCCTGGTATCATGTGATCGCTGTGACCAATCACAGCAAGCTTGTGAACAATAGTATGCAATGATGTAATTCTTTACTACTGTGTGAGCTCTGTGATTGGTCATAGCAATTATATGGTACCAGGGCCAATCACAGTGGCCCTGTACCATGTGATAGCTGTGACCAATTACAGAATCACAGTAGTACACAAGGCTTCATGAATTAAACTTTTACATAGTCTTTTTCTGATTGCATATTAGACATGCGCAATTCGTTTTGTTCCGTATTCGGTTACCGAATTTTGACAAATTCGTTAATGCAGAAATATCCAAATTAACGAAAACCTGTTTGACAAATTTTTCTGAATATTCGTAAATTTGAAAATACGTAAATTCGAAAATTCGGAAATTCGAAAATTTGAAAATCCAAAAATTAGAAAATCTGAAATAATAACTAACTAATAATAACTTAACTATTTCTAACTATTAAATTATAGGTATTGGAATTTCCTTTCAAATTTAGCTGTTAGTGAATGTAACTAATACGAATTTATCCGAAAATTACGAATTATTCGAAATAACGAATGCCGTATCTAAACGAATGGAACGTAACAAATTAATAATAATAAATAACAATAATAATAATTAAAACTTTTTATTATTATTATTTAATATTAATTAGTTTAGTTTCCTTTGTTTAGTTGCGGCATTTGTTATCTCGGATAATTCGTAACTTCAGATAAATGCGTATTCATTATGTTCACTAACAGCCAAATTTGAAAGGAAATCCCAATACCTATAATTTGATAGTTAGTTATTATTAGTTAGTTAGTTATTCGTTGAAATTTTTAGATTTTCTTTCTTTTCGGATTTTCAAATTTTCGAATTTTCGAATTTATGAATTTTCAAATTTGTTGAATTTACGAATTGAGATCATAACGAATGACCCAAAAAAAAAAGCAAACAAAAAAAACAAAAAAACAAATGACCAAAAGTGAAAACGAACGTATTTTTTTGGAGGGCACATGTCTATTGCTTATTACATTGATCACCACAGTAATACGCAATCACAGTTTAAACAAATTCTGATCACTCCCCCCCCACCACCACCACCCCGGAGTAGTACAGTGTCACTATGTAAAGTTTTTTTTTTTACATACTCTCAGTGTCCCTAGTCATCACAGCATCAGACATATTGTCCCTAATCACCTTCACACCAGTTGCAGTGTTACTGTCCTGGTGCTCCAGGGCCTCCAAGAATGTGATAGGTAGTCCAGAAATTAGATGTGTAATTTATGCGCCTAGAATGCCTGAAGGTTTTGATTTTTGGCCCCTCTATGTGGCCCCTATGTGGTAAAAAACGTCTAATGCCTTGTACACTGTTGTGGAATCTCATATTAGCCAATGTATTTCATATTGTATATATTGATTTGCATATATTTTATTGATAATTATTATTATTATTATTATTATTTATATTATTATATAGTAGTGGTTTTATCAATATTATTATTCAATAAGTAAAGCAACAATTATTAATCTTTAATAATGTATACTGTGTTTTCCAGATTTAGAAAGTCTTCATTTTTAAGTGTTGAACTTTAAATGACCTCTGCTTTATGACAAGTACTTGTAAACAGGTGTTCTCGAAAATGTATTAAGATAGTCTACTGGATGAAAGTTCATTAGAATAGATTCAAGTTATGTAGAATTGTCTCAGACAGATAAGAAAACAGGTGGTTAAAATAATTAGGTGGAATACAGGAAAGTTATGTACAGAACATTAATTAAGTTTGACAGGGTCAAACAAAGGTCTGCTTGTGCCCTCATTAAAACTGTTAAAATACATGCATATAGTGAAACATATAAAACATCTGGTGGGGTTATTGAAAGTTAATTGTCTCAAAGTTGTAAATCTGCAAATCCTTGAAGCTAGTTAAATCTTATCAAGATAAGGAGAGTTTGATAACACAGCTGGGTGCCAGACTGTCTCTATACAGGTGTTTTTAATTGGACAAAAACAGTTATAAATCAGTTTAATGAACATATAGGAATTTTGGGAATAATTAAGTTTATCTGGTTGTAGAACAGGTGTCAGATTTATGGTTGGTTACTTTGACGTAGACCTTAGCGACCAATCATATGTAAGACAGATAGTTGAGATAAGACTTGTAAAAGAGTATATAAATGCAAGCTCTGCAATTGTTAGTCGGACAAGTCAGATAGGAGCTCATAAGGCCGAACTCTATGTATGCTGCCCTATTGCACGGGTCATAGAGGTCAGAACCAATGGGCAAGTATCTGTCCTAACTTGTCCCCTCGGACAAGTCGGATAGGAGCTCATAAGGCTGAACTCTATGTATGCTGCCCTACTGCACGGGTCATAGAGGTCAGAACCAATGGGCAAGTATCTGTCCTAACTTGTCCCCTCGGACAAGTCGGATAGGAGCTCATAAGGCTGAACTCTATGTATGCTGCCCTATTGCACGGGTCATAGAGGTCAGAACCAATGGGCAAGTATCTGTCCTAACTTGTCTCCTCGTACGAGTCAGAGAAGACTTCTTAACTTGTTCCAGAAGTGTGGTCTCAGGTGAATTTCCTTCAAGAACTTGGTCGAGCTGGAACCCAGAACTCTGTGAGGGGACCAGACCACTGGCAGATCGGCTGGTCCCTATCAGGTGAGAGGTTCCCAAGAATTGGCAGTAAAGACCCATTCTGGTTCAAGGTGAGAACACTTCACAATCATTTCAATTTGGTTAGAGGATAAGAATATTTATATCTAATATGCTTGCATTGTAAGAAACTGTATAAATTAGACCTGTATATTGTAATATTTTGAACATAAACCTGTATGTTATCAGCTGTTAATAAACCTGCATTGCTTAAGTTCTGCCTGGTTCGATACTTTACTATTCTACTTCATTTGGTGGCCCGTACGGGGACAGCATAACCTCAACTCCGATCTTGCCTAACTCCATGCTGGTGAGGCACTGAGGCACTGAGCTCAACACAATTTTGCGCAATTTATATCAGGTTAGCAGACACCTATTATTAGTTCTGCATTGTGTTGTGCCGTGTTTTGCTAGCGCTAGGATGGGCGGGTGGTTGTTGTTGGAGTATCGCTGTCCACCAGGCAGATCTTTGTGATGGCAGGTTGGGTTTTCTCAACTGTGGGTGCCTTAAAGTACATTGTACAGGATGAGATACCCTGGGTAGAAAATGTATTTATTTATTTATTTATTTATTTATTTTTCTCTTTTTCTTTTCTTTCAATTCTTTCTTTTCCGAAGGGGTACCCCTGTAGAGGGTTAATTACTCTCTATGTAAACCTAGGCGTAACATGCATGTTGGTTCCCTGGACTGCAAAAATTAGTCAGGATGAGGTTTTGGGGACTTAAAGACCCCTGGAGAACTTGCGTAACATGCATGTTGTTTACCTGGACTGCAAAAATTAGTCAGGATAAAGTTTTGGGGACTTAAAGACCCCTGGAGAACTTGCGTAACATGCATGTTGATTCCCTGGACTGCGAATTTAAGTCTGGATGAGGTTTTGGGGACTTAAAGACCCCTGGAGAACTTGTGTAACATGCATGTTGTTTACCTTGACTGCAAAATTTTGTCTGGATGAGGTTTTGGGGACTTAAAGACCCCTGGAGAACTTGTGTAACATGCATGTTGTTTACCTTGACTGCAAAATTTTGTCTGGATGAGGTTTTGGGGACTTAACCACTTAACAACCGGCCCATAGCCGAATGACGGCTGCAGGGCGGTTGCTTAACTCTGGGAGGACGTCATATGACGTCCTCACAGAATTCCCCTCTCGCGCGCCCCCTGGGGCGCGCACCCGAACACATCCGTGACCGCCGGGTCCTCAGGACCCGGCGCATCACGGATCCCGGTAAATGGCCGCTGATCGCGGCCATTTACCATGTGATCGCGCCGTCAAATGACGGCGCGATCACATGTAAACAGACCGGCGGCGTCTGATGACGCCGGTTCCTCTCCTCCCCTCCTGTGTACCGATCGGTACACTGTGGAGGAGAGGGAGATGGATGGATGGCTGCAGCGCTGTGGGCTGGTTGTGTAGTGCCCACAGCGCTGCACAGAGACATCCAACCATCCATCCATCCATGCTCAGCCATCCCCACTACTCTGCAATACTCTGTATGCCCCACCTTACTCTGCAATACCCCAATATTACTCTGCAATACCCCCACATTACTCTGCAATACCCCCACATTGCTCTGCAATACCCCCACATTACTCTGCAATACCCCACAATACTCTGCAATACCCCACAATACTCTGCAATACCCCACAGTACTCTGCAATACCCCGCAATACTCTGCAATACTCTGCAATACCCCGCAATACTCTGCAATACTCTGCAATACCCCGCAATACTCTGCAATACCCCGCAGTACTCTGCAATACCCCGCAATACTCTGCAATACCCCGCAGTACTCTGCAATACCCTGCAGTACTCTGCAATACCCCGTAATACTCTGCAATACCCCGCAGTACTCTGCAATACCCTGCAGTACACTGCAATACCCCGCAATACTCTGCAATACCCCGCAGTACACTGCAATACCCCGCAATACTCCGCAATACCCCGCAATACTCTGCAATACCCCGCAATACTCCGCAATACCCCGCAATACCCTGCAGTACTCTGCAATACCCCGTCGTACTCTGCAATACCCCCCATACTCTGCAATACCCCCCATACTCTGCAATACCCCGCCATACTCTGCAATACCCCGCCATACTCTGCAATATCCCGTCGTACTCTGCAATACCCCCCATACTCTGCAATACCCCCCATACTCTGCAATACCCCGCCATACTCTGCAATACCCCGCCATACTCTGCAATACCCCGCCATACCCAGCCATACCCTGCCATGCTGAGCCACGCTCGGCTGTACTCGGCCTCTGTATGTGGCCAGGCTGTGGAAGTCTCACACATGTGGTATCGCCGTACTCAGGAGGAGCAGGAGAATCTATTTTGGGGTGTCATTTTTGGTATGTACATGCTATGTGTTAGAAATATTGTATAAATGGACAACTTTGTGTTAAAAAAAAAAAATACGTTTTAACCACTTCCCGCCCGCCGACTGTCATACAACGTCCTTGACTTTGTGCGGGGATATCTGAATAAAGCCTGCAGCTACAGGCATCATTCAGATATCAGCTTTTTCAGCCGGCGATTCCCTACACCATAAGAACGATCATAGCGACTGTTCCACTGCTTGATCGTTCTTACGGGAGGCGAGAGGGGATGTCCCCCCTCCCGCCGCACTCCGCTGCTTCTACCGACTCACCGCTACGATCAAAGCCAGGATCGTTTTTTTTTTTTTTTTTTATTTCAGGCTTCCCAGCCTAGAGGTGAGATGTGGGGTCTTATTGACCCCATATCTCATTGTAAAGAGGACCTGTCATGCTATATTCCAATTACAAGGGATGTTTACATTCCTTGTAATAGGAATAAAAGTGGTCAAAATTTTTTTTTTTTGTAAAAAAGCATCAAACAAAAATAAATAAAGTAAAATGAACAATAAAAAAAAAAAAAAAAAAAAATTTTAAAGCACCCCTGTCCCTGTGTGCTTGCATGCAGAAGCGAACGCATATGTAAGTCCCGCCCACATATGAAAACGGTGTTCAAACCACACATGTGAGGTATCACTGCGATCGGTAGAGCGAGCGCAAAAATTTTGGCCCTAGACCTCCTCTGTAACTCAAAACATGTAACCAGTAAAAAATTTTAAAGCGTCGCCTATGGGGATTTTTGAGTAGCAAAGTTTGGCGCCATTCCACAAGCGCGTGCAATTTTGAAAGGTGACATGTTGGGTATCTATTTACTCGGCGTAACTTCATCTTTCACATTATGCAAAAACATTGGGCTAAATTTACTGTTTTGGTTTTTGTAAAGCACAAAACAGTTTTTTTTTCCAAAAAAAAGCGTTAAAAAAATTGCTGCGCAAATACCGTGTGAGATAAAAAGTTGCAATGACCGCCATTGTATTCTCTAGGGTCTTTGCTAAAAAAAACATATATAATGTTTTGGGGTTCTATGTAATTTTCTAGCTAATAAATGATGATTTTTACATGTAGGAGAGAAATGTCAGAATTGGCCTGGGCACTCCAGAATGCCTGAAGGTGCTCCCCTGCATGTTGGGCCTCTGTATGTGGCCACGCTGTGTAAAAGTCTCACACATGTGGTATCGTCGTACTCGGGAGTAATAGCAGAATGTGTTTTGGGGTGTAATTTGTGGTATGCATATGTGGAGTGTAAGAAATAACCTGCTAATATGACAATTTTGTGAAAAAAAAAAAAGTAAAAAAAAAAAAACTTGATTTGCAAAGAATTGTGGGAAAAAATGACAACTTCAAAAAACTCACCATGCATCTTTCTAAATACCTTGGAATGTCTTCTTTCCAAAAAGGGGTCATTTGGGGGGTATTTGTACTTTTCTGGCATGTTAGGGTCTCAAGAAATTAGATAGGCCGTCAGTACTTCAGGTGTGATCAATTTTCAGATATTCGCACCATAGCTTGTGGACGCTATAACTTTCACAAAGACCAAATAATATCCACCGATTTGGGTTATTTTTACCAAAGATATGTAGCGGTATAAATTTTGGCCAAAATATATGAAGAAAAATTACTAATTTGCAAAATTTTATAACAGAAATGAAGAAAAATTTATTTTTTTACAGAATTTTCGGTCTTTTTTCTTTTATAGCGCAAAAAATAAAGAACCCAGTGGTGATTAAATACCACCAAAATAAAGCTCTATTTGTGTGAAAAAAAGGACAAAAATTTAATATGGGTACAGTGTTGCATGAATGAGTAATTGTCATTCAAAATGTGAGAGCACCAAAAGCTGAAAATTGGTCTGGTTAGGAAGGGGGTTTAAGTGCCCAGTGGTCAAGTGGTTAAAGACCCCTGGAGAACCTGCGTTAACATGCATGTTGGTTTCCTGGATTGGTAATCAATCAGGAGAAGGCTTTGGGGTTATCAGATCCCTAGAAAGCCTAAGTTAAAAAACTGAAACAGTACTGATATGTAGCTACTAGTAGAAAAGGTACCTTTGTGGTGTAAAATAAAACTCATGAGTTTAGAAGGTTGATGTCAGGAAAGGTAAGTCCTGACAGGTAAATAAGGTGAAGGTTTTGGAGCTCCATTTGTTAACAAAGTTAAAAGGTATGTATCGTCTTTGTGCTATAAGTGTATGTGTTTATAGGTATCTGTTATAACGGTCTGAGTTAAGATCAGGTTGAGACATTCCTGATCGCCGTGGCAAGCAGGGCTTGGCGGTTTTTCGTGTCTTGAGACAAGCGTTTTGGTAAGGAGACGTATGCGCATACGGTGCCTATTGGCTTTACTCTGAGCACTGCTGTCCATAAGTAATTACTAACTAAGCTGTCAGTTTTAATGTTCTGTGAATATTTGTATATTTATATATAGTCAGGAATTTGTGTTCATATGTATGCATACTTTGCTAGGTGGAGTGACTGTGTATTGCTATATAGAAAACAGAAGATAATGACATTTTGTTAATGAATGTTCACAAATGTAAGTTAATTTATTTGTAATGTTTGTAGAATGTTAGGGAATATTGTATGTGTGAGGGAGACTGATCATCTCCCAAATTAGGTTAGAATAAGTCTGTAGTGGTTGTAAAAATGTTGGTGTGAAAGGACCCTATGTGTTAGTTCTATGAGTGAATTGTAAGAAGTATGTAACTGATGCTGAATTCTGCATAGTGTATGATGAATGTGGAAATAGTATGTATCTTCCATACAAATACAATTAGAACTTTCTGTGTCATATCTTTGATTTCGTGACACTTGTTATTAGTATTTGATAGAAGGATTTATATTTATATGAGTTAAATGTGTGTGTGTGTTTTTTTTGTATGAGGTGTAAAATGAATCCCTATGTGATTGATTGTATGTGTCTTTCGTTAAGAGGCTAGGGATTGATACATCTATGGTGACTGATTGACTTTAGCGTCAAAGTTCTAAATGTTATTGGCAGTGAGTGAGTGTGTGTGTGGAAGGCACGATTCATTTTTAATTTTTTTTATTTTTTTTTATATTCTTTTGAATATGTACCTCAGCTAGATAGCACCATTAATGAGCTGAGGGAGTTAGAAGTTATTTAAACTGTAGAAAAAAGAAAGTTGTTTGTTTTAAGTAATTTACGACACAAAGTTCTCCCATATTTTTTTGTATCCAGCATACTGCTTTTGGAAGGAAAATATCTGTAGATAAATTCAATGTTGCTAATGTAATTAATGTCATGCTTAAAAACATTTTACAGTTGTAGGTTTTACATGTTAAGCAAGATAATGTATTTCTTTCAGTATGAGTGTAGGAGAGCAGAAAAGTATAGTCACCATTTTAGAAATAGCTGTCTGCACGTACGTGCAACAACTACAGTACATTAAATCACTTTTTGTGACAGCTCATCTCAGTGCTCTGTACTGAGATAAAGGGGCACGTTTAGGTGCCTTTAGACAGAAACTGGATGAGCTGACCAGAAAATAAATAAAATCTCAGAATACGTTCTTATTCTTAAACATTTGTTGATTTTTTATTAGAATATAAACTGTAGATTATAATAGGTATTTTGTCTTTTATATTATGGACTGTAGTAGTGAAAGGTGCATTTTATTTTTAGTATATCACTCTTGTAAGTAGGGTGCTTATTCTCCCTTGTAGCTTTTGTTGTTTATTTTGTCATGTCCCTATCTTATTGTACAGTATTATGTATACTGTCATCTTTATATATTGCCTACTTAGTAGTAATCACAAAGATAGTAATGGGATTTATTTATTTGGTACAAGGGAACGCCAAATTTATGTTTGTTTCTTATTTTCTAAAAAGAATAGTGAAGAGTGATGCATGGTAACAGTGCTACCATCTTATTATATGTGCTATATGTAGCACATACAGGGGGGTGAATTAGATAATTAGAGTCTTAATTTTTAATCTTAGCTTGTAAGCTCTGGTGAGCAAGGTCCCTTATTGGTATTGGCTAGAACTTATTTTGTCCTACCTGATTACAATATTTAGTAATTATCAGGTTGATTATTAGTTTGCCTAAATAAATAATTTGTTTCTTTATTCCAGGAGCAGCCAGCACGTTTTCATATGCAAAGTTATCCTTTGTAAAATTTCATTCCTTTTGATTTTTTTATTATTCAAGTTCCTAGTTATGCTACTACAGGTGGCAAAGTCAGTTTTTTGATTAGGGTCACTCTGCATTAATATGATCTAATTAACAATAAAATTTGTATATAATTATTCTTAAGAAAGGGACAGTAATGCACATTTTCTTAACCTCTTTAGATTTAACAGACTGTGCAAGTGACCATGTAATTTTATTTTGATTTCTTTTTAATTATGAACAATCACAATGTAGTTTCACAAAATGTAGTTCTTCAAAGTCTGTTTTGTGTGCCTGTGTATAGACTTTATTGCAATGAAAGAACAAAGCTGTAGATATAGATATACTTTAATAAATGTCTGCTCCTTTTTAAAGTAAATCACAGTTTTTCATATGGTCATGCAAATGTATGAGACAACAGCTAAGTGTCTGATGTGGGAAATTTTTCCCAGGATTGGAGTGTATACAGCACTGATATCAGATAATTGTACCCATTTTTATGAAAAATCAGTTCCATTCTACTTTATGCTTGGCATAGACGATAGAACCTTGTGTCCACACTCATATTCATTGGTGGATAGGTTGTATGGGCTGTTGTAGACAAAATGAAATACAATTTGCTGGGCCATATGAAACTTTGGATAGATTTGTCACTAAGTTTAGGAGTTCTAGAGGCAAATGATAGTTGCTTAGACTTCATGCTGTACAGTGGGAGATAAAATGTTCTTGTGTTTAAAATAATTAACCAAATCGGTGTAGTTTTGTTTCTAAACAGATCCTTGTTTTAGATGTGATCTCTTGTTCCAATCAAAGCCACTAAAGGAATGTATGTCAGTAACCCTTGATGACTACAAGTACATTAAAGATCATAAAAGGAAGTGGAAGAACTCACAATTCAAGTGTCCATTTAAATCCACATTTGTGACAGTGACATTTTCCATTTCTATAGTAGTCAAAGTCTGAGTGAGATTACCAAGAGTGTTATTCACACAAGTGCAATAGTACAAGTACAAGAGACTGTTGCAGACAAAGACATTGGAAGTATTTCAGTAATGGACAATGCTAATTAATTATATGTGATACTTTGTATGTAGAGACTTACTGTTGTTTTCTTTGTTATATATGTTATAAGTATTATTATTGTGAACACCTTAAGGTGGAACTTTGGTCAGAAAATTAATTCCTGCTGGGTTACTTGAGGCTGACCCCTTTTGCAGGTGTAGCTATGAAGCACAGTAAAAAAATAAGTGCCTATACTGTTTACAATCCACTATTCTACCCTGCTCTACACAGGCTCAGTTGTGCTCTATTTTTTTTGCACTGCTTAAAATCTAGAGGCCAGTCAGCTGACAGCCTGAAATTCTACTGCTGCTCAAAGGTTATGGGTTTCAGTAAAATGGTAGCATAATAATTAATGTGGAATGTATTTTTCTTGCTAATGAACCTTGTTTTATCACATTTTTGTGAGTAGAGTTCCACTTTGAGTAAATGTTCAATCATTATAAACAAATAGTTTATCATTTTTTGGAAAAAAAAAAAAAAAGTGGGGAGGTGTAATGTAATGAGTATGACATTATCGCTAAAGACTGTATGCTATTGATGCTTTATAGGATGTGTTATGATATTTGTCTTGATTTTGTTTTATAATTCATGTTTTAAGACATAGGAGAGGTAGGCTACTAACTTAGACAGTATAGCAGTGACTGACAGAAGAGACCCATGCTGACTGTTATTGTATAATATTCTGCAGTATAGTATGTGCAGGGATGGACAAAAAGTGAAATGGTTTTGGGTTTAGTAAACTTTGTGGGAAGACTACAAAATTAAAACTAATGAAATTTCTGGACTGACTATATTGACAGTATGACATGACCAGGGTAATAGTGACTGAAAGGTGGAGTCAAGGTTAAGAAATTATAAGAATTTACAATTATTGTATGGGAAATAGTATAGGTTGGGAAATGTAAAAGAATAGTTTATATAAAATACTTTGTACTGAAAACATGTACTTCAAGGGATTTATAATAATAATTATTATTAATATTGTAAGAGTATTGTATTATGATAAAACTATATAGATATATTTATATTATTTTAGCGGATGTTGTAGAAGTAAAAGGAACACACTAAATTAAGTTATTAGATAAGATGAGAGTGGAGGAGCCATTGCTTTGTAGGTTGCCCTGAAGTGCTTGCCAGAGACCTATTGTATCCTGACACTGACTTTATTTTTATTTTTTATAACTATATTTTTGAAGTGTATTTTATATCCAGACAAATATCGGGTGATCGCAGAAGACATGATGCAACTTGTTACAAATGTTAATTACTACAAAGGAAGGATTTCATGCATAAAAGGAGGAACTGGAAAATCTGAGACTTGTATCTTTGCAGAACAGGTATGCACTGAACTTGTGTCTTACAGCATCCAAAGCAGCTTGTGCTATGATACTGGACCAGCAAATGATGATGAAGAAGGAGATCTCTCCAAAAAAAAAAAACATCAAGCACTTGGCTAAGCTGAAAAGACCTATGCAGGAAAAGGCAGAGCCTTATGGGACTGAGTCTGCTGAATGCTCCTTGGAACCACATACTTGGCTTTCATTCACTAGCTAAACGGATTGCTCCTCTTCCCTGTTATCCTTGATGTGATGTTGCTGAGTAACTGTTGCCTGTTGCAAGAAGTTTGTGGCAAGAATGATCACAATGCCACTGAGACTGACAACTATGTTTTCCGTGCCACATATGGAGAAGGACTTTGCAGCTACAGAAGAAGATGCAGTGTGTTTTTGATTGGACTGATTTATTTATTTTTTGGACTGATTTATTTTTTATTTTTTTTTGGACAATTTATGTGATCAGTGTTGGGTGCATGGGGTCTCTGAGGAGCATGGTGGGTGATCTGTACTGTAATTGCTGTGAGGCTTATGCCTCAACAGGGGGGAAATGTTGTGGAATCTCATATTAGCCAATGTATTTCATATTGTATATATTGATTTGCATATATTTTATTGATAATTATTATTATTATTATTATTTATATTATTATATAGTAGTGGTTTTATCAATATTATTATTCAATAAGTAAAGCAACAATTATTAATCTTTAATAATGTATACTGTGTTTTCCAGATTTAGAAAGTCTTCATTTTTAAGTGTTGAACTTTAAATGACCTCTGCTTTATGACAAGTACTTGTAAACAGGTGTTCTCGAAAATGTAATGTAATGTATAAGATAGTCTACTGGATGAAAGTTCATTAGAATAGATTCAAGTTATGTAGAATTGTCTCAGACAGATAAGAAAACAGGTGGTTAAAATAATTAGGTGGAATACAGGAAAGTTATGTACAGAACATTAATTAAGTTTGACAGGGTCAAACAAAGGTCTGCTTGTGCCCTCATTAAAACTGTTAAAATACATGCATATAGTGAAACATATAAAACATCTGGTGGGGTTATTGAAAGTTAATTGTCTCAAAGTTGTAAATCTGCAAATCCTTGAAGCTAGTTAAATCTTATCAAGATAAGGAGAGTTTGATAACACAGCTGGGTGCCAGACTGTCTCTATACAGGTGTTTTTAATTGGACAAAAACAGTTATAAATCAGTTTAATGAACATATAGGAATTTTGGGAATAATTAAGTTTATCTGGTTGTAGAACAGGTGTCAGATTTATGGTTGGTTACTTTGACGTAGACCTTAGCGACCAATCATATGTAAGACAGATAGTTGAGATAAGACTTGTAAAAGAGTATATAAATGCAAGCTCTGCAATTGTTAGTTGGACAAGTCAGATAGGAGCTCATAAGGCCGAACTCTATGTATGCTGCCCTATTGCACGGGTCATAGAGGTCAGAACCAATGGGCAAGTATCTGTCCTAACTTGTCCCCTCGGACAAGTCGGATAGGAGCTCATAAGGCTGAACTCTATGTATGCTGCCCTATTGCACGGGTCATAGAGGTCAGAACCAATGGGCAAGTATCTGTCCTAACTTGTCTCCTCGTACGAGTCAGAGAAGACTTCTTAACTTGTTCCAGAAGTGTGGTCTCAGGTGAATTTCCCTCAAGAACTTGGTCGAGCTGGAACCCAGAACTCTGTGAGGGGACCAGACCACTGGCAGATCGGCTGGTCCCTATCAGGTGAGAGGTTCCCAAGAATTGGCAGTAAAGACCCATTCTGGTTCAAGGTGAGAACACTTCACAATCGTTTCAATTTGGTTAGAGGATAAGAATATTTATATCTAATATGCTTGCATTGTAAGAAACTGTATAAATTAGACCTGTATATTGTAATATTTTGAACATAAACCTGTATGTTATCAGCTGTTAATAAACCTGCATTGCTTAAGTTCTGCCTGGTTCGATACTTTACTATTCTACTTCAACACACAAGGGGAATTTCCGACAAAAAGAGTCCGATGGGAGCTCTTCATCGTATATTCCGACCGTGTGTATGCCCCATCGGACTTCTTGTGTCGAAAATTCAGACGGACTTAGATAGAGAACATGTTCTATATTTTTCCGACGGAAAAATTACTATCGGAAAAAATGCTCGTCTGTATGTTGTTCCGACGCACCAAAAACGACGCATGCTCGGAATTGGCTACTGGCTATTGAACTTCTGTTTTCTAGCCCCGTCGTATGTGTTGTACGTCACCGCGTTCTGGACGGTCAGAATTTGGTGTGACCGTGTGTATGCAAGACAGCTTGAGCGGAATTCCGTCGGAACTCCGTCGTAAAAACCTTCAGAGTTTATTCCGACGGCAAAACCGGTCGTTTGTACAGAGCATTACGCATATGGTATCTTCATACTCTGGAGGAGTAGCAAAATGTGTTTTGGGGTGTAATTTCAGATATGTCTATGCTGTGTGTCAGAAATAACTTGTTAAAATGATAACTTTGTGAAAAAAAAATTTTTTTTTTCATTTTTCAAAAAATTGTGACAAAAAATTTCAATTTCACAAAACTCCCCAACAGGGCCGTCTTTACTGCAGGGCAAACGGGGCATCTTCCCAGGGCCCCACCATTGTTGAGGGGCCCAAAGCAGCTGCCCCTGGAGCCTGTGCTGCCCGCTGGCTTTTTTTCAGCCGGAGTTCCTCCACCTCCGGCGCTAGTTGCTGAGCTGCCCGCTATTGTCACTTGTAAATACAGGAGCGCTGCTTCTGTATTTACAAGTGACAGCACTCTCCTCCCGGCGGTCGTTCACATTCCTCCCTGCTCTGCAAAACATATCCTCGATCTTTATAAGAGAGCAGAGAGAACAGAGGAGGGAGGGGAATGCACACACTACACAGGCAGAAGCTGCTCCAAGCCACGGACATGTAGTAAGTTGCAGCTGCTCTTCTGCAGCCCCACTCTGACGTTATTTAGCTGGTGAGGATTGGGATGTGCTCAGTACTGAAAGGGGGTAGGGGGGATTCATGCCAGAGGAATGCTGTGTATTGACGGGGTAAGCTCCAAACTAGAATCTGGGGAGAGGAGAGCTCTGCACTTGCTGGGTGGGGGACTTGGATGTACACAACAAAACCCTAACTCCTGTACTCCATACACAGATCCCCCCTAATTCCTGCACTCCATACACAGCTCACCCCTAAATCCTGCACCCTGTATATAGCTCACCCCTCAATCCTGCACTCCGTACACAGCTCACCCCTAAATTCTGTACTCCATACACAGATCCACCCTAATTCCTGCACTCCATACACAGCTCACCCCTAAATCCTGCACCCTGTATATAGCTCACCCCTCAATCCTGCACTCTATACACAGCTCACCCCTCAATCCTGCACTCCATACACAGCTCACCCCTGAATCCTGCACTCTCTACACAGCTCACCCCTAAATCCTGCACTCTGTCCATAGCACACATCTTAATCCTGCACTCTGTACGTAGCTTATCCCTCCACACTGCTCCACTGTAGGTGGCGTAATTAGTCATTTATTTCTGGTAGCCTGTCCTCAGGGATACTGCTCCTTTTGGGCTCTGTTCCTAGCTGCACTCAGTTAACCTTCATAGCTGTGTGTGCTCTGCTCATTGCTAATAGCAAGTTCTAGGAATGTTCTGTCTATTGGTGGGTCTGCTAACCTCTTCAGCCCATGGTGTGCAGGCAGTGAGGTGATGATGTGCTGTAACCTTCATCAACAAATCAGTGAGCTGTATTGATGTGCTGTGACCTCTAGCAACCAATAAGTAAGTGGTAATGATGCACAGTAACCTCTATGTCAGGGCTGGCTCAACCCTTCCTTCTCTGAGCTGGCAGCACAGCTGTCGGCTAATTGCCAGCTCTCATCTCTCTCCACAGTTAACCAGCTGTTGTGGATCTGCTCGTCAGTCCCGCCTACTTAAAGATCTCCAGCTCACTTCATTCCTGCCTTCACCTTGGTCACATTACAAGAAACCATCTCCTGCGTTCCTGTTTAAAGACTGGCTTTGCTGACATCCCTTCTGGCTCCTTATCCTGCTTGCTGTTCCTCTACTTGGATCCCTGACATCTGGCCTGGCTGACTACCCGATCTGGTTACTGAACTCTGGCTTGGCTGATTACCCGATCCGATTACTGGACTCTAGCTATGCTTTGACTACGCTTACTCTATTTACCTTTTTATTTTTATTAATAAACAAGTGTGATTTTACTGTACTTCTGTCTCGGTCTGGTTCATGGTTTCTGACAGTAAGTGAAGACCATGAATTCAGAAGATACAGTTAATCCACTTGTTGGTAATATTTTGCCAGATTGGATGAGCAAGATCACCGCATGGATCAGTTTGCCATGGCGTTACAAACACTCCTGAGTCGCTCACCTGGAATCCCCCACTGTGGCTGCTCCAGTACAACCTGAGTTGCAGGCCGTCCCTGCTGCTGCGCCAGTCTCTGTGCAGGCACCCGCCTTGAGTATTACCTCTATAAGAGGTATGTCTGGTTCTGCCCCACTTCCCCAGCGATTTGGAGGGCGATACAGTTCAATGCAGAGGGTTTCTCGACCAAGTTGTGATATACTTTGAGATGCTGCCCCAGGCGTTTCCCACGGACAGAAGCAAAGTAGGGTTCGTGATATCTTGGCTTTCTGAGAGAGCCTTGGCCTGGGCTAACCCTCTATGGGAGATGCAAAAACCTGTTGTCTTGAGTTTCCCAGAGTTTGTGGCCTCTTTTAAAAGGGTATTTGACATTCTCGCATGCTTCGCTTCTGCTGCCAAGTGCCTCATGTCCATCAAACAGAGTACAAGAACTGTTGCAGACTACGCTATTAAGTTCCGTACTCTGGCAGCAGAGGTTGCTTGGAACAATGAGGCCCTCGTGGCTGCTTTTTCTCATGGTCTCTCGGATTCCATCAAGGATGAGATAGCAGCCAGAGATATATCCACTGAGATGGAGAGCTTGATCTCGTTTGCCATCCTCATTGACTCCAGACTCAGAGAAAGATTTTCTTATAAGGAGCGCTTGCGGAAGCCTCCTGTACGTTTGCCTCCGAGCTTTGCAGTCCCACTCGTGCCTCCCTCACCTCCCATGCCTCCTGGTACCGAGTCGTTCAGTGAAGGTGAACCCATGCACTTGGGCTTCATGCGTCTCTCTGCGGATGAGAGAGCATTTAGGAGGAGAAAGAGTATTTGCCTTTATTGTGGCCAGGCAGGTCACTTTTTGAAGTCTTGTCCTACCCGTCCTGGGAACACCCGAACCTTGAGTTCCTGTCATGGACAGACCTTAGGTGGTAAACTCAACCTACTATTGTGATGCAATAATATAGGTTTATAAATATTTAAATATATGTGTTTTAAAATGCTTCAGATCTTCGTGACAAACAATATCCCAATAAATATAGTGATATAATAAAAAAGTATTTATGATAAAGCGAAAAATATATATGTAAATTTCTCCGTGTAAAGTCAATTTTCAAAGGGCACCACCTGAATGTGACGTGTCACATGGTGTCAGAGCACTATATTTACTTGGTTGCGGCTTGATTCATTTATTTATCTACTATTTTTTTCATATATATAATTTTTTGTTTTTTTTGGATATCCATACCAGTGCTTTAGTATATATAATTTTTATCACAGACCTTAGGTGGTGTTGTGTCATCCCCAGTTATCCAGAAGAATAAGCCCCTGGTTTTGGTCACCCTTTCTTGGACTAAGTCGTCTATCGAGATACAGGCTCTAATCGACTCTGGGGCTGCAGGCCTTTTCATTGATGCTGCCTTTGTATCAAAGCACTCGATTCCACTGCAGTTGCGTGACACTCCACTTGCCATTGAGGCTCTTGACGGGAGACCTCTACAGCCTGCCCATGTGATTCATGAGACGGTTCCATTGTCCATGGCCGTACGGGCTCTTCACCATGAGATAATCCAATTCCAAGTGATTTCCTCTCCTAAGTTTCCGCTGGTAAATGGTTATCCTTGGTTACAGAGGCACAACCCCTCTTTTGATTGGCTCCGTGCTGAGGTTCTCTCCCGGTCACCACAATGCAGTGAAACATGCTTCCGGAAGGTAGCCAAGGTCCTGTGTACCTCTTCACTCTCCTACCTGCCAGAGGAGTACCGTGATTTAAGCAATGTCTTTGACAAAGGTCAAACCAGTAGTTTGCCTCCACAACGGCCGTATGATTGCGCAATTGACTTTCAACCTGGTGCCACTCCCCCTCGTGGCCGTGTTTACCCTTTGTTGGTCTTGGAGGATAAAGCCATGGAGGAGTATGTTGCAGATGCACTTTCTCAGGGTTTCATCCGCAATTTCCTCGTCTCCTGCTGGTGCTGGTTTCTTCTTTGTGAAGAAGAGTAGCGGTGAACTGAGACCTTGTAATGATTATAGGGGTCTCAATCATTTCACCATTAAGAATGCCTACCCGATCCCATTGATTACAGAGTTATTTGACCGCCTCAAGGGAGCAATGGTTTTCACTAAGCTTGATCTGGGAGGGGCTTACAATCTCGTGAGGATTAAGGAGGGCGATGAGTGGAAAACTGTGTTTAATACCAGAACAGGCCATTATGAGAATCTCATAATGTCTTTTGGCCTTTGTAACGACCTGGCAGTTTTCCAGGAATTTATTAACGATGTTCTCTGAGATTTGTTGCAGTTATGTGTGGTGGTTTATCTCGATGATATCCTCATATTTTCCAAGTCACTGGAGAGCCACCACACAGATGTCTGTCGTGTGCTTCAGAAATTAAGAGAGAACAATCTTTATTGTAAACTGGAGAAGTGTGAGTTCCATCAGGAACAGGTTAAATTCCTGGGCTATGTCATTTCCACTGCTGGTTTTTCAATAGACCCAGAGAAACTTTCGGCAGTCCTACAGTGGCCTCGACCCGTGGGATTACGTCCTCTGCAGCGTTTCCTGGGTTTTGCCAACTATTATCGGAAGTTTATTCGTAACTTCTCGTCTCTGGTCAAGCCCCTGAACTATATGACCAGAAAGAATGGTAACCCACAGAGTTGGTCTCCGGATTCCATTAAGGCCTTTGAAAGTCTCAAGGCTGTCTTTGTTTCTGCTCCTGTGTTGGCACATCCTGATCCTACTTTACCTTTTATCCTTGAGGTTGATGCTTCGGAGACTGTTGTTGGCTCCCTTCTGTCTCAACGTCCAACCTCTGAGAGTGCTATGCATCCTTGTGGCTACTTTTCCAAGAAATTGTCACCTGCCGAGTGCAATTACGAGATTGGTGACAGAGCTGATGGCAATCATTTTAGCCCTGAAAGAATGGAGACATCTCCGCGAAGGTACCACTAGGCCAGTTCTCATTCTTACTGACCATAAGAATCTCACATTCTTGTCTGAGGCTAAACGCCTCTCTCCCAGAAGGGCACAATGTGCTCTTTTCTTGTCAAGTTTCAATTACATTGTCTCATTCTTACCTGGTACTAAGAATGTAAGGGCTGACGCTTTGTCACGACAATTTTCCTCCACTTCCAAGTTAGAGTCGGTTCCGGTTCTTATGATTCCTCCTGATCGTATTCTGGCTACGGTTCGCACCAGTCTTACTTCTCCTTCGGGTGACAAAATTCTTGCTGCTCAGGTGGACGCTCCTCCTGAGAAACCTTGTGACCGCTGCTTTGTCCCAGAGTGTCTCCGTACTGCCGTGCTCCAGACTTACCATTCTCCCAAAGCGGCTGACCACCCTGGTAAGAATCAACTTGTTTGGGCCATTTCCCAACAATTCTGGTGGCCTAGTCTACGTGCTGATGTAACTGCCTTTGTAGCTGCCTGTTCCGTGTGTGCTCAGAGTAAGACTCCACGACACCTTCCAGTGGGCCTCCTACAACCCATACCCAGTGGAGAGAGGCCATGGACCCACCTGTCTATGGATTTCATTGTGGAGTTGCCCAACTCCCAAGGCAACACAGTTATCCTTATGGTGGTTGACCGGTTCTCAAAGATGTGTTATTGTATTCCACTTAAGAAGTTGCCCACTTCTAAGGAACTGGCTTCCGTTTTTGCTCGGGAGATCTTTTGCTTACATGGGCTACCCAAGGTGATTGTTTCGGACAGGGGGTAGTCAGTTTGTGTCCCCGTTCTGGCGAGCCTTTTGTGCACAGCTGGGAATTCAGCTTGATTTTTCCTCTGCGTATCACCCGCAGTCTAATGGGGCCGCAGAACGAGTCAATCAGTCCTTGAAGTAATCCCTACGTTGCTATATTTCTGACCATCACAACAACTGGTCAGACCTTTTACCATGGGCAGAGTTTGCTCACAACAGTGCCTTGAATTCTGCTTCCCGATTGTCTCCGTTTATGGTGAATTATGGTTTCCAACCTTCCATGTTGCCTGACTTGTTTGTTCCGCAGAGTATTCCTGCGCTAGAGGAGCATCTCCGTGGTCTTTGTTCCACTTGGTCACAAGTCCAGGAGGCTTTACGTCATGCTAATGATAGGTACAGACTCCATGCTGACCGCAGACGCCTGCCTGCACCTTCCTACCAGGTTGGGGACAGGGTCTGGCTGTCATATCGCAACCTCCGACTTCGTGTTTCCTCACTGAGGTTCGCACCTTGGTTTATTGGGCCTTTCCGTATCCTTCGCAGGATTATCCCAGTGGCTTACGCGTTGGACCTTTCTCCTAGTATGCGCATCTAAAATGTGTTTCATGTCTCTTTATTGAAACCGTTGGTCTGCAACCGCTTTACCACCTCGGTGCCACATTCTCACCCTATACAGGTTGAGAACCATGAGGAGTATGAGGTACAATCCATTGTTGACTCCAATAGGTTCCGTGGGCGCATACAGTACCTGGTGCATTGGAAGGGGTACGGCCCAGAGGAACGCTCCTGGGTCTCATCCTCGGACATACATGCTCCTGCCCTCCTCCGTGATTTCTATAGAGGTTTTCCCCCCAAGCCCGGTGGCCCTCCGAGGGGTCGTTGAGGAGGGGGGGTACTGTCAGGGCTGGCTCAGCCCTTCCTTCTCTGAGCTGGCCGCACAGCTGTCGGCTAATTGCCAGCTCTCATCTCTCTCCACAGTTAACCAGCTGTTGTGGATCTGCTCGTCAGTCCCACCTACTTAAAGATCTCCAGCACACTTCATTCCTGCCTTCGCCTTGGTCACATCACAAGAAACCATCTCCTGCTTTCCTGTTTAAAGACTGGCTTTGCTGACATCCCTTCTGGCTCCTTATCCTGCTTGCTGTTCCTCTACTTGGATCCCTGACTTCTGGCCTGGCTGATTACCCAATCTGACAAAATATAGGTGTCTTGCGAGCCACAGATGGACTAATGCCTCTAAGGAGTAAACTATTTAAGCTGCAAGCACTGAACCACGTTTCATTGCGTGTAGATAGATAAAAAAATATATAATAAATGTGCCCGCGCTAGTATAGTGTCACATATAAAATATATAAAAAATATTTTCACATATAAAACACATGTAATGTGATAAATAAAACCATACAGGTAAAATATAATGCAAATAACTATAAATGATAAACCACCAAGTGCATATAAAGGTGCAATCGTGGTAGTAACTAATAAAAGTGCAACGTGCTAAAATATAAATATCAAAACACTTTCCAGTGACAAATGAGTGTATATCCCAATTAATAAATACAAATCACAAAAAACGTGAATAAATAGTGTCCATAAAATGAATAAACATCATGCTTCTTCTGATGGGTGTATAAATCACAACACGTGAAAACTGTGCTCTCCCGTGACACCCCACATGTGCTTGCGCTCACCTTCAGTCCTGTGACACAGTAATTAAACGGTGTCAAAATAAGCATTGGGGCCACTCCTAGGCTCACTCAGGATACAATGATGCAAAGACACTCCTCCCAGGTGAAACTGCTAGGCTCACTCAGGTTACAATGGTGCAAAAACACTCCTCTCAGGTAAAACCAAGATCCAAAATCATAGAAAAAACAAACAGAGGGACTCCATAGTGCAATATAGCCAGGACATTTATTAAAGAATAAGCCCTCCAAGAGGGTACTCACATTGGATGGGTGCTAGAGTGCACCAGACTGTACAGGTAAGATAATAAGCAGCTGATCGTATGGCGTGCGGTATGGCATGTGCAATCCTCCTCCTCTGCTGACAGCTCCGTCCTACCCCTCCCCGACGCGTATTCGGCACAGGGGTTTCGTGCCTTCCTCTGGGGGATGCCGGGAGGGGTAGGACGGAGCTGTCAGCAGAAGAGGAGGATTGCACATGCCATACCGCACGCCATACGATCAGCTGCTTATTATCTTACCTGTACAGTCTGGTGCACTCTAGCACCCATCCAATGTGAGTACCCTCTTGGAGGGCTTATTCTTTAATAAATGTCCTGGCTATATTGCACTATGGAGTCCCTCTGTTTGTTTTTTCTATGATTTTGGATCTTGGTTTTACCTGAGAGGAGTGTTTTTGCACCATTGTAACCTGAGTGAGCCTAGCAGTTTCACCTGGGAGGAGTGTCTTTGCATCATTGTATCCTGAGTGAGCCTAGGAGTGGCCCCAATGCTTATTTTGACACCGTTTAATTACTGTGTCACAGGACTGAAGGTGAGCGCAAGCACATGTGGGGTGTCACGGGAGAGCACAGTTTTCACGTGTTGTGATTTATACACCCATCAGAAGAAGCATGATGTTTATTCATTTTATGGACACTATTTATTCACGTTTTTTGTGATTTGTATTTATTAATTGGGATATACACTCATTTGTCACTGGAAAGTGTTTTGATATTTATATTTTAGCACGTTGCACTTTTATTAGTTACTACCACGATTGCACCTTTATATGCACTTGGTGGTTTATCATTTATAGTTATTTGCATTATATTTTACCTGTATGGTTTTATTTATCACATTACATGTGTTTTATATGTGAAAATATTTTTTATGTATTTTATGTGACACTATACTAGCGCGGGCACATTTATTATATATTGATTACCCAATCTGGTTACTGAACTCTGGCTTGGCTGATTACCCAATCTGGTTACTGAACTCTGGCTTGGCTGACTACCCGATCTGGTTACTGGACTCTAGCTATGCTTTGACTACGCTTACTCTCTTTACCTGTTTATTATTATTAATAAACAAGTGTGATTTTACTGTACTTCTGTGTCGGTCTGGTTCATGGTTTCTGACACTCTAGCAACCAATCAGTGAGCGGTAAACATGTAACCTCTAGCAACCAATCAGTAAACATGTAACCTCTAGCAACCAATGAGTGAGCGGTAAGCATGTAACCTCTAGCAACCAATGAGTGAGCAGTAAACGTAACCTCTAGCGACCAATCAGTGAGCGATGAGGATATGCAGTAGTCTCTTAAAACCAATCAGTTAGCAGAAATGATGTGCTGTAACCTCTAACAACTAACTGATGAGTCATAATGTTTGCTGCAACCTCTAGCATCCAGTCAATGAGCAGTAATGATATGCTATAACCTCTGGCAACCAATCTCAATTGGTGCCTGACCTGAATTTGGGGCGGGGGGCACAAAGGTAATGTTTGCCCAGGGTCAAATCAATATTAAAGACGACCCTGCTCCCCAATGCCCTTGCTAAATACTTTGGATTGTGTACTTTTTTGAAAATATGTCATTTGGGGGGTTTTTGTACTGTCCTGGGATTTTAGGGCCTCAAGAAATGAGATATACACTCAGTACATCTGTCGGGAAAATAATACAGCTAATGCTCATGAAAATTGCCTATTTGAAAAAAACCCTGATGTGTGCTATTTGTTGGATATTGTTCAGCTTTCCCATGATCTGTGTTCCTGTGCTCCTGCTTTTGCTGACTGATCTTCTGTTGCTGACCCGGCTTGTTCCTGACCTTGCTCTCTGTATTTTGGATACCGACCTCAGTTTGCTACTGAACCTTGCTCTGCCGGCTTCCCTGGTCCTGACTTCAGCCTGCTTCCTGACCATGCTGCTGCCTCACTGTGCATGGCTCTGGCTCATCTTGACTATGTCTCTTACTGTGGCAATCACCTGCTACCAAGCTACTGGCACCTGTGCTTCTTGCACCTCTGTCACCACAATCAGGCGTGCTCGGACCAAAGCCACAAGTGAGGCCTTCGCGTCAACTCGGCCTCCAAACAAGGTATGTGACATCAGAATTGATCAGATCAGTTTCCAAATATACAGTGTATACCATAATTTGTAGACTCTATAACTTTCACACAGAATAAATAATGTACACTGGTTTAGGTTATTTTTACCAGGAACGAGTTTGCCTGCTATTGGCACTGTGGTGTTCTGGGCGGAAAGCTGCAGTTTTAGTATCCACCAGCAGGTATCTCCCAGCAGCCAGCAGGTTCCAGCAATCTCCACCTGGTTCTACCTTAGCTACTGCGCTTGCCTCAGTGTTTTGGTTTCTCTTGCTTGTACCCTGTTTCTTGAGCTGCTGCCTAACTCTGTAGCCATTTTATCTTGATCTTGATTTTGCTCTTGCCCTCAATCCAGTATGCTGTTGCCTTGTTCCCATCCCAGTTTTGTTTTTCCCCTTCCCATCTGCTCCATGCTTTCCCCTGCCTTATCTGTTTCTCATTTGTACATTTGTATATACACTATGTTGTCAAAAGTATTGGGACACACATGAGCTTTAATTGCATCCAAGCCTTATGCCCTATACACACGGTCGGACTTTCCAACGGAAAATGTGCGATCGGAGCTTGTTGCCGGAAATTCCAACTGTGTGTGGGCTCCATCTGACTTTTTCCATCTGAATTTCTGACACACAAAGTTTGAGAGCTGGCTATAAAATTTTCCGACAACAAAATCCGTTTGTGTAAATTCCGACTGTACTAGACAATTCCTACGCACAAAGTGCTTGTTCTGGTAAAATTAGCGTTCGTAATGGATATAGCACTTTCATCGCGCTGCAATGTTTTAAATTGTTTAATGCAGTGGACTCTCTTCTTCTTTATAATGCTAGAAGAATGAAGTTGTTTTGCTGCTCATATTCACACACACTTCTCACAAACGTATTTTTTGATTATTTCTCCTGATTTCATGAATATAATATTTTTATTTGTCAGATCTACGCTAATTTTTTTTTGGTTTTATATTTTTATATTTTGTATTTGTTGTTTGTTTTTTTAATCCAGATCTCCTGTTTTTTTATTTTTTTTGGTGATCTCCATAATTGTTTTGGGTGTGTTACCACAACACCATTATTATCTTGTCTTTTTTAATCTCAAGGAGGTTGCTTGGTGTTGGTGTCCCTTGTTAATTTCAGATTGTATTTTGGAAATGTACCTGCCTACTCACAAACAAACTGAACAAAAAAAAACCTTTATTAGGGGTCATAACCAAATAAATAGGAAGGCAACACTGGAGAAACTGTTGATATTGGCAAAGCCTTTGGCCCCCAGGGCACACATCAACTATTTTCTGGCAAAATTGGTGGCCTGAGGAGTCCTTATAAAAGGGAGTACAATCTGGTCCAGAAGTCCAAGAGATCAGGAACAGCAGCAGATGACATACATGTCCCCAGGCTGTGGTCATACAAGAGCCTGCATCTTTTGTCAGACCAGACTGAACCCAGGCCATCACTTTCTTGTCTTTCTTTCCACTCTTCCTTCCAGGCTGTGGCTGTGGTGTTGGAGGTGTGGCAGGAGGAGGAGGAGGAGGATGATGCAACTCACACAGGTGGGTATTGGGTGTGATTTGGCCCCTCAACCCCTTATTTAATGTTATAAAAATGATTTCCTCACACATGATGCGTTGCCCCTCCTCCATGTCCTGCAGTTTTGTGGCAGCCATGGAGGCAAAGGCCTCTTCACGAGTGGGGGTGGCTCTGAGGGCCGCAGAAGCCTTTTGAATCAGCCTGAGCGATGACTCCTCCACATTCCTTCCCTTCCTAGGTCTTTTGATTGGAAGGCGGAGGGGAGGAACCTGCGATTCTGTCAGGCTCCTACTGAGCCCAGCCACCTCCTGGCTGCCACTAACCCTTTCCTCCTGGCTGCCACATTCCACAGCCTCCTCCTGTGTGCCACATTCCACAGCCTCCTCCTGGCTGAGGTCTTCCTGTGTATGAAAAAGGGACATAGTTTTAGTTTTTGATTCATCAATCACACACAATTTTCAGCTCATGACTGTTGCAAATTGAATGTTAACAAATATAAAAGACTGTCATTCTGAGCCCGGCATTTTTCATTCTTGTTACAATCATTTTTGGCCACTACTGTTTATTGATATGTAAACGCCTTTATTAAATCAGCAATTAGTGATCAATATTACCATCTAGTAAACATCATTTATTTTTTGACCAGAAATATGTAGAACAATGATATACCTGGCTCAAGCTGGGCTCTTCCACTTCTTCCTGGCTGGAAGTCCCAGGTTGGATGTCGGAAGCCTCAGCTGGGGTGGAAGATAGGGTGGAAGGAAGAGCGGAAGGAAGAGTTGAGAGGGATTTCCTGACTTCAGTCTGGTCTGACAGAAAACTAAGTCTCTCATAGTACCACAGCCTGGGTACAAAAACATCATCTGCTGCATCTCCTGATCTCTGGGAATCCTCTACCTTCTTGCGCTCCCTAAGATAAGTGCTCCTCAGGCCACCAATTTTGGTTTTTAAATAGGAGATAGTTGCCGTGGGGACCACCGGCTTCACCAACTCCAGCAGTTTCTCCAGCGCTGCCTGCCTATTTTGTTTATGATTATAATGCGGGTGTTTGACCTGCCACAGACAGGGCAGCTCCCTGTATTTGTCTATGAACAGGGGGAGGAAGTTGTGATCATTGAAGCCATCCATTTTCTCTGCTAGACACAACACAAGACAAACACTAATATCAGGCTAAACTCTCCTAAAATCGTGTCCCAATACAGGCCTCAATCTATAAGCAAAATAGGCCCAAGTTAAAATTGTACCTTCTTTATCACAATCGGCGCTTCTGATACTCCTTCCTCCGCTCACAGATCGTACGTACGACGCACGCATGTTACGCTTTATATACACTGCGCATGCGTGAAACTCCGCCCGCCCCTGATGTTCTTTCTAGTCTATTCCCCGCCCCTTCTCTTTCGGCGCAGTGGGGGAGAGCACATGGCAGAGACAGAGCAGGTGCATGATAATACCAGCAACAAGGAGGAGGAAAGCCCGGAGCCAGAAACGTCACGATCTCGCAGGAGATTTAAGGCCTCTAATATGGTCTTTGTAGAGATGGTGGAGATGGTGGACATCTTGAAAAGGACCGACTATGATGGGAAGTATGGACCTTACCCCAACCCAAATGTGAGAAAGGCCAAGATCATGGCTAAAGTTGGGAAGAAAATGAAGAACATCATTGATGTTTTAGGGAGAATCTAAAACACCCAGAAATCCCTAACTTTTTGCTTGTTTATTTTTGTTTTTATGACTAATTTTTTACATATTTTAAAAGCCAAATTTTGAAGATGCACACATGTGCTATCTGCCATCACGGGAGATCAATGTACACGTTTTGTGGGTGCAACCCCTTCCTCGATAATAAAGTAGGTGAGAGGAAGGGGTTGCACCCCCAAAACACGTCCATTGATCCCCCATGATGGGACCTAGCACATGTTGACATTAGGCATGGGATCAGGAGGGAAATCTCCATTTTGAATCCCAATTTGTGTGCATCTTCAAAATTCGGCTTTTACAGGGGTGACTTTACCTCATCTGATGAAGGCAATATCAAACACAGTTTGTACATACTCAAGTCTGATATTGCCTTCACTTTATAAAAGTTAAACTTTATAAGTTCCAGAGTTGTGTATTGTTTTATGGTTTTAAACATGCCTGTTTTACCTATAAAAGGCGATTTCAACTTAATGTGACCTAAAAATATGTTATACAACAAACATGTTGGTTTGCTCAAAAACCCTTTTATAAACGCACATGTGATTGTGCTTTAAGTAAAAAGTTTTATAATCGACAATGTGTGGCTTCTTCTTTAAATGCTGAAAAGCAGTTTTTGGTAAAGTTGATTTTTTCCGTGGCAATGGGTGTTATTTACTAAAGGCAAATCCACTTTGCAGTACAAGTGTAGTTTCAGTGCAGTCTCAAGTGCACTTGTAGTGCAAAGTGGATTTTCCATATGTAAATAACACCCAACAGTGCTTTATCATTTTACACAATCACGCCATTTTCAGGACTCCCCAAATTTCGGTCATGGTGCTGAAAATGATGAATATTTTTGTCAGTAATGCATTACATACATTAACAACAAAAACAAGGTGTGTGTGTAGCAGACCCACAACGTAATAATAATAGTTAGCCGAAGAAGAGATTGTCACCTCATGTCTCAAAGAAATTTTGTTTGCACTGTTGAAGAAAAAGGTCTGAAAAAAATAATACCATTAAAAGATAAACGAGGAGACAGCTAAAAGAAAGCCAAGCAGTAAATCAAAGCAAATATGTGTTCAGTTTCAAATATATTTTTATTTAAAAAACGTCTCAGACATTGTCTGGCATATCTATGGCCCCTCTATAGTATTCCAGGTATCTTAAACGGACCTCGTGATGTCATGAAAAGGTTCACCCGTTGGTGGCGCTGTCGGTCTCTTGGATCGCAGTACCAGTGTCCACCAACATCCAGGACCTGTAATAAGAGGACTCACCTGCTGATGGCACTGTTGCATACTTGGGCCGTTCCGGTGTCCACCAGCGGGTGTATTCCGGCAGCATGGAGCAGGCAGCACCTTCTGCGCTCAGGTGTAACATGAGGTCAAATCACTGAAGTCTGATAAATACCCGGCAAGCCCTCACATCCTTGCATTGATGTTTCTCTCCCTGTGCCCTGATCTTGCTGCCTGTAATCCTGACCTTGAGCCTGTTTCTGTCCTGATCGGATCCAATCCCTATCCCGAGCCCATCCTGTACTTCTGCCTCCTGTTTCCTGATTCCCTTGGATCCCTGCCCTACAGCCTATCCATCCTCTCCCTGTCCTGTTGGTTTCCCATCCTTACCCATCTGCTGACCTCCTTGTGTATGACCTCGGCCTGGCTTTGTTTACGATTCTGGTATCTCCATTTGTCTGTATATACTATTTATTGTTTGTGGGTCTGTGGTTGGTTTTTGCACTGTTTATATTTCACATACTTGCCACCTATTTAATAAACACCAATATTTTTTGCACTTACATACGTTTCTGGTTTCCTCTGTGCAGTCCACACAGTCTGGTCTACTAAATTCCATGATAGTACACCAAGGCCATCCCTGACCAGACGTGGCTGCATTGAGGAACCATCCTGGTTTGTTCTACCAATATGGATTTCAATGAAATCATTTATTATTCTCTACTGGCTGAAGAGGATGGTGAATATTGTCGCCAGGTTTTAAAAAGGTGGACTAGTGATCAGCTGATGGAAACTATCCGATCAGCTCATTCCCTAGTGGATCAGGGCGACATGTCATTTGAGGATGTTCAGCCCTTAATCCAGTTATGTACAAAGGCAGCCCTGTCATGTTTTCCCGAAGGAAGCGATGATTTTTCTCCCCCCTTCAATCATGGCCAAGTTGAATCCCTGGTATGGTTATTAGAAGATGATCCAGCCTCTTTTATGGAATGTTATTCCGCTTGTTCACAGCAGGTGTTGTCTGATTGCATCCATTCAGTGCAATCCCTGGTTAGTCAGGCTGTGTGTGCATCAGCGTTTGTTCAACCTGTGCTATAGGCATGGTCAGATCTCCTGCATTTAGCTAAGCCTCAACATTCCAGCCCTGCCATTAATCACCTGCCTTCCCAAGAATCTATCTCCCCGTCACCTATGGCAACCTCAGCTACAGCCCAGTTTACTCAGCTCCCTACCAAATACTATTACCCAGTCTCCAAGAGTAGCACCTATCCTGCCTTCAATCCACCTGCCTCTTCTCCTCCACCTGTAACAATCCCACAGAACCCTCCTCCAGCCACTGTTCCTTGGTCTTCCTTTTACTCAGCTACATTCTTTTCTTACGACCCTGCACCTACATACAAAGCTGCAGTGGCTAAACCAAAAAAGAAATTAAAGTTCTTCCCGACCCACACCATCCTGCTAGTAACCCAACCTGCCTCCACACCAACCAACCTGTTCCAGCCTGCGTTCATGCCAGTTGAACTTGATGACCCACCTAAACCTGCCAACCCAGTGCCTGCTATCCAGCCTGATGTGCCTGCCTTCCAGCCTGATGTGCCTGCCTTCCAGCCTGATGTGCCTGCCTTCCAGCCTGATGTGTCCGCTTTCCAGTCTGATGTGCCCGCTTTTCAGTCTGATGTCTTGATGCCTGCCTTCCAGCTCGAAGTCTCGGTGCCTGCCTTCCAGCCTGATGTGCTGCATTCCAGCCTGATGTGCCTACCTTCCAGTCTGATGTGTCTGCTTTCCAGTCGGATGTGCCCGCTTTCCAGTCTGATGTTTTGATGCCTGCCTTCCAGCCTGATGTGCCTGCCTTCCAGCCTGATGTGTTCGCTTTCCAGTCTGATGTCTGCCTTCCAGCCTGAAGTCTCGGTGCCTGTCTTCCAGCCTGATGTGCCTGCCTTCCAGTCTGATGTGCCCGCTTTTCAGCTTGATGTCTTGATGCCTGCCTTCCAGCCCGAAGTCTCGGTGCCTGCCTTCCAGTCTGATGTGCCCACCTTCCAGCCTGATGTCTCGATGCTTGCCTTCCAGCCGGATGTCTCGGTGCCTGCCTCCCGGCTTGATGTCTCTGCTTCCCGGTCTGATGTGCCTGCTTTCCGGTCTGATGTGCCCGCTTTCCAGTCTGTCCTGATGCCTGCCTTCCAGCCCGAGGTCTCGGTGCCCGCTTTCCAGTCTGATGTGCCTGCTATCCAGTCTGATATGCCTGCCTCCCAGTCTGATGTCCTGATGCCTGCATTCCAGCCCAAGGTCTCGGTGCCCACTTTCCAGTGTGATGTGCCCGCTTTCCAGTCTGATGTGCCCGCTTTCCAGTCTGATGTGCCCGCCTTCCAGCCTGATGTCTCGGTGCTTGCCTTCCAGCTGGATGTCTTGCTGTCTGCCTTCCAGCTTGATGTCTCTGCTTTCCAGTTTGATGTGCCCGCTTTCCAGTCTGATGTCCTGATGCTCGCGTTCCAGTCTGATGTGCCTGCGTTCCAGTCTGATGTGCCCACTTTCCAGTCTGATGTGCCCGCTTTCCAGTCTGATGTGCCTGCTTTCCAGTCTGATGTCCTGATGCCTGCCTTCCAGCTTGATGTCTCCGCTTCCCAGGCTGATGTTCCCGCTTCTCAGTCTGATGTGCCCGCTTTCCAGTCTGATGTCCTGATGTCCTGGTACCTGTCTTTCAGTCTGATGTCTCGTTGCCTGCCTTCCAGCCTGGTGTCTCATTGCCTGCCTTCCAGCCTGATGTCCTGATAGTGGTGTCTCAGCCTCAAGTTTTGTTGCCTGTGTCTCAGTCTCAAGTTTTGGTGCCGTGTCTCAGCCTGAAGTTTTGGTGCCGTGTCTCAGCCTGAAGTTTTGGTGCCCGTGTCTCAGTCTGATGTTTTGGTGCCCGTGTCTCAGCCTGAAGTTTTGTTGCTCGTGTCTAAGCCTGAAGTTTTGTTGCCCGTGTCTCAGCCTGAAGTTTTGTTGCCCGTGTCTTAGCCTGAAGTTTTGTTGCCCGTGTCTCAGCCTGAAGTTTCGTTGCCCGCGTCTCAGCCTGAAGTTTCATTGCCCGTTACCCAGTCTGCTGAGCTGGTGCCCATTACCCAGTCTGCTGAGCCAGTGCCCGTTACCAAGTCTGCTGAGCCAGTGCCCGTTACCCAGTCCTTTAATAAAAGGACTCACCTGCTGGTGGCACTGTTGCATCCTTGGGCCGTAGTGTCCACCAGCGGGTGTATTCCGGCAGCGTGGAGCAGGCAGCACCTTCTGCGCTCAGGTGTAACATGAGGTCAAATCACTGCAGTCTGATAAATACCCGGCAAGCCCTCACATCCTGCTGAGCCGGTGCCTATGATCCAGCCTGCCCTTACGGTGCTCGCTGTTCGGCCTAATGTTCCGGAGCCTGCTGCCCAGCTCGATGACCCGGAGCCTGCTGCCCAGCTCAATGACCCAGAGCCTGCTGGTCAGCTCAAGGACCCGGAGCCTGCTGCCCAGCTCGACGACCCGGAGCAGGCTGCCCGGCTCGATGACCCGGAGCCTGCTGCCCAGCTCGACCTCCACGAACCTGCTTCCCAGCTCGATGACCCGGAGCCTGCTGCCCAGCTTAATGACCCAGAGCCCGCTGTCTGCTCTGATGTGCCCGCTGTCTGCTCTGATGTGCCCGCTGTCTGCTCTGATGTGCCCGCTGTCCGGTTTGACTTATCCACTGCCCAGTCTAAAGCACCTGATGCCCAGCCTGACGTGCTCTAATCCATTGTTTGGTGTGAGGCCACTAACTTTGGACAATTTCATCTAGTTGGAGCAACCGAAGGCCACTCCTTTGAGGGGGGTACTGTCATGAAAAGGTTCACCTGTTGGTGGCGCTGTTTGTCTCTTGAATCGCAGTACCAGTGTCCACCAGCGGGTGTCTTCCAACATCCAGGACCTGTAATAAGAGGACTCACCTGCTGGTGGCACTGTTGCATCCTTGGGCCGTAGTACCGGTGTCCACCAGCGGGTGTATTCCGGCAGCGTGGAGCAGGCAGCACCTTCTGCGCTCAGGTGTAACGTGAGGTCAAATCACTGCAGTTCACTGCAATTGCCCCTCCGCAGTTGGGAAAGTCCCACCACTGGGCAAAGTGGGAGGCCACATTCTGCCATTCCTGTGGCGTGGAAGGAAACTGTTGAGTGAAACAAGGGGGAAAAAAATTGGTAATTTTGCACATAAACATTGAAAGCCGATTAGACACAAATATTCTTGGCCAAAATCACTATAACATTAATTTTAGGGAGTATTTAAAGACAAAAGTATAAGGTCCACCTATCAGATTCCTCACCCCCTCTAATGGCCCATTGTAAAAATTTTAGCGAGGGGAGATGTTTTGGACAGGTAACCCTCTCCACTTCATTGAGAGATGAATGCATACATAATGTGTGTTACTTTGTCCAGCCCCTCCTTACTTATACTATTGGCAGCCCACTGGACAGGTAAGAAGTGTCATAATACAAATATATAAATACACACTGTATAAATGGAAGCACATTTTTACATTCTGAAATTACCTATCAAGATAATAATAGGAGAAAAAAAACTTTAAACAGTACCATTTGAAAGCATTCAGGCAGGCCCTTTCGCTACATGCTTTGATGAATTCATACAGAAATCTGACCACAAAAGAGGTCGGTATAGTGTGTATGGGTTTGGCAAAGTCAGCAGATAGATGATTGGTATCGGTTGACTTAGCGGTTGGGGGGAGGTGGGTTCCAAATGTTTTTGGGACCCCAAAAAAAAGCCTCTGGCACTCTGCATGAATTTAAGGACACAAATAACATTTGTACACATTTTAGGGGGTGTTTAGGATAAAGCACTACAATTGAGCTGACAAAATACATTGTTAAGTGACTAGACTAGGTGGATATGGGCCCAGGATAGCATGCTGGAGAGGTTAGTGAAGGCAAATATGCATGAAGGACAAAAAACAAACTTTAAAAAATTCCAGCATGCATAGGACAAAGGGGACATTCACAGCATATTACAATCATGGTAATTAGGGAATAATGAAAGAAATACAATACATTAGCAAGCATTAAATACATATAATGAGATTTTCAAGGAGAAAACTTACCTTTAATATAGTCCTTCTGCAGGACCTGGATGATGGCAGAACAGATCTCTGGGATAATGATCCCCATAGCCTGGGGGAGATGCCTGTCAAGAACTTGAGGTCCTGCAGGCTTCTCCCTGTCACCAAGTACCGGAACGTGGTGACTAGCCTCTGCTCCAGAGTGATGGCTTGCCGCATGCAGGTATCCTGCCTGCTGATATAAGCGGTCAGCAAAGCCAACAAATGTTGAAAAACGGGGACTATCATCCAGAGAAAGTTCCTGAAATCATCAGGATTATTCTCATGGATCTCACGGAGCAAAGGCATTTCAGAGAATTGGTCACGCTGGAGCAACCAATTCTTCATCCATGAACTCCTCCTCACCCTGTTCATGGACTGGGCTTGTGTCAAAGTAAGAACCCCAACACCAAGCCCCCGCACAGCACGGACTCTACGACGAGTAGGTAAACGCAACATGGCTTCAAAATGGTTGGCTGGTCAGAACGAAGTAACAGAACGCACTGAAGAACAGCAAGGCCTGTGAAGAGCGACCTGAAAAATCAGCAACAAGCGGACAAGAACGCACTGAATAATGAAATACGAACTCACAGCACGCACTAAAGACCAGATACAAACCTCACAAGCACAAACTGAACAGCAGAAAAACGATCTGAAAACCACAAGTCTGAAAAGCGCGAATCGTCTCTCACCAAACTTTTACTAACACGAGATTAGCAAAAGGAGCCCAAAGGGTGGCGCACTTGGTATTGGACTGCCTTTTCATAGTCCCGTCATACGTATTGTACGTCACCACGTTCTTGACGTTGTGTGACCGCGTGTATGCAAGACAAGTTTGAGCCAACATCCGTCTGAAAAAATCAGATGGATTTTGTTGTCAGAATGTCCAATCGTGTGTACAGGGCATTAGTCCGTAGGGTTCAATATTGAGTTGACCGACCCTTTGGAGGAACTTGACTGGCCTGCACAGTTTTAAGTCCTGACCTCAACCTGATAGAACACCTTTGGGATGAATTAGAGCGCAGACTGCAAGCCAGGCCTTCTCATCAAACATCAGTGCCTGACCTCACAAATGTGCTTCTGGAAGAATAGCCAAACATTCCCATAGAAACACTTCTAAACCTTGTGAACAGCCCTCCCAGAAGCTATTATAGCTGCAAAGGGTGGGCCAACTCAATACTGAACCCTGCGTACTAAGATTGGGATACCATTCAAGTTCATGTGCGTGTAAAGGCAGGTGTCCCATTACTTTTAACAATATAGTTTATATAGTTAAGTGTGGTTAGAATTGCTGGTTAGGCATTTGTTATTTCGTTTTGCTTTTCATGCGTTCTTATGTTTATTGTTTGCTGGTGTGTGATGATCTTTCATTCACTGTAAATAAATCTCACTTTAAAGATATGCATATATGGTCTGGTCCCAGTTTTCTTGGTGTAGCTACATATACTGTATCTGATCTCCCAGCTGCTGAATCCTATCATTGGTCTAAATTTATGGAAAAAAAAATTATTATTTGCAAAATTTTATAATATAAACAATGAAAATGTTGTTGGTAACTGGCCAAGGATTGACCGCCGGCACCCGGAGATTGGCTCTGAGCTTCCCCAAACACAGCTTTGTGAGTTTAAGCAACACAGCTGTGTTCAGTGACAGGGGATCTCTTGTTTTGTTCATTGCCTGGGCAGGGAATGAAAACAACTAGATCCCCAGGAAAAGCAGCACACAGTACACACATAAGCACTTGTTAGGCACACATTTACCCCTTGATTTGCCCTAGATGTAAACCTAGTACATTGAAAGTGCATATTATTAGCACTGATCACTATAATAATGCCACTGGTGATATCAGTGGCAGTAAGTCAGCCCCCCCCCAGCGTCAGTTAGTGTCAGATTGTCCGCCGCACTATCACAGTCTTATTATAAGTCCCTGATATCTACCATTAGTAGTATAAAAAATAAATAAAAATTCCAGTACATATACCGTAGTTGTAGACGCTATAACTTTCTTTTCCAATAATTTTAATTAATGTTATCAGCAATAACAAAAAGGTACAAAACAGCAGAACGTCAATTTCTTGGTCAGTCGTGACATACAGTATAGGCTGCAGAAAAGTGTCAGCAAATAACAAACAGCCTATAAGTAACCTCTTAATATTTGGTAAGGTAGCAGGGCTGTAATCACCAAAAAACCTAAACACACTGGAAACAGCAATACCACAATCATCAATAAAAAAACAACACAATGTTGATTCAAGTTGTAATTAACTACAACCTATATAAATCTGTGGACCTCTTCTCGCCCTTCTCCAATACATATGAAAAATACGTCACACAGGACCAACAATGACATAAGAGTTAAACCAGCATACGGAAGAAAAGAAAGTGGAAGAAAAAAGTAAAGAAAAATAAAAGGAAAAGAAAAAGAAAATACAAGATACAAGACGTGCACCCTCTATCTATTATACAAATGTCCCTCCATCCAGATCAGGAGGGTCCTGAGAGATCTTTTATCCAGGGATCCCATGTTTTCACGGAGTAGGCAGCCTGTCATGGAGGATAGAATCCATGCGTTCATCAATCAAAATCCACGTCAGTTTGGCCTGAGAAGTTCAGTTTATCCTTAGAAGTTCAAAGGGGATTTGCAGGACTGTGCAATGGAAACCCTGGCTGCTGTGAAAATGAATGCAATCAGGTGTCTCACATATACCAGTGTTCCCTCCACTGGCTTCCCTAAAACAGCCTGCTGCGGGGTCTTGGTTAGATTTACCTGAGTGAGGGAATACATAAAATGATAAGTGTGGATCCACAACCGCTTTACTTTACAGCAAGTCCACCAAGTGGGAAGGACTGTTTCCTCCTGACCGCAGCCATGGAAACATTGGGAGGAGGCCCCCAGGATAGAGGACCCCAAGTGGGCTGGTACTAAGTACCACTGTAGAAAAACTTTGTAATTTGCCTCAATCAAGAAGGTATTGATACAGTATAAGATTTCAAGTTAAGTTAAGCCAGTTTTCCCCATTCTGCTGCTTCCAGTGCTTCTCCCAAGTCCTGTTCCCATCTTTCCATATAGGGTCGTTTAGCAGAATCCTCATGGAGTATTGTATTGCCAGTATGCTTGTCTAGAGTTCTGCATAAGGCACTATAACTTTTACACAAACCAATTAATATACACTTACTGGGATTTTTTTTTTACCAAAGATATGTAGCAGAATACATTTTGGCCACAATTTATTAGGAGATTTGACTTTCTATATTTTTTATGGGATATGTTTTATAGCAGAAAGTATAAAATATTGTTTTTTTCTTTTTTGTTTATATAAGAAAAAAACCCAGAGGTGATCAAATACCACCAAAAGAAAGCTCTATTTGTGTGAAAAAAATATATAAATTTCAACTGGGTACAGCATTGCATGATCGCGCAATTGCCAGTTAAAGTACCACAGTGCAAAACAGCAAAAAATGCCCTGATCATGAAGGGTTAAAACCTTCCGAAGAGCCAACTAATAACGGCTGCAAAACAAACAGTGGCCAAGGCATGGAAATCTCCTACATTGGTACTAGCAGAAACAATTCACAGAATGAATAATACAATGTCCCATGCTAAGATGGTAGCCATCGATCAAAATCAAATTCCAAAATTTGAAAAACTTTGGCATCCTTGGATAAAACAACAGTTCCTGTCAAACTTCAATGACTCTGTCCTGTTGCCATGGTAACAGATTAAATGACTTACAGAGACACCCATTCTAAGGCTTCAAAGAGAACTAAAAAGAATAATAAACTGATGAGCGGGACAACCTTGTGGACCATACCTCTACCTTTCAACCCTTTTTCTTCTTTCTCTTTCCTTTTCTCCACCTTACGATTAAAGCTCATTATCAGAATTTATTTGACCTATATACACTCTACTTGTAAACAATGTGTATAGTAGGTATAAATCATTTAAATACCTACAAAAGTAACTAAGGAAATGATATATATCTTTAATTTAGGTTTACGTGAACCCAATGTTTAATATTTGAAATTTCATGATATTTACCTATATAAACCCTACTGTAAAACAATGAGCTTACTTTATAGATCCTTGTAAACTTACTTTATGTATCTTTATAACATTGTATACTCAATAAACTTCTTTTGACAAGGAAAACCTTCCGAAGAGCAAGTGGTTAATGTATACCAAGAAAGCAGGCACATAATACAATACAATTAATACTGACTGATGTGTTATTGAAAATGTGTAGTTTCATTATTTCAATTATTTACTGTTTTTTTTAATCACCAATTCTGCTAAATTTCTGAAAAAGAAAGTATACATTTTAAACTTTAATAAGTTTCTCCAAATGGCAAGTTTCCAGAAAAAATTAGCTTGAGGCGATTGTTAGGCTTAATGTACAAGGGACGTTTTACAACCTCTCCTGATGTTTAAAAATGTCAGTTGTGCCACGTTTACGTGCCACGTTTAGCCGCACTTGTGTTTTAGAAACTTTTTTTTTTTTTTCTCTTAAATAGTCAAAAATTAAAAATGCCTGTAAACGAAACACGGCTAAACGTGAGTTACCACGTTTACACACATTTACAAGATTTTTTTTTTTCCAAAAAATGCTTCTGAACTCAACTGCCTAGAAATGACTATAAATGACTCTGTGTACATGTACTGATAAGATAACATTGAGGAGAGTTCAGGAGCAGCTGAAAAAAATGCCCAACTACTCCTAAACGTCAGTTTACCAGCAGCAGTGTACATGAGGCCTAACTGTATTAGTGTACCTGATTTTTAGGTTTGGATTGTTTTGGATAGCTTTAGGAAGAGTTAGGAACTCTTATGCCCCGTACACACAATTGGACTTTCCGACAACAAAAGCGTGGATTTTTGTTTGAAAGGATGTTGGCTCCAACTTGACTTGCATACACACGGTCACACAAATGTTGGCCAACAATTACGAACGTAGTGACGTACTAGACGTACGTGATATCTCCATTACGAACGCTATTTATATCTCCGGATCGTACTTAATTCCGAGCATGCATGGACTTTTGTCCGACGGACTTTTGTACACACGATTGGAAAGTCCGACAACAAACATTTGTTGGCGGAAAATTTGAGAACCTGCTAGCCAACATTTGTTGGCGGAAAGTCCGACAAATGTCCGACGGGACATTAGAATAACAAATTTCATCCGACTTGATTCATTGCAAATTCTCCTGGTATTGCGGACACAAAACGAAAACATATTAGATAACACAACATAATGGGGATGTATAGTTAAAGAGGAACTTCAGTCTGCTCAACTAATTTGTAGTAAAAACATCTTTGCCATTCTGAAGCTTCCCTCCAACCACTTTGCATATTATTTTATATATACTGTGATTCTGTACTTGCCAAATATGCTGCAGAAATCTCCCTTCACTGAGTCTGGCTGCAACCATTTTAACTGTGGGCAACTGAAGCTGCTGCCTGTTCACTTACTGGATTTACACAGACACACAGAGGCACATCTCCAGCTCTGCAGCCCTGCAGCTCTCATTGGCCCTCTTATAACTCATCCCCCCTCCCTTCCTGGCAAACTCTCACGAGAGTGAGAGAGAGAGCTGTGCATGATGTCATAAGCCTAGGCTTTTTACCAGACAAGAAACAGGAAGTGGGCTGTATAAGGCATTTACTGGAAGGAAAAAAAAGTTTTGCTATCCAAAGTTAAAACAGCAAGGGCAGAAGATTTAATAGATGGAAAGATGAAAAAATGACCAAAGGTCCGCTTTAAAATTTTTTTACATAAACATGTTAAAAAAGATGAACATGATACTTATCCTTAGGTGGACATCATATGATGTCCTGGACTTAAGGTAATTCCCTGCAATGTAAAAGCAATCATAGCGGCTGTTCAGCCACTTGATTGCTTTTGCAGGTAGTGGGAGGGGACGTCCCCCCCTCACCGCTGCCCTCCGGTGCTACTTCCGGCTCGCCCGTGCGATCGGAGAGCCAGAGAATAAATCTGCCGGCGGTGGTTTACTATAGAGCTGGCCATGGACCAGATGGTCCCTGGCCATCTCTATTACCCTCGGATGCAGGAAACGACTGTCACTTATGGCGCCGGCAGATGTAAACACTGATCGATTTTTTATTTATTTTTTTATTTTGATCTCAGGCTTTCCAGCATAGAGGAGAGATCTGGGGACTTAAAGACCCAGATCTCTCCATAAAGAGGACCTGTCATGCCCCATTCCTATTCCAAGGGATGTTTACATTCTTTGTAATAGGAATAAAAGTGATCAAAAACTAAAAAAACAAAGGGAAAGTGTAAAAAAATAAAAATAAAATAAACACCCCTCGTGCTTACACGCAGAAGCAAATGCATATGTAGGTCGCACCCGAATATGTAAACGCTATTCAAACCACACATGTGAGGTACTGCCAGGAACGTTAGCGTGAGAGCAATAATTCTAGCACTAGATCTCCTCTGTAACTCTAAACTGGTAACCTGTAAATAATTTTAATGCATAGCCTAAGGATATTTTTAAGTAAAGAAGTTTGGCAGCATTCCACGAGTGAGCACAATTTTAAAGTGTGACATGTTAGTTTTGGCTGAAATCTTTCTTGATCTAACTGACCTTGGCTTGGTATCAAGAGATCCCCAAATTTTCCACCTCTTATTAAGTGATAGAACAGTACTGACTTGAGGCTTTGGGTATCTTTGTATATTCTTTTCCATCTTTGTAAAGTTTAATTGCCTTGTTACGCAGGTCTTTTGACTGTTATTTTCTACCTCCTCATGGCTCAGTGTCTAGCCTGTTTAGTGCATCCATGTGAGAGCTAACTCATTGACTATTTATACACAGATACTAATTGTGATTTAAAAAGCCACAAATGTGGGAAATTAACCTTTAATTGCCATTTTAACCTGTGTGTGCCAACTTCTGTGTCTGTACCAAGGCCAAACATTACAGGGTATGTAATCTTTTGATCAGGGTCATTTGGGTTATTTCTGTTATCATTATGATTTAAATGATCCAAAAAACTATGTGATTATAAATGGCTTCATGTGATTGCTATCCTTAAATAAAAGACAGTTTATTTGGCATGATCAGTCATATTTTCAATATTAATATCAAAATTTCACAATTTCTGCCAGAGTATGCAAACTTTTGAGCACAACTGTTTATATACGTGATTCTGCACTTCCGCCTGTAGGGGGGCAAAATAAAGTTCTATTTGTGGTGAAAAAATTACATACATTTTATTTGGGCACAGTGTTGCATGACCCTGCAATTGTCAGCTAAAGTAGTGCAGTGCCATATCATAAAAAATGGCCTGGTCATGAAGTGGGGTAAATCTTCCAGAGGTCAAGTGGTTAAGAAGACAAAGTCTTTATAACATGGGGTTTCCTATACAGGTGGTTCATTTTCACACCAAATGAAAATGCTAGCCCACCTGGCTACGTTAAGCAGCTCTGCCACTGTTGGCAATAGTATCCCTAAAAACAGGCTCCTCAGGATCCTTTAGCCTTAATTGCAGTACCTCGCTGCAATTAAGCCTCTAGGTAGAGGTTCTCCTTATGCCCCCGGGCACTCTCACTTCTCCAAGACTTAAAGATTCTTCTGGTTTCCCTGGAATCCCTCCCAGTTGCCTCAGCTCTAGTCTCCAAAACTCTCCCAGTCTTCCAGACTCTCTCAGCTGGCCCAACTCTTTCAGTCCAATGGTCTGGAACCTCTCCCACACGGAGTGCTGTCTCAAGGATCTTGCCTTGGTCTCCAGACAGGAGCACACCTTCCAGCTAGCTGCAGCAACTGCAACAACTCCAAGTCTACCTGCCCTGATCTATGCTCAGATAATGACCCTGTATACCTGTGCCCTCACACAGACTGAATGAGTAAAGCAAAACCTGGACACTGGATTGAGGGTTCTACCCTGTATATACTCTCTCTCTCTCTCTATATATATATATATATATATATATATATATAGAGAGAGAGAGAGAGAGGGGGAGAGAGAGAGGGAGAGAGAGGTCTCTGACCGTCTCCTGTATCATGTCTGCAGTCTCTGATCATCTCCTGTATCATGTCTGCAGTCTCTGGCCATCTCCTGTATCATGTCTGCAGTCTCTGATCATCTCCTACACTATGTCTGCAGTCTCTGACCATCTTTTGTACCATGTCTGCAGTCTCTGACCGTATCCTGTACTATGTCTGCAGTCTCTGACCATCTCTTGTATCATGTTTGCAGTCTGTGACCATCTCCTGTATCATGTCTGCAGTCTCTGACCATCTTTATTATGATGTCCTCAGTCTCTAACCATCTACTGCATCATGCCCTCAGCCTCTGACATCTCCTGTATCATGACCGCAGCCTCTAACCATCTCTTTTATCATGTCCGCAACCTTTGACCATCTCTTGTTTTATATCATGTCTGCAGTCTCTGAGGGGGGAGCCTGAAAAGGAGCCAAGAGTGTCAGTGCTGCCAGGATGGGGGTCATGGGAGAAGTCAGACGTGTATGGACTGTGGAGAGGAGACTATAGAATAAAACCAGAGCCACCAAGCTGGAGCCGACTGACTGAGCCCTGCATGGTGCACCTGAGAGGAGGTCAGTGACAGCACCGCCAGGCAAGTCTGCCTTCTCTATATACTGTATAATACACTCTTCAAATGTGCTTTAAAATGCATGGTTTTCCCTTTTAAGAAAATAATGTCGTTATGAGGTTGGGCTGGTATGACATTTTTTCCAGGACTGGTTTTTATTCCCAGTGCCCTGCCTCCTACTCTCCTTGTGTGTGTCCGTCCAGAATACCAGTGTGAGCATAAGGCAGCCCGTCCAGCCTGGCAGTGCTCGGGGGGAGGGGCCGCTCCTCTTCCTGATACAAGTGTTCTTTTAGTTTTCTTTTCAGTGGCTGCTGATGTGCAGGGCCGGACTGGCCTACCGGGAAATTTCCCAGTAGGCCACCTGCCCTGGGGCCACTTTGATCTGTGGCTGCAGGTTACAGCGCTCCCCTCCAGGCAACTGCCTCTTCCTCTTGTTTGTCACACACAGCGGGAGCGCTGTGTGTCATGGAGCTGGGTTTGTGTGTGTTGTCGGCGGCACTGTAACAAGGTCCCACCCCCCCTAGACCGGCTCGTGTGATAGTAGATGGAACACTGATTGACATGTATCATAGAAGCCGTGAGCCGGTCTAGGAGGCGGGACTTTGTTACAGTGGTCGCCCAGGAGATTAAAATCCAAGCTCCATGACAGTAGGAGATCGTCACCTCTCTGTGTGATCCAGGGACACTGGAAGGCTGCAATTGGTGGGTTCTGGTAGGCTGCACTTGGTGGGCACTGGTAGGCTGCCTTTTATGGGCACTGAAAAGGCTGCATTTGATGGGCACTGGTAGGCTGCATTTGGTGGGCACTGGTAGGCTGCAATTGATGGGCACTGATGAGGCTGCACTTGATGCATTGATCTCCTGTATCATGTCTGCAGTCTCTGATCATCTCCTGTATCATGTCTGCAGTCTCTGACCATCTTCTGTAGTATGTCTGCAGTATGTCTGGTGGCTCTTTCTGACAGACTCTCTAACAGAAGCCCTCTCTGTGTCCATCAGAGAAGCCCCCCCTCCAGGTCCCAAAAGTACTCTGCTTCTTGTCCTGTGTTTTGTTTATTGTTAAGAGATCATGGGAGAATCCCAGGGTAATGAAAACTCCTTGAGGAAGCATCTCTGTGTTTGAGCCATTGCCATAGAAACATGTGTAAAGTGGAGGAGTTAGTAAGATGACCACGCCCATGTGGGGGCACCAGAAATATTTTTGTTCCCAGGCGCCTGTTATCGGCCCTGGCTGTACATATGTTAAGTATTAGGTAGTATGACCACACAGAGAAAGGAACAAAGTGAGGTTTCAAAAAAAGGGATGTTTCAGGGTGCAAGAACCCTTCTCCAACAGAGACCCCTAGGTCTCTCCTTTGAGTATATAAGCATAAAAAATGGAATGTACAGTATTTATTGTCCGCTAGTCCATTGCTTCTCATTTAACTGTATTTTTAATGAATAGGGAGGACTTGATTATCAGCACCCAATTCTTTGTTTCGTTATATTGCTCTTATATACTGTACACTATATAGTAGGTATGCAGTTGCTGTAATAATTTAGTCCCAGTTCACATATATGCGATGCGGGAACCAGTGTGATTCCAGTGTGGGTTCCCGCATCGCATGTCACCTGCCGGCAGTTCACACTGACATCTGCGAACTGCTGCGGGTGTTAATGCAAAGTTAACTAGAAAAGCTACAATTTCTGGGGAAATTGTGTGAAGTGTTCTTGCCTCCACCAGTAGTCTACAACTGTAGTGGGCGGAGTAACTGGGAGGAGTGGCTTGAGTAACTGTTGTGTGGTTGGAGTGGCTGGAGTAACTGTGGAAAGGTTGGACTGGGCAGAGTAACTTTATGGAGTGGGCAGAGTAACTGTGTGGAGTGTTAGGAGTGAGTAAAGATAGTAAACATTACACTAACAAATTGATTGATCAAATTTAAAAAGTGCACATGACAAGCTTGATAGAGTGAGAAATGAACAACCACTGTTTCCTGGCAACGCTCATGCCCTGTTTATGCTTCACAACCACTGCTCAAAACAGAATGCACAGGATCATGATAGCTGTAATAACTGTGCAGTACTTCAAACGGTCGTATTTTAACCACTTGACAACTGGGCACTTAAACCCCCCTCGTGACCAGACCAATTTTCAGCTTTCAGCGTTCTCACACTTTGAATGACAATTACTCAGTCATACTGTACAATACTGTACCCAAATGAATTTGTTGTCCTTTTTTTCATACAAATAGAGCTTTATTTTGGTAGTATTTGATCACCTCTGGGTTTTTTATTTTTTGCGCTATAAATGAAACAAGACCGAACATTTTTCTGTTTCTGTGATAAAATTTAGCAAATTAGTAATTTTTCTTCATAAATTTTGGCCACAATTTATAATGCTACCTATCTTTGGTAAAAATAACCCAAATTAGTGGATATTATTTGGTCTTTGTGAAAGTTAGAGAGTCTACAAGTTATGGTGCAAATCATAAAAAATTGATCACACCTGATGTACTGGTGGCCTATCTCATTTCTTGCGACCCGAACAAGTCAGGAAAGTACAAATACCCCCCAAATGACCCCTTTTTTGAAAGTAGACATTCCAAGGTATTTAGTAAGATGCATGGTGAGGTTTTTGATGTTGTAATTTTTTCCCACAATTCTTTGCAAAATGAAGATTTTTTTTTCCCCCACAAAATTGTCATTGTAATAGGTTATTTCTCTCACATGGCATGTATATACCACAAATAACACCCCAAAATACATTCTGCTACTCCTCCTGAGTATTACGATACCACATGTGTGGGACTTTTTCACAGCCTGGCCACATACAGAGACCCAACATGCAGGGAGCACCATCACGTGTTCTAGGAGCATAAATTACACCTCTAATTTCCTGACTACCTATCACACTTTTGAAGGCCCTGGAGAACCAGGACAATGACATGTGACACTGATGTGGCACTGATAACAGATGGCACTAATACGTGGCACTGATGACAGATGGCACTAATACATGGCACTGACAGATGGCACTAATGCGTGGCACTGATGACACGTGACACTGATGACAGATGGCACTAATATGTGGCACTGATGACATGTGGCGCTGATGACAAATGGCACTGATGACAGATGGCACTAATATGTGGCACTGATGACACATGGCACTGATGAAAGATGGCACTAATACGTGGCACTGATGACAGATGGCACTAATACGTGGCACTGATAACAGATGACACTAATACGTGGCACTGATGACACTGGTGACAGATGGCACTGATACGTGGCACTGATGACACGTGACACTGATGACAGATGGCACGTGACACTGACAGGTGGCACTGATGACAGATGGCACTATGTGGCACTGATGACAGATGGCACTTATACGTGGCACTGGGGACAGATGGCAGTGGGGACAGATGGCAAGACAGATGGCAGGGGCAGATGGCAGGACAGATGGCAGGGGCAGATGGCAGGACAGATGGCAGGGGAAGATAACAGTGCTGACACTTTTTTTTCGTTTTTTTTTTTTTTCTGTTTACTTACCGCTGCAGCGGTTCGCTCTCCCTCCTCACACACTGTCTGTGAGAGGAGGGAGAGCCGGCGATGAGAGAAGATCTCATATGTTTACATATGAGATCCTTTCTCATTGGCACCGCCGATCGCACTGTAAACGGCCGCGTTCATTGGCCGTTTACGGTGATCTGTGACTGGCTGTGTCCAAGGGACCCCGCCCGCGGGAGCGCGCAACGCGGAAGTAAACAGGAGGACGTCCAGGGACGCCCTCCCGGCAATTGGAGTCCGCGCTGTAGCCGTCTTTCGGCTATAGTGCGGACGCCTAGTGGTTAAAAACTATAAATCCTACAGCGAAGAGCTTTATATTGTGAGAATCACAAGACCCAGACCTAGATTTTGATGCATAGTATGTCTCTGAAATATTAAAAATGGAGGCACAGTCGCAGTTTAGATATTGCCCTTCAAATTTGAAGTGGCTAGAGTAGAGTTTCAATGAATGTCAATGGACGGCGTGAGTTACAAACAAATGGTCATATTGTGAAAACTATCAGGACTATGACTTAGCCGTGGACATGTTTAGTGGCAGCAGGGATAGCTGAATGTTTTGTTATAAGATTGTGTAGGTGGGCTTAAAAATGAGGGAGTGGTGGCAGTTTAGAAAACATGTCCTGATTTTTCAGATTTTGTCACCTCCCACTCTAGTTTTGAACTTTTCGCCATTCATTCCTATGGGACCAATTTCACCACAAAAATGATGATATTTCGTGAACCATTTGGCGAAACGTTCCACAATGTAATAGCACACCAATTGGGAAGAACAGTATATTACTGTCTATGTAGTGTAATAGCTGTGGGAGGAGTTAGGGTGGTAAATTTGCCTGTAAGAATAATAAGAAATAGGAAGAATATCCCTGAAGTTTTGCTAAAGTTGAGTGGGCATCCCATAATCTTCCATCCCTATCCAAGTTATTACCCACTAATAAAAGAAAACAATGTCACAAACTATTTTCTGACTCAAGAGTGCCTGTGAAGATTCGGTGTACCTGGCTGTGCGGTGTGGGGGATCCCAGTTATCTGCGGCTCTTTAGGGGGTGTGCTACAAAGGCATAAAAACTATTATTCACTAGAAAAGCTACAATTCCTGGGGAAATTGTGTGAAGTGTTCTTGCCTCCACTTACAGTAGTCTACAACCGGAGTGAGCGGCGTAACTGGGTGGAGTGGTTTGAGTAAATGTTGTGTGGTTGGAGTGGCTGGAGTAACCGTGAAAAGTGTTAAAAAGCTTAATATCAAAAATGATTTTTTTTTTTTTTCAAAAATGATTTTTTTTTTCAAAAATTTTTTTTCAAATGATTTTTTTTTTCAAAAATGATTTTTTTTTCAAATTTTTTTTTTTTTTCAAAAATAATTTTTTTTTTTTTTCAAAAATTATTATTTTTTTTTTATTATTTTTTTTTTCATGGGGTGGCCATAATGTTTTGGCTGATCATGGGGTGGTCATAATATTTTGGCTGATCATGTTGTGGTCATAATGGGGTGGTCATAAATTATTTGGCTGATCATGGGGTGGTCATAATATTTTGGTTGATCATGTTGTGGTCATAATGTTTTGGCTGATCATGGGGTGGTCATAATGTTTTGGCTGATCATGGGGGGTCATAATGTTTTGGCTGATCATGGGGGGGTCATAATGTTTTGGCTGATCATGGGGGGGTCATAATGTTTTGGCTGATCATGGGGGGGGGGGTCATAATGTTTTGGCTGATCATGGGATGGTCATAATGTTTTAGCTGATCATGGGGTTGTCAGCTTTTGTCACCTCCCACTCTAGTTTTAAACATTTCGCCATTCATTCCTATGGGACCAATTTTGCCACAAAAACGACGATATTTCGTGAACCATTTGGGGAATCGTTCCACTAAGTAATAGCACACCAATTGGGAATAATCCGCACGTTTCGGTATATTACTGTCTATGTAGTGTAAAAGCTGTGGGAGGAGTTAGGGTGGTAAATTTGGCTATAATAAGAATAATAATATATATGTGAGATAACAGTAAGTGGTCTTTCTATGCAAGAACACTTAATAATATATATGTGAAATAACAGTAAGTGGTCTTGCTATGCAAGACCACTTAATGATACCTCCAGATCGGTTTGCAGATTGCAGTGCAAACTGCCAAATAGTGCAGGAATCGGATCGCATGGGTGTAAACACCCATGTGATCTGATTCCAGTGAGAACTAAAAAAAGGGTCCTGCACCATTTTGGTGCAAATGCGATGCAAATTCAGCCATACAATTTGTATGGCTGAATTTGCATCGCACAGACATTGCATGTGACCTGCACAGCAGTACATTGCGAATTACATGTGATGTCTAAAAATCGCACCAGTGTGAACCCAGCCTTACTTGTAACTACAGTATTAGTGTAAAACATGTCCATTACTGTTTTTAACAGATTGCTCCATTGACTTCAGTGGGGTTCAACTTTAGCAATGTTCACTGAACCTGCATAATACTAGGTATGTTTAGCTCATCCTTATTCCTATTTTCCTAATGTTTATTTTGTGCTTTTTTGCTGTTGTTATCATAATTTGTTTGTTACCAGGTGTATTTGCATTGTTTCACCTTGTTTCCCTTTGTGGGCCCTACTTTCAGCTTTTTCCTTCTGTGTCCCCCATACACCCTAGTTTGTTAATCTATTTGTGTTCATGGTTCTCTATAGGTTAATCAGCTTAGTGCTGTTTTCTTTACATGTTTGATGTCCCCCACTACTTTCATAGAAATTTATTTCTCTGTGTTGGCTGATCATCTTCTCAATGCCATCTCACATTGACTGTCATGCAGCGTTTACCTGGTTGCTGGGTAGCACCAATGTCAACAGACCCGCCTAATCAAAGACTACGATGAAGAGTGACTATGATCAACAAATACATATCCAATGAAAACAAAGTCATGTAACTGAATAATTGTAACAAGCATAAGCTAGCAAATCAGGTGTACAAAGCTAAACAATTTCACCCCATTGCTATTTTGACCTGGAGGGATTCATTATATAATGAGGAGAGGGTATGTAAGGTATGTGTAATTAGTTACTTAAAAGGTCTTAGAGGTAGGAGGAAAGGGTGAAGTCTTCGTAAATAACCATGTACTATTATTTTATAAGGGTAATGTAAAATAAGGTCATGAAATTGATTTGGTTATGCCAGGGCTCTGAACTTATCTGTGCCCATGTAAACAATTCATGGAATCCATTTGTCACAAACAGTTTTATATGTGTCGTTCTTGAGAGCAATACCAGCAGGATAGTCATTTTAAACTAGAAAAGCTACAATTTCTGGGGAAATTGTGAAAAGTGTTCTTGCCTCTACAACTGGAGTGGGTGGAGTAACTGGGTGGAGTGGCTTGAGTAACTGTTGTGTGGTTGGAGTGGCTGGAGTAACTGTGAAAAGTCCCATCATTAGCTGAAAGAGCTGAACATTTTTTTCAAAAGTTTTTTTTTTTTCAAAAATTATGAATTATTTTTTCAAAATGATTTTTTTTTTCGAAAATGTTTTTTTTTTCAAAAATGAATTTTTTTTTTCAATTTTTTACATGGGGCGGTTATAATGTTTTGGCTGATCATGGGGTGGTCATAATGTTTTGGCTGATCATGGGGTTGTCAGCTTTTGTCACCTACCACTCTTAAAATTCGGCGAAACGTTCAACAAAGTAATAGCACACCAATCGGGAACAATCCGCACGTTTCGGTATATTACTGTCTATGTAGTTTAAAAGCTGTGGGAGGAGTTAGGGTGGTATGATCATGGGGTTGTCAGCTTTTGTCACCTCCCACTCTAGTTTTGAACATTTCGCCATTCATTCCTATGGGACCAATTTCGCCGCAAAAACTACGGTATTTCGTGAACCATTCGGTGAAACGTTCCACAAAGTAATAGCACACCAATTAAATGACATTGATTTCGGATTCACACTGGTATTTTTCAGCTTTTCACAAAGTTCCACAAGGTAATAGCACACCAATTAAATGACATTGAAAATTTCGCCATTCATTTCTATGGGACTAATTTTGCCGCAAAAACAACAATATTTCGTGAACCATTTGGCGAAACGTTCCACAAAGTAATAGCACACCAATCGAGAACAATCCGCACGTTTCGGTATATTACTTGTCTATGTAGTGTAAAAACTGTGGGAGGCGATAGGGTGGTAAATTTGGCTATAATAATAATATATATGTGAGATAACAGTAAGTGGTCTTGCTATGCAAGAACACTTAATTATTTTCTTGCCAGGCTGTCCATGCGTAGTTGAGATGAGATTGTATGTGGTAACCAGAGATGGAAGGTTGACAGAATTAGGAATGCATCTCTTTCTATTAAGACTAGGGATAAGCCGAATGTTTGGTCTGCACTGGCTGTTTGGCCATTCAAATGATGTCACCGCCACCCCCACCCCTTCACTTACTGTATGTAGCTGACGACAGCAAATGACAGCTTGGGGAGCTGCCATTCAGCTATGAGTACCATCATGATGGTGTGCGCCAGGTCGTTGGGTTATTTTTTTCAGCAAGTAGGTGGGCATCATGGTTGATGATGGGCTTACATCGAGGAACTTTTTTTGTTTTATTTTTTATAAAGGACTTGTCAAACATTTGGATGTGTTTATTTCTAGGTTACAATTATTTTTTGTGAATGAGTACCCCATACACATTCACATGGGGGGGTTGTATCTGGGGGCCCCTTTATTATTAAATGATAAGCCCCCTGCATGCAGACCCCCGCAACCACCAGTCAGAGTTGTGAGGAAGAAGCCCTTGTCCTCATCAAAATTGAAACAAAGTGCTTTGCCAAGCAAGGCACTTCCCCCCACTCCCCATGTTGTGGGCATGTGACCTGATATGGTTCAGGGGGGCAGGGGCGCATAATTATCCCTCCTTTTTTTGACCAGTCAGGTTGCAAACTTGGATTAAGGGCCTGGTATGGGTTTTTAGGGACTTCACACTTTTTTTATTTATTTACTATATTAATTATATTAATTTAATATTCATTTTATTTGAGGTAACCCCTAAATATTCAGAGGCATGGTCAGCGATTAAATTAGATATAGTAGAACAAACCTCAGATTTACAGTGAGGGTCTAATAATAAGTCTTTGTAAGTCCAATAATAAGTCATAATAAGAGCATTTAGTGGTGTCTGGGAGTTGTAATGACAAATGGGGGAATGGTCTGACCATATTTGGGATCCAATGTTAGTGTTGGGTGCCCATGAAAGTGCATGGAATGAAGTAAATGCTTGTAGAAATTCTTTATTGTTGCATGCCAGACAAGTAAAACAAGACCAAAGTTAACGCGTTTCACATGGATATACTGTGCTTGTTCACATTGCTATGATCTCAACACAAGATATTTAAAGTGCATACCCAAATTGAGCCGCACCGAAAGACACCTGTGCTGAGGAAACAACTGATGCATATGTAAATGGAATAACCTAAGCATACAAATTAAAAACATTTTATAGACTTAGACATCAATACAAAAAAAAAGGAGAAAAAAAAATGTCACCTATATCCAAAGTAATATGAGAAGGAATAAAAAGTAGAAAATGGATAAAAGCACAAAGAGAGAAACAAATGGAAAATATATGTGATGTGGTACAAACCACACACATATTGTTGATACATGTACGAAAATGCGTACTATATATAAGTATTTGCCACATTATATATATAGTTTTATATATATATATATATATATATATATATATATATATATATATATATATATATATATATAAAAAGTCTACATCGGGTAAGATATATGTCCATTATCATATCGCAATACACTGCATTGCACTCCTATGTATCAACTACGGACGAACCATACTTTGTTGCACAAAAATAAATGAACAGATCAAAATAATAACAAAGTATCCCTTTAAAGCGATGACAATGGACATAATGTAGCAACCCTAAACACTTTGTATAAAGAAGGAGAATAATATCTCTATCCAAACATGAAGGGAGACCACCCACCTATCTGAAGTAATCAAGATAGTGAATCACCTATCAAATGTGGAGTATGAAATGGAGGGGCATTGTGTTGGAATGGTAGAAGGCAATATAAAAATATTTTTTTGTTAATGTATAGCCTCAAATCAGGGGACATATCACATAGATAAAAGCAATAAACGTGAAGGTATACTATGGAAAATACTGATTTAACCCTATAGATTTCACAATAGTAATTATGCATAAAAATCCACCGTGAAAAAGGGATTTTAGTTTAAAACACACATACCTTATGGTTTGTCTGTCTTATTTTCATCTAAATTATTTACATCTCTCGGTTCTCATTTTCACCTCCATCTTATTTTTATTTATTTATTTTCATATTTCTTTATTTTTATTTTTGTTTTTATTTTTTTATATGTATGTGTGTATTTTTATATGTGTGTGTATGTGTGTATGTGTATATATATATATATATATATATATATATATATATATATATATATACACACACACACACACACACACACACAGTATATATACAGTACACCCCTCACATTTTGGAAATATTTTATTCTATCTTTTCATGTGACAACACTGAAGAAATGACACTTTGCTACAATGTAAAGTAATGAGTGTATAACTTGTATAACAGTGTAAATTTGCTGTCCCCTCAAAATAACTCAACACACAGTCATTAATGTCTAAACCGCAACAGAAGTGAGTACACCCCTAAGTGAAAATGTCCAAATTGGGCCCAAAGTATCAATATTTTGTGTGGTCACCATTATTTTCCAGCACTACCTTAACCCTCTTGGACATTGAGTTCACCAGACCTTCACAGGTTGCCACTGGAGTCCTCTTCCACTCCTCCATGACGACATCATGGAGCTGGTGGATGTTAGAGGCCTTGCGCTCCTCCACCTTCTGTTTGAGGGTGCCCCACAGATTCTCAATAGGGTTTAGGTCTGGAGACATGCTTGGTCAGTCCATCACCTTTACCCACAGCTTCTTTAGCAAGGCAGTGGCCACTTGAGAGGTGTCCTTATCATGTTGGAATACTGCCCTGCAGCCCAGTCTTCAAAGGGAGGGGATCATGCCCAGCTTTAGTATGTCACAGTACATGTTGGCATTAATGGTTCCCTCAATGAACTGTAGCTCCCCAGTGCCGGCAGCACTCATGCACACTGCCACAACCATGCTTGACTGTAGGCAAGACACACTTTTTTTTGTACTCCTCACCTGGTTGCCGCCACTCATGCTTGACACCATCTGAAGCAAATAAGTTTATCTTGGTCTCAGCAGACCACAGAACATGGTTCCAGTAATACATGTCCTTAGTCTGCTTGTCTTCTGTTTGTGGGCTTTCTTGTGCATCATCTTTAGAAGAGGCTTCCTTCTGGGATGACAGCCATGCAGACCAATTTGATGCAATGTGCGGTGTAACGAGCCCCTTGCTCGCTCGGTTCTACTCTCCCGACACTCCTCTGCAGCTATTGAATCAGATTGCAACGTCTGATGGTTCGGTCATCCAATGCTCCGGGATTAGAACTTCAGCTATGTGCCGTTCTAACCCAGTTGTGTAGCTCAGAACAAACACCAGGCAGGCTGTATGTAAGTTCAACCAGGAATCTCTCTTTATTGACAGGAATACAGTCTTATTTATACAATAAAAGAGGAGGTGCAGACCACCTGCTCATATTACTCTAACAATACAGCTGTAACCTAATTAACCTAATTGACATGAGCTAATTAACTAATCCCTTTAGACAGCCTAGATGACTCAGACATGACCTTTAGGCCAGACTGCCCTTCTTGTAGTTCAGAAAATCCAATCAACATTATCACAATCAACATAGACTCTTCTTCACACAATAGCAGAGTTAATTAACAAAAACAACAATGGGGATCTAATGACTCTTAGATCCCATACTAGAGACTTATTTATAATACACATTTTAGCAGACAACAGACAGACAGGTGTTGGAATATACATCAGCATCTCCTAACAGTATCTGTCCCAGCATTATGAATCAGCCACTATTTCTAATATGGCAAATCCAGGGTCCCCAGAGTCTGTGTGTCCTGGGGGACCAGGACCCGAATCCACAGTAATGCCCCGTACACATGGTCGGACTTTGTTCGGACATTCCGACAACAAAATCCTAGGATTTTTTCCGTCGGATGTTGGCTCAAACTTGTTTTGCCTACACACGGTCGCACAAAGTTGTCAGAATTTCCGATCGCCAACCACGCGGTCACGTACACCACGTACGACGAGACTAGAAAAGGCCGGTTCAGAACCAAGCGCGGCACCCTTTGGGCTCCTTTTGCTAATCTCGTGTTAGTAAAAGTTTGGTGAGAGACGATTCGCGCTTTTTCAGACTCGTGGCTTTCAGATCGTTTTCTGCCGTTCAGTTTGTGCTTGTGGGTTTGTATCTGCTCTTCAGTGCGTGCAGCAAGTTCCACGTGACTTTAGGTAGTCATTGTATTCTTGTTCGTTCGTTACTGGTTTTCAGGTCGCTCTTCACAGGCCTTGCTGTTCTTCAGTGCGTTCTGTTACTTCGTTCTGAGCAGCCGACCGTTTTCTAGGCATGTTTCGTATGCGTACTCCTCGTACAGTTCGTGCTGTGCGGGGGCTTGGTGTTGGGGTCCTGACCTTGACACAAGTCCAGTCCATGAACAGGGTGGGGAGGAGTTCATGGACCAAGAATTGGTTGCTTCAGCGTGACCAGTTCTGTCATATGCCTTTGCTCCGTGAGATCCGTGAGAATAATCCTGATGATTTCAGGAACTTTCTCAGGATGACGGACCCCGTATTTCACCGTTTGTTGGCTTCGCTGACCCCCTATATCAGCAGGCAGGATACCTGCATGAGGCAAGCCATCACTCCGGAGCAGAGGTTGGTCGCTACCTTGCGGTATTTGGCCACAGGGAGAAGCCTGCAGGACCTCAAGTTCTCGACAGGCATCTCCCCCCAGGCTCTTCTTTGTGGACATTTACTGCTTGTGTTTGTTTTAGCTGAACGGACGTAGACAGGAGATGGGGACACCAGTGGATAATCAAAACGCCAGGGGTTGAATCAAAGGTGACTAATATCCCTTCACCATACATAGATGGCCCCTCACCTGCAACCTTCGACCTGAAACAGGTCACATAGCGTAAGCAGACAAGCTGATCCAGGCAATAATGACTCCGTTCTTAGAATCCAACTCCCCCTCACGTCAGATAACTCAGGTGTTGCATATGCAAATGAAACATACAGAATATAGTGCTCTCTGTACAAACTTTATTCAAAAAAATGGTAATTGAAGTGCACTCACATATACCGGCACTCAGGTCCGAGTGCCGGCTAACTGGCGTGTGATCGTAGACACAGGCTGACAGCCGCGGGTGACGTCATGCGCTACCTGGCCCCCGTACGCGTTACGTCCGTGGGCGGGACTTCATCAGCGTGGGGCCCCACGGACCTGAGTGCCGGTATATGTGAGTGCACTTCAATTACCATTTTTTTGAATAAAGTTTGTACAGAGAGCACTATATTCTGTATGTTTCATTTGCATATGCAACACCTGAGTTATCTGACGTGAGGGGGAGTTGGATTCTAAGAACGGAGTCATTATTGCCTGGATCAGCTTGTCTGCTTACGCTATGTGACCTGTTTCAGGTCGAAGGTTGCAGGTGAGGGGCCATCTATGTATGGTGAAGGGATATTAGTCACCTTTGATTCAACCCCTGGCGTTTTGATTATCCACTGGTGTCCCCATCTCCTGTCTACGTCCGTTCAATCTTGATATATTATTTAAGGACAATTTATTTGCGCAGCACCTTTTTAAATATATGTTTTCTGAGGTCTTTTGTTGAATTTACCTTTGTGCTTGCTTGCATTTACTCATTGCATTGTCCATTAATGAGTCAGCGCTGAGTTCATTTCTATTGTTTATGTTTGTTTTAGCTGACCCTGACAGAAATGTGTGGAGTCCAGAAAATGTCGTGATTGTGTAACCTTATACAAAGCACTGTTGGCTGTTATTTACTAAATGCAAAGACACTTTTCACTACAAGTGCACTTGCAACTGCACTGAAACTGCACTTGTAGTGCAAAGTGGATTTGCCCTTAGGAAATAACCCCCATTTTCTCATAAAACAATTACATCATCCCAAAAGTGTTGTAGCGTTGAGACAATAATCCACACATTCTTGATGAACAATCTTTTTAATACCTGCACAATCACATGTGCATTTACCAAAGGTTTTTCTGACAAACCAACATGTTTGTTGTATAACAATTTTTGTGGTGTCATTATCCAAAATCAAAATGTGCATTTTATAGAAAACAGGCCTGTGTAAAACCAACAAGAAAGACACAAATCTTGATCTTACAAAGTTCACATTTGGTAGAACTTGAAGGCAATATCAGACATGAGTATTTAGGAACTGGGTTTGATATTGCGTTCAGATGGGGGGAAATCACCCCTGGAAAAGCCAAATTTGGAAGATGCACACAAATTTCCCAATGTCAACATGTGCTATCTGCCATCAGGGGGGATCAAGGGACGTGTTTTGGGGGAGAAAGCCCTTCCTCACCGCTACTTTATTATTGAGGAAGGGGTTGCACCCCCAAAACGCGTCCATTGATCTCCCGTGATGGCAGATAGCACATGTTGACACACTGTGTGCATCCTCCAAATTTGGCTTTGGGAAAAATCACAAAAAAATTTCGCACATTGTAGCAGACAAAAGAAGAAAGTGATTTGGAGGGGCTTTAAACTCGCCCCAAAACATCAATGATGTTTTTATATTTTGGAATAACATCATTGATGTTTTGCTTGATGATTTCCAATTGTAAATTACACCCCATGATCTCCCCGATCAGGACCTGGGCACTTTCGGATGTGAAAGGATCTTCATCCACAACCTCACGATCACCTAAAAAGAGAGGAACCCAAAATAAATTAGGTTTCCAAAAAAATGCCGCCATCCATCTCTTATCTGAGCCTGTGGTCGCAGATACTCACCTGTTGTGGTGACTAGTTCCACCACGTCTTCATCCTCCTGCTCATCTTGTGTTGGTGGGATTTCCCCTTCTTCTAGAGGGGGGGGGGGCTCTGGTCTCCTCGGATGAGGGGTGTCCTCCGAGTCTTTTATCCCCTATGTAAAACAAAAATGGTATAATTAGCACACAGATATTTAATGTCAGAACTATAAAGATGAAACATTGCTTGGAAGTGGGGTACAATTATCTATTTTAGCCGAGTTCCAAGATGTAGCTTTTATAGTGTCCTTTGTCAAGCTGCTATACTTTACCTGTTTAGTACAAGCTTCACAGATGTAGCCCCCCCTATAGTATACACTGGAGCACCTGTGTGCCCCCCCCTAATAAAAATGGTGTTTTTGTGTCCCACACTAGTGCTCCAGTGTCCAGATGTGAAAACAGCTGCTCAGTGTCCTCTCCTTACACACAATCTAGTTTGCCTTTCATTCTAGTAACAAAGCCATCTACACAACCCAATTCTTTGAAGCCAAGTATAGGGCGTCAAAATGGTGGCCAAATGCATATGGGCTAAACAATGGTATTTTATAGTCCGAAATAAAAATGTGTGATCCGAACGAATAATGTGCCCATGAACATGAAAGTTGCCATTTTAAACTGTACAACAGTTCCTAAAAGCACATGGAGCAGCACAAACGTAATAAACACAAAAACAATAGGAACACAGCACAACTACTTACTTTTTTGCAGCACTCTCCGGATCTTTCTGTACTGCTCATGTTCTCGTAATTTCAGGTCCGACCACCGCTTCCTGAGCTGATCTTTCGATCGTCGTACCCCGAATTTCCGGTGCAGACTCCTGACCACTTTCGCCATGATCTTGGCCTTTCGGACATTGGGGTTGGGGTAAGGCCCATACTTTCCATCATAGTCGGCCTTCTTCAGGATGTCCACCATCTCCAACATCTCCCCAAAGGACATATTTGAGTCCTTCAATCTCCTTCTGGATTGGGACGTTTCAGGCTCCTCCTCCTCCTCCTCCTCCTCCTCGTTGCTACAATTAGCACGATCCTGCTGTCTATCCGCCATGTGCTCTTCCCCCACTGCGCCGAATGAAAAGGGGCGGGGAATAGACTAGAAAGAACGTCAGGGGCGGGCGGAGTTATACGCATGCGCAGTGTGTATAAATCGTAACACGTACGATCTGTGAGCGGAGGAAGGAGCATCGGAGACGCCGATCGTGATAACGAAGGTAGGATCTAAACTTGGGCCTATACTGCTTCGAAATGGAAGCCTATATTGTAACAAGATTAGGGGAGTTTGGCCTGACATTAGGGTTTGTCTTGTGTTGTGTCTTGCAGAGAAAATGGATGGGTTCAATGACCACAATTTCCTGCCCCTGTTCATAGACAAGTACAGGGAGCTGCCCTGTCTGTGGCAGGTGAGACCCCCCCACTATAACCATAAACAAAAGAGGCAGGCAGCGCTGGAGAAACTGCTGGAGTTGGTGAAGCCGGTGGTCCCCACAGCAACCATCCCTTATTTAAAAGCTAAAATTGGTGGCCTGAGGAGCACTTATCTTAGGGAGCGCAAGAAGGTCACAGATTCCCAGAGGTCCAGAGCTGCAGCAGATGACATTTATGTCCCCAGGCTGTGGTACTATGAGAGACTGCGATTTCTGTCAGACCACACTGAAGTCAGGGAATCCCTCTCTACTCTTCCTTCCACACTTCCTTCCATACCAGCTGAGGCTTCCGATGTCCAACCTGGGCCTTCCATCCAGGAAGAAGTGGAGGAGCCCAGCTGGAGTCAGGTATAGCATTCCTCTACAGATTTCTGGGCAATAAATAAATGATGTTTACTAGATGTTATTATTGATCATTAATTGAAAGTGTTTTACATATCAATAGACAGTAGTGGGCACCCAAAATTGGGACAAGAATGAAAACTGCTGGGCTCAGAAGGATAGTCTGTTATATTTGTTAACATTCAATTTGCAGCAGTCAGGAGGTGAAAATTGTGTGTGATTGATGGAAAAAATACTAAAACTATGTCCCTTTTTCATACACAGGAAGACCTCAGCCAGGAGGAGGCTGTGGAATGTGGCAGCCAGGAGGAGGCAGGGATTAGTGTCAGCCAGGAGGAGGCGGGGCTAGGTGTCAGCCAAGAGAAGCCTGGGACAAGTCGCAGCCTGACTGAGTCTCAGGTTCCTCCCCTCCACCTGCCATACAAAAGGGCCAGGAAGGCCACTCCCAGTCCTGTGCAGGATTCAGCATACAGGCTGATCCAGGAGGCTTCTGCGTCCCTCAGAGCCTTCCCCAGTCCTGCAGAGGCCTTTGCCTGCATGGCTGCCACCAAATTGCGGGGCATGCAGGAGGGCCAACGCAAGCTCTCTGAGGACCTGATTTATAAAGTCCTACGTAAGGGGGAGAGTGGGGAACTGACACCCAAGACGGATGTCATTGAGATCGACGATCCTCCTCCTCCTCCTCCTCCTCCTGCTGCCACAACTCCACCACCAGAGCCACCACGTGGAAGGAGGCGTGGAAAGAAGACCAAAGAGTGATTGCCCTGGGTTCAGTCTGGTCTGACAGAAGATGCAGTCTCTCGTATGACCACAGCCTGGGGACACAGATGTCATCTGCTGCTTTCCGGATCTCTGGGACTTCTGGACCAGACTGCCCTCCCTTATGATATGGACTCCTCAGGCCACCAATTTTGCTTTTAAATAATTGATGTCTGCCCTGGGGGTCCAAGGCTTCGCCCACTTCTGCAGTTTCTCCAGCGTTGCCTCCCTCTTTGTTTTTTTTATAGTTGTGACCCCTTAATAAATTTTTTTTAGGTAAATTCTACTCTCCTGTGTGTGTTTTCATCCAAAAAGGACAGTTTGTTGGTGAGGATTCAGGTACATTTCTAACATAAAATGTGAAATTAACAAGGGACAACAACACCAAACAATCTCTTACAGATTAAATAGAACAACATATCAATGGTGTTGTGGGAACTTGTCACAAAAAACACACAAACATTTTCGGGAGTACAAATCAAAATCACCAAAAAAAAAAAAATATATACAAAAATATGTTGTCAGATGTGAGAAATCAAAATATATTGAGGGAATCCCGATAAATAGTAACGAAAGAAGTTTGTGAGAAGTGTGTGTGAATATGAGCATCAAAACTACTTAATTCTTGTCACATTATAAAGAAGAAGAGAGTGCGCTGTATTAAACCATTTTGAACATTGCAGCGTGACGAAAGTGCTGTATCCATTGCGAACGCTAAGTTTACCAGAACGAGCTGTCCCGTCTCGGAATTTCTTCTGAGCATGCGTGGCACTTTGTGCGTCGGAACAGGCCACACACGGTCGGAATTGACGCGATCGGATTTTGTTGTCGGAAAATTTTATCTCCTGCTGTCCAACTTTGTGTGTCGGAAAATCCGATGGAAAATGTCCGATGGCGCCCACACACGGTCGGAATTTCCGACAACACGCTCCGATCGGACATTGTCCATCGGAAAATCCGACCGTGTGTACGGGGCATAATACCGCCTCAAGGGTCCCCAGGCATACAGCTCACAAAGAGCACCGTTCCCCCAAATGCTAGGGCCCACGATCGATCGGCAAGAGGCTAGCATACAGTCCCCTCCAAAACTCTCTCTCCCGGCTAGGTCTGTCACATGCGGCATATGGTCTGAGCACTGACAGGCTGACCCCCCACCCTTTCAACCTCTGCAGCCATGTTGGCAGCACTCGTATGTCTATTTCCCAAAGACAACCTCTGGATATGACGCTGAGCACGAGCACTCAACTTCTTCGATCGACCATGGCGAGGCCTGTTCTAAGTAGAACCTGTCCTTTTAAACTGCAGTAGGGTCTTGGCCATCATGCTGCAGCTCAGTTGCAGGGTCCTAGCAATCTTCTTATAGCCTAGGCCATTGTTATATAGAGCAACAATTCTTTTTTTCAGATCCTCAGCGAGTTCTTTGCCATGAGGTGCCAAATTGAACTTCCAGTGACCAGTTTGAGAGAGTGAGAGCGATAACACCAAATTAAAAAAACTTCCTGCTCCCCATTCACACCTGAGACCTTGTAACACTAACAAGTCACATGACACCAGGGAGGGAAAATGGCTAATTGTGCCCAATTTGGACTTTTCACTTAGGGGTGTACTCACTTTTGTTGCCAGCGGTTTAGACATTAATGGCTGTGTGTTGAGTTATTTTGAGGGGACAGCAAATTTACACTGCAAGCTGTACACTCACTACTTTACATTGTAGCAAAGTGTCATTTCATCAGAGTTGTCACATGATATATGTGACATGATATACCGTATTTATCGGCGTATAACACACACTTTTTTCCCCTTAAAATCAGGGGAAAATCGTGGGTGCGTGTTATACGCCGATCCCCGCCAATCTCCACTGATTTTTTTTGATCGCGCCGACATACACATCCGAGTGTACAGATTCAAATATGGCGCCGGCTGACTCGGCGGAGCAGAGCGAGCGCCACAGAGATCAGAGGGACTGGGCGGAGCCGAAATACACATAGCCGAATGTACTCGGCTCTTTTCGGCTCTGCTCACAGTCACGCCCAGTCCCGCCCTGGGCGTGACTGTGAGCGGAGCCGAAAAGAGCCGAGTACACTAGGGTATGTGTATCTCGGCTCCGCCCAGTCCCTCCAATCTTTGCGGCGCTCGCTCTGCTCCGCCGAGTCCTCCGGCGCCATATTTGAATCTGTACACTGTGTATGTCGGCGCGATCGCAAAAAATGAGCGGAGATCAGCGGGGATTGCAAGGCTGCACTGGGGCAAGGCTGCAATGGACACTGGGGAAGGCTGCACTAACAAGGCTGCACTGACATGGCTGCAAGGCTGTACTGGACACTGGGGAAGGCTGCACTAACAAGGCTGCACTGACATGGCTGCAAGGCTGCACTGGGACAAGGCTGCAATGGACACTGGGAAAGGCTGCACTAACAAGGCTGCACTAACAAGGCTGCACTGACAAGGCTTCAATGACACTGATAAGGCTGCATTGATGGGCATTTAAATGTAAGTTTTTTTCCTTAAAATTCCCTCCTAAACTTGGGGTGCGTGTTATACGCCGATAAATACGGTATATATATATATGTGACATGATATATATATATATATATATATATATATATATATATGTGTGACATGAGATATATATATATATATATATATATGTGTATGTATATTTATATGTGTATATATATATATATATATATATATTTTTTTTTTTTTTTTTTTAAGGCAGGCCTATGCTACAAGCTAGGCCTGTCTGTTTTGATCTGGGGGCTGGGAGTGTTTAGAGTAGCGGTGGGTGTGACCACCTGTGCTCTAGTTCTACGGTGCCTCCCCTGCTTCCAGGGAGAATGTTCTGGAAGAGGGGCAGGGCCTGGAACTGGAGTGGCAGGCTGCTCATGTGGGAGCCCTGACCAATCCCCAACTGGTATTGGCAGGGGGCGGGCCTCCTATATAAGCTGAGGTAACATGCCACTAGGGAGAGTTGTCGGCTGAGTGAAGTGGAGGATGGAATACTAGACAGCAGAAGGAGGGCACACCCATCTGGGGAGGGTGCGCCGATCGTAGGAGGAGGCCCGGGGAGAGCTGGGAAGGAACTTTGCCTCTACATGGTCATTGGCAATGTCTTTATCATCACACGGTCGTTGATAAAGAACTCCTGGAGCAGAGGGGCAGGTGAAGCTGTCGGAACGTATGGTCCAGTCAAGTTCTCCATCAAGGACTCAGGGCAGAGAGAGGTCGGTGAGTGTACCACAGTGGAGGGCTGGATGTGCCAGAAAGTTTGTGAGGGAACTTTGCTTCTACACGGTCATTAGCAAAGTCATCATTACACGGTAAATGATGAGGAGTCCTGGGTCAGAGGAGAGACTGTGGGGAGATGTGTCAAATCGATGTGGCCTGAGGGCCCAGGATTTGCAAGCTGGGCTAGCTGGGAACAGTAGTCCATCACCCAACATGTGCTTCTAAACTACTGGGCCTCCGGGGAGAGGTACTGCAGGCCTCTGCACTAGCAGCGAGCAACAAGAGCCAGTCAGAGGAACTATTTAGAGTGGGTCCTTCTAACATACAGAAGAAGATGTGACATATTACTTCACTAACAATGTCATGATATGTTTGTGCAGGAGGAGAAGATCTCTAGGAACATCACCCTTACATGGTCAAGAGTGATGTCCTCACCCTTACACAGTCATGGCTGTGGAATGCCTGGAAGCAATAGTCTGTGGGAGTTAAGCAGAGGAGGAGCGATAGTCTGCATGCTGATGCAGAAGGGAATGCAGGAGGAAGATCATAGCTACCATAAATGCATATCATTTCTTCAGGCTCAAATATTTACTAACTTTTAAAACCTTTAAATATGATGGCAGAAGTTAACTATTCTATGGGCATCCCATATACCCTTTTCCCCAACCAAGTTGTATTCCCCAATAAACAAAAAATAAAACCAGCAAAAGACTGTTCATTGTCTCTGCAAGTGATGTATGGGAGTCTGGCAGTGGGGTGAATTGGTGGATGTTTGTAACTAGTGGCAACTACATCGCTATACCAGTATTACACCTCCTTCGTCTTGGGTGAATTTGTCTTATCTCACTTTGCTATTTGCACATTGTTCTTTGTCCTGGATTCATGTTGATGACTATAGATCATTTTCAACATTGTGGGATATAGCTAACAAGTTATCAACTGCACTTCCTTTTCCACGGCGGATTTTCACCCATAATTACTATTGTGAAATTTATAGGGTTAAATCCGTATTTTCCATAGTACACCTTTACCTTCATTGCTTTCATCTATGTGATATGTCCCCCGATTTGAGGCTATACATTAACAGATATTTTTTTTTATATTGCCTTCTACCATTCCAACACAATGCCCCTCCATTTCATACTCCACATTTGATAGGTGATTCACTATCTTGATTACTTCAGATAGGTGGGTGGTCTCCCTTCATGTTTGGATAGAGATATTATTTATATCTCTCCTTCTTTATACAAAGTGTTTAGGGTTGCTACATTATGTCTATTGTCATCACTTTAAGGGATACTTTGTTTTTATTTTGACCTGTTCATTTATATTCGTGCAACAAAGTATGGTTTGTCCGTAGTTGATACATAGGAGTGCAATGCAGTGTATTGCGATATGATAATGGACATATATCTTACCGGTTGTAGACTTTATATATATATATATATAATGTGGCAAATGCTTATATATAGTGTGCATTTTCGTACATGTATTAACAATATATGTGTGGTTTGTACCACAACACATATATTTTCCATTTGTTTCTCTCTTTGTGCTTTTATCCTTTTTCTACTTTTTACTCCTTCTCATATTACTTTGGATATAGGTGACTTTTTTTTTCTCCTTTTTTTTCTTTTTGTATTGATGTCTAGGTCTATAAAATGTTTTTAATTTGTATGCTTAGGTTATTCCATTTACATATGCATCAGTTGTTTCCTCAGCACAGGTGTCTTTAGGTGCACATGCACGGTATATCCATGTGAAACGCATTAACTTTGGTCGTGTTTTACTTGCTGGATATGCGACAATAAAGAATTTCTACAAGCATTTACTTTGTTCCAGTATGCGGCCATCTCTTCTTCTTACATACATTCTGTGGACAGTGGTGAGCCGGGGCAAGCACCTGAGGCGATATTGCACCTTGATTTGCCTGAGCGGTGAATGCTGTCCATTTTGGTCATGAAACTGCATGCTGGGAAAGAAGAAAGAAATTAACAATACTATATGAATTGTGCATGTTTGAATATGTGTAGTCCTAGATTGGAAGGTGTTGGAATACACTATATGTCAACAATTTGGAGAGCATGAAGTCTTTGTTTCAGTTTGTGTAAGGAAGAATAAGAAAGGTGTGATTTGCCTGAAGTAGAGTCTAGCACTGGGTCCATATCAAAAGTTAAGTCTCCTCCTATCATTAGATTAGCTTTAGATAATGTTTTTAGGTGTGATAAAATAGATAATATTGCTGGAATTTGTCCCTTATTGGGGAGAGGAATGTTAAATAGAATATATAGTCTTGGTTGAATAAAGAACTTAACAAAAATGAATCTACCTTCATGGTCACTGCTGTCTGTTATTATTTCATGTGGCAGCAAAGCATGAATACCAAAGGCTCCTTCTCTAGCCTTGCGTTTTGGGTTAGAGCGTAACATCCATGTGGGGTTGTAACGACATTCCAGGGTGGCTGCCTTGTCAGCCAGAAAGTGAGTTTCCTGAAGGAACAGAATTTGGGCCTTTATTTTATGCAAATTATATAATAGTTGTGTGCACTTATTAGGTGAGTTCAGACCTCTAGTGTCTAATGAACCAATTCATATAAAAGCCATTGGGTTTTAGATGAGGAGGTGGACTGAAGAAGTGTGGGTCTGCACTTAGAATGTGTGAGGGGAGTTGGGGTGGGGGGTGAAGAGAAGAGCAAGGATAGTAGAGTAGGGTGTAATAATGTAGAATCATACATTATGCAATGAAATGGGTTGGTGTTACAAATTCTAAGGAGGAGAAGAAGAAAGCTCCCTAAATATACAGTACCACACACACTTAAATGTGTGGGGTAAGGCCTAGTTGGTTGGGAGTAGGTAGTTGTAAAGGGAAAGAGAGCTGTGTCCACCCAGGACCTAATGGGGATCTTTAAGAGAGATGACATAAGAACTAACTTTCCAGGGAGGGAAAAACAAAAAAAAAAGGGAAGGGTGAATCAGGGCAGTTGAACTTGGGTGGAGCAGTGGTTCACAAAGTATGGTATGCAGTGAAAGTAACAAGGAAGAAAAAACATTCTATAAAACAAGAAGGCTTGTTGAAGGGAAAACCTACTGATTACCTTACTTGTTGACTTACTGACTAGTTGGAGTCAAATCCGGATGTGCGGTTTAATTTGGTTTTGTGAAACAAATTTTTCTTACCTTTGTCATAACAGTATACAACTGAAATGCAGTTTGCAACAATGTATCCCATTTTCTCCCCACAAGTTCATATGCTTTGAGGGATAAGAGGGTAAGGAAGAGCTACAGAAAATGGAAACATTTGTCATTATTAGGGATGAGCCGAACACCCCCCGGTTCAGTTCGCATCCAGAACATGCGAATGAAACGAAAGTTCACGCGAACATTCGAACACCGTTAAAGTCTATAGGACTGGAACGTGAGAAATCAAAAGTGTGAATTTTAAAGGCTAATATGCAAGTTATTGTCCTAAAAAGGGTTTGGGGACCTGGGTCCTGCCCCAGGGGACATGTATCAATGCAAAAGAAAGTTTTAAAAATGGCTGTTTTTTCGGGAGCAGTGATTTTAATGATGCTTAAAGTGAAAAAATAAAAGTGAAATATTCCTTTAAATATCGTACCTTGGGGTGTCTATAGTATGCCTGTAAAGTGGCGCATCTGTTTAGAACAGTCCCTGCACAAAATGACATTTCTAAAGGAATAAAAGTCATTTAAAACTGCTTGCGGCTGTAATGTAATGTTGGGTCCCAGCAATATGGATGAAAATGATTGAGAAAAACGGCATGGGTAACCCCCCAGTCCATTATCAGGCCCTTTGGGTCTTGTATGGATATTAAGGTGAACCCCGCACCCAAAATACAAAAAGAAAAGGCGTGGGGACCCCAGGCCCTATATACCTGTATACAGGTGGTCCAAACAAGACAGGGACTGTAGGTTTGTTCTTAAGTTGAATCTGTTTGTAATTTGGAAAAAGTACATTTTTATAAGTGTAGCTTCAGCCAAAAAAATGTTTAAGCTTTTTGGATAACATAGGGAAGGGTTATCATCACCCCTGTAACATTTGTTTTGCTGTTTGCTGTTTTGCTGTGGCCCTGTTCAGAAGATTTCACCTCACTTTCTGTCCCAATGACAATTGGATTTTGAAAATTTGGGGTTTTTAGGGAAACAAAGATTGGTGATAATAAAGCATCAGTGGAGACATCTTTTTCCCATATTAACTCTTACAGGAGAGAATTTCCCTTCCTAGGGGTATATTACCTCTCACTTCCTGTTGTCTCCCTCCGTATGTAAGTAGGAGTCGTTTGTAAGTTGGATGTTTGAAAATAGGGGACCGCCTGTATATACTATACGGCTTGCCGTATATTGTCAGAGGACATCTGCTGCCTCTGTCCGCCGGGCCCCAATGGTCCCCGTGTGCGCGCCGTCACCTGTGCGGGCGCACGGTAGTGTGTCACGCTGACGCGCGCACTGTGTGGGCTATTTCTGACGGCTCCAGCACCCAGTCGGGTTGCTGGTTTGTCGTCAGCTGTTCCCAGTTCTGGTTTCGCTGTGCACTCTGCTCTCTGCTTGATACCTGTACTGACCCCTGGCTATTCATAAATGGACTCTGCTCTCTGCCTGATGCCTGTAATGACCCCTGGCTATTCATAAACGGACTCTGATCTCTGCTTGATACTTGTGCTGACCCCTGGCTATTCATAAACGGACTCTGCTCTCTGCTTGATACCTGTGCTGACCCCTGGCTATTCATAAACGGACTCTGCTCTCTGCTTGATACCTGTGCCAACCCCTGGCTATTCTTAACGGACTCCGCTCTCTATCTGATTACTCGGTTCTGACCCCTGGCTGGCTTTACGGACTTTGTTACTCCTCACTCGATCCCCTGATCCTGCAGCGGCACCTTCATTGCCACCTTCAGTCAGCTCCTGGAGACTTCTACCTTGTCCACAGTTCTTCTACCTTTGGAGTACTCACCTGCTGGTGGCCCGTGCCTCTGCGTGCCCCCTGCTCCCTGTATCATCTCCGGGGGACAGGGTGCGCGTGGTCGTAAGGGTGAGCCGCTCTCGGCATCTTGGCCTCGGTAAGTACTAGTCGTGACAGTACAAACCAGCCAGATTTCCGTGGCCAACACAGCGCGCTCTCCTCTAGAGATCTTGTGTCAGCAGGTTTCCGCTCTCGCTGACTACGTTCAAAAATTACAGGAGGGATATACCCAGATGGACAGCCGCCTGCAACAAATCACGGGGTCGCTTCCATCTGCAGCCGCAGCTCCCGCACCCAGCAGTGGGGGTCTCCCCTCTCAGGCTACCACCAATCCCACGGTTGTAATGGCTCTCCCGGAGCCCAGGGTTCCTACACCGGAGCATTTCTCAGGGGACCGTAAGAAATATAGGGCCTTTAAAAACGCCTGTTCTCTCTATTTTGCCCTCCAGCCCAGAACATTTTCATCTGAGATTGTTAAGGTGGGCTTTGTGATCTCGCTGTTGACCGAGGAACCTCAAGCCTGGGCCCACGGCTTGATGGAACAAAGAAGTTCAGTGCTGAATACGATAGATACATTTTTTGAGAGTATGTCCCAACTCTATGACGACCCGCAACGCACGGCCACAGCTGAAGCGATCTTACACAGTCTGTCCCAAGGAAGGAGACCAATTGAGGACTATACGGTGGAATTCCGTAAATGGGCGGCCGATACAAATTGGAACGAGCCTGCCCTGAGATACCAGTACCGTCAAGGCCTGTCCGAACTTCTTAAGGATGAATTGGCCAGGATGGAAACTCCAGCTTCCTTGGAAGAATGAATCCAAGCAGCCACGAAGCTAGACAGGCGCTTACGTGAGCGACGCTCAGAGCGTTTTCAGGGTCCACGCCCAGCCTGGACGTCGTCCAGACCCCTTCCAACTCAGGTGCCATCTCCGACTGCTGCTGCTGCAACACCAGCACCCGAAGTCGAGCCTATGCAGCTCGGCCTGGTCCGTGCTCCGCTGACCTCTGAAGAGAGACAACGCAGACGGCAATCTAGCTTGTGCCTATACTGCGGGGGTGCCGGACACTTCCTGCGCAGCTGCTCAGTAAGACCCAGTAAGTTTTCTCGGCCAAATCTGATGAACTGTCAAGTCAACACTGTTCCTAAAACTTACGTGATGTTATTTGTCTCCTTACAGCTAACGGAAGGGGAAACTCGCTTACCGGCCATCATTGATTCAGGAGCTTGTAGTTGCTTCTTAGACGCTACCTTGGCCCACAGTCTGCATATTCCCCTTCAAACCAAGGCCCAAGGTTTACAAATACACCTAGCAGACGGATCACTTCCCCGCTCAGGTCCTATCACCCAGGAGACCCAACCTATCCTTGTGACCACGGATTCCGGCCATCAAGAATTCCTACGGCTGGACCTCATTCATTCTCCAATCTTCCCCATTATACTCGGCCTGCCCTTGCTACAGGCACATGACCCACGGATTGAGTGGAGTACTAAGTCAGTATCTTTCTCTTCTCAGTATTGTTCTCAACACTGCCTTCCCACTGCTCCGAAAGTTTGTGCAGCCAATTACAATCACACCTGACAACCTCCAACATGTTCCTCCCAAATACCTTGAGTTCCAGGAAGTATTTAACAAACAAATGGCTGACTGTCTACCACCTCATCGGCCTTACGACTGTCCGATCGATCTCTTGCCGGGGTCAGAGGTCCCATTCGGACGTATTTTCCCACTCTCAGAAACTGAGCTAGAAGCTCTTAAACAATATATTGATGAAAACCTCAAGAAGGGTTTCATTCATCCCTCGCCCTCACCTGCCGGAGCTGGCATATTTTTTGTAGGGAAAAAGGATGGATCCCTAAGGCCATGTGTAGACTACCCACAGCTTAATAATATTACCATCAAGAACAGGTACCCGCTGCCGCTCATTCCTGAGTTATTCCAACGGTTCCGATCAGCCAAAATCTTCTCCAAGCTAGACCTCCGAGGTGCCTATAATCTCATCAGGATCAGGGCTGGGGACGAGTGGAAGACGGCTTTCAGGTCCAGATTTGGACATTTCGAATATCTGGTGATGCCGTTTGGGCTCTGCAATGCCCCAGCCACCTTTCAACACCTGGTGAATGATATATTCCGAGAATACCTGGACGACTTCCTTGTTGTCTACCTGGACGATATTCTTATCTTCTCCTCCACTATTGAACTGCACAAAGGGCATGTAAAAAAGGTTCTTACCATACTTAAACAACAAAAGTTGTACCTGAAAGCTGAAAAATGTGAATTTGAAAAGTCAGTTGTACAATTTTTAGGATTCATCATTTCAACCAACTGGGTCGCAATGGACCCACAAAAGATTCAAGCAATTCAAGAATGGCCGGCTCCATCTGATAAAAGAGGGGTGCAGCGTTTTATAGGGTTCACCAACTTCTACAGAAAATTTATTGTCGGATTTTCCACTATTGTGGCACCTATTATCCAGTTGACGCGTCAGCACAGTTCCTTTCAGCGGTCTCAAGCGGCACAAGAAGCCTTTATCAAATTGAAGACCTTGTTCAGTTCTGCCCCGATTCTCCGCCATCCTGTCCCAACTCGACCATTTGTACTAGAGGTGGACGCATCGGAAATTGCAACAGGGGCCATCCTCTCCCAAAGACATGTACCTAAAGCCATTCTACATCCTGTAGCCTTTGCATCTCGGAAGCTCAGCCCGCCAGAACTCAACTACGACGTGGGTGACAGGGAGCTGCTGGCCATTAAGTTTGCTCTAGAGGAATGGAGGTATTTACTGGAAGGCGCACTTCACCCAGTTATGATCTTTACAGATCACAAAAATTTGGAATACCTCCGGACAGCGAAACGCCTGAAACCTAGACAAGCATGTTGGGCCCTCTTCTTTTCCCGTTTCAATTTCCACATATCCTATAGACCTGGTTCAAAGAATGGAAAGGCGGATGCACTTTCCCGGATGTTCTCTGCTGACCCTCGAACAACTGAACCCGGCACCATTCTCTCTTCACAAAATTTCCTCGGTCTTACTCAAGCGTACTTAATATCTTCTATCAAGTCTTCATCCAGTCTTTGTTCCGAACCAGAGGTACATTCTTTGGAAAAATGTGATGATCTCTTCTGGGTCCGGGGGAAAATTTTCGTACCACGGGAAATACGGCCTCTAGCCCTTAAGATGTGTCATGACCATAAATTGGCGGGTCACTTTGGGATGAGAAAGATGTCTGAGTTGATCTCCCGTTCCTTCTGGTGGCCTGGGTGGAGACGGGATTGTAAGGAGTATGTTTCCTCCTGTCCTCTGTGCCAGTGTAACAAGGGGCAAAACACCAAGTCCTGGGGATTGCTCAAGCCCTTGCCCATCCCGGAACGACCATGGGCTGATGTGTCCATGAATTTTATTGTAGACTTAACTGCCTCGGAAGGCTTTACTACTATTTTTGTTGTCATTGACCGTCTTTCCAAGATGGCTCATTTTTTACCCATGATGGGTACCCCTTCTGCCGCGGACACAGCCAATATTTTTTTTAAAGAAATAATTAGACTCCATGGTGTGCCTAAAAGTATTGTGTCGGATAGGGGCGTGCAATTTACATCTAAGTTCTGGAGAGAACTCTGCAAAACCCTGGACATCAAAGTCTGCCTCTCTTCAGTGTACCACCCTCAGAGCAACGGCCAGACGGAGAGGACAAACCAAACAGGGGCAGAAAAAAAATTGGGCCTTTGGTGGTGGTGCCACAACACTGTAAGCCCTCACAGTTACTCTTGGTGGGCGCTGGAATGGGCCCTGCTGTGAAATATTATATCAAGAATTGTAATTACATGCCCTTGTTGAACAGGGAAAGAAAAATTGGGCCTTTGGTGGTGGTGGAACCCAACCGTCATTGAGTGGGGCACATAAAAGGGCTAGGAGTGTGGTAGGGAACACCAGGTAAAATGGATGCAGCTCCTCTCAAACTAGGTCTTGAGATCCTAATGCAAATACTGTATAAAAAAACAAACACAATAGGGCGTCTCCATCTAGGTGTAGCGATTTATTAAAAAAGCATAAAAGACAATTAAAATGCACTCACTAGATAAAAGTAGATCAATGCTTGTCATAGACCCATATATACCTCCATAGGATCACTGTGAGGCTGCAGAGCTCAGCAAGCATGTGGCTGGTTGAAGCAGAATTCTTGAAGGAAGTGCAGTTGTCAGACTTCAGGCTGAAACACAAGCATCAGCAGCTTCCAGAAGTGGCAAGATGGCTGCGGGTGTAGACAGGAAGTGGAGGGGATGTGACTACATGTTTCAGGGCAGACAGGAGGGCCCCTTTATCAAACCACAGGAACAAATTTCTAACAGCGTATGTGGTTTTTGATAAAGTCCATTCATTCCAAAATCAAATGTTAAAAGCAAACAAAATCTTTCAAATGACTTTAAATGTTTTAAGAATTCTTGTGCAAATTTTCCTAGGACTCTTCCTACGAATTTAATTTAAAAATATATCCATCTATGACCAGATTTAGCTTGGAAAGGGGGGGGGGGGGGCAGGAAGGAGCAGGGAGTGCCTTGGCATCCTATGCTACAACGCTGTGTGTTTCCATTGATGTATGCAGTGTAGGGCGAAAGAACTTCAATCCTTATTTGGACAAACCATCCTGAAACTGTCAGTGCTGGGCTCACCCCTTCCTTCTCTGAGCTGGCCGCTCAGCTGTTGGCTAATTGCCAGCTCCTATCTCTCCACAGTTACTCAGCTGTTAATGATGTCCTGCTCGTCAGTCCTGCCTACTTAAGCCATCCACTCCAGAGGAGCTCTGCCTTCGCCTTAGTCAAACAACACAGAAAATCTCCTGCGATCTTTGCTGACATCCCTTCTGGCTCCAGATCCTGCAAGCTGTTCCACTACATTGATCCCTGACTTCTGGCTTGGCTGACTAACCTTTCCGGTTACTAAACTTTGGCTATGTTTTGACTACGTTTGTTCTTTTTACTTTTATTATTAAACAAGTGTGATTTAACTGTACTTCTGTCTCCGCCTGATTTCATGGTTTCTGACAGAAATAGGAGACCTGGGGCAGTGGTCATGGCACCAGCTTAAACTGGAGCACAGGCAAGAACTAAAAGACAAACAATCTGCATACTCTGTAAATGATTAAATTATCTGCTGAAAGTGCTTCAAAGATTAAGGTTTTATTATCACTTTAAGTAATGAAGCCAGGATCAGACTGACATCCCCAGAACCTGCACCTGTAACAACAGCTGTGCAATGGCAGTTCCTATATTTTCTGTCCTCACTGGTTCCCTTAATTACTAGGGAACAAGTGATACACTGCTAACTCATTTTTCTTAGTACTATGGCATACCATAGCAAGAGAAAGAAGACAAAGAATATATCAGTAGGTCACATGAGAGCTGTCTTCCCCATGCAGCAATGGATCTTGAGGGCAACTTTGTGACAACCTATTACTGAAATAGAAAGAAGGAATTTGCTTTAGAGGTTTTTTTTTTTATCCAAAGTATACCAAGGTATGGAAGTCTTCTGTTAGATTTGTAAGTTCAATTTTACTTTCATAAAAGTTCAAGCACAGTGTTTCAATATGTGGTTACAGGTCATTGAGAAAGAATTCCAGAGAGATCATGAAATTCAGTACTGTGTGCTAAAATGTTACATTATTAGAACATTTCAGTCTCAAAGAGATTGCTATTGTTCCAGGTCTTGGACAGTGGATCGTGCAGCTGTTTGCACTCTTCTTTCTATTACAGCCTGCTGTAAAATGTTTGATTTTACAGAGCCAAAATATCACGCTATTTAATTAATTACTATGACCTCATTTAAACATGTTTTTGTCAAGGTAGAAAAAAAATGTAAGTGGTTGGTTTCATTTTATGCACCTATTGCCAAACTCAAAAAAAAAAATCCTAAGCTTCTTGTTTCTTCTAAAATAGTAGATATATCAACAAAAGCAGCCATGCTGACAATTTAATCATTCCACCATATTGAAAAGAGATTATGGATGGTCATATAAATAATATGTACATAGCTTTAGTACTGTCTTGTACACATTTAAGTACTGCCTGTGTAAAGATAGAAGTAAGATTTTCATATACTGGTGCTAGCGGTAAGTAATAATAATGATATTATACATAGGTATACCTATAATCAAATATTTTGTGTTTAGTTTTCAAGATAGGAAAGATTAGAACGCCTGTCAGGTTTTACTGCTGTTTGGGGCTTATATAGAGAATGCTAGAAACCTTGTCAGCTTTTTATTATTGTCTGTTGCAGACTTACTTTCCCTTTCTGTCTGGTGAGGAAAAATCTTGCGAATGGAGCCCCAGATAGCAGTTAAGCCTAATAGAAATTCTAATTTGAATCTTTCCTTAAAACAGAAATCCATTAAAAAAAAAAAAAAATGTGTTCTCTCATGCAGTGGGGCTCTGCCAGCACTGCATGGGTTAATTGCTCTTTTAGTCTAGGGGCGCAAAGGAAAGCTGTACTTACCCGATCCTTCAATCCTCCAGAAAACCACGCTCCCCACGTCCAGCGATGGACTGTTCCTGCCATCCTCACATCCAGAGCCAGTCTATGGGCGTGATGATGTCAGGAACAGTCCATTCACAAGACTGCTAGGGTGGTTGGCGGATCTGCGAATTAGGTGAGTATATCTCCGCTCTGCAATCCCCTAGATGAAAACGAGCAGTTAACCCATGCAGTCTGGGCACAGCCCCACTGCATAGGAAAATAAAAATGTTTCTTCTTTAAGCCTAGTACAGAAAATCGGGCAAAAAATACCGCTTTCAAAGCAATTGTTTGATAATCTGATCGTTTGTACGCAGCTTTCCAGAGCAGATCACGACAGTTCATTCCAAATTACCCGATGGGACAAACATGAACATTTTTTGTAAGCTGCCAGAATTCAGGATTTTCGTTTACTTAGCACAGTATTCATCCCCAAAAAGTTGCAAGACCAAGACGCATACTCAAAAATGAAAGAATACATTACAACACAACACATTACATCACTTCCGAAGTTGTATTCGGTTGTACGAGAATTTTCATAACTTTAGTAATCTCTTCATTTTCGATCTGAGATTAGCATGCAAAAATCATCTTCCAATATTTTCATCGTGTGTACGAGCCATTACTCTGTCCAAAACTAAAAAAATGAAGCTCCAGCCACATCTCAAAATTGACTGGTTAAAGCCACCACTGTTTTTTTTTTTTTTTTTTTTTTAAAACCACCCTTGTCTTCCAAGGTACATTGATAATTGTCCTGGTAGGCAAAGGGAAGGGAGTTTTAAAGCAATCTCACAGCTGCTGCTGCGGCCATAAGGTTGGAATTGCATTTTTTAGCCAGTCAGCTCATCCCTACCTGTCATGTAACAGTTAGGGATGAGCCCGATGTTCGAGTCAAACGTAAGTTCGACTCGAACATCGGAGGTTCGCCTGTTCGCCGAACAGCAAACATTGTGAGGTATTCGCGGCAAATTCAAAAGCCGTGGAACACCATTAAAGTCTAGGGGACACTAATATGAAAAATAAAAAGTGGTAATTTTAAAGGCTTATATGCAAGTTATTGTCATAAAAAGTGTTTTGGGGACCTGGGTCCTGCCCCAGGAAACATTTATCAATGCAAAAAAAGTTTTAAAAACGTCAGTTTTTCGGGAGCAGTGATTTTAATAATGCTTAAGGTAAAACAATAAAAATGAAATATTCCTTTAATTATAGTGCCTGTCGGGTGTCTATAGTATGCCTGTAAAGTGGCACAGTTTTTCTGTGTTTAGAACAATACCACAGCAAAATGAAATTTCTAAGGGACAAAAAGTCATTAAAAACTGATCGTGGCTGTAATGAATTGTCGGGTCTCAGCAATATAGATAAAACTCACTGAAAAAAACAGCATGGGTCCCCCCCCCACAGTCCATTACCAGGCCCTTTGGGTCTGGTATGAATATAAAGGGGAACCCCAAACCAAAATTGAAAAAAAAATTGCATGCGGCTTCCCCCAAAATCCATATCAGGCCCTTCAGGTTCAGGGAACCCTGCACCAAATTAAAAAAATGGTGTAGGGGTCCCCCAAAATCTATACCAGACCTAAGTCTGGTATGGATTTTAAGGGGAACTCTGTGCCAAAATTTTTTTAAAAATGGTGTAATGGTGATGTAAACGGGTGACCCCGCCTTCCTCTGACGTCATGATGCATCAAAGGGGGGGTGTGCTCACCTGTTTACGTCACCGGGTGGCCCCGCTCTCAGCTATATAACAGCTGTCACCGAGAAGAAGCATCACTCGGCGGGAGCCTCCAATGGAGGCGGAGCTGTTGCGTTTTTTTCTTTTTTCGGTTCGTCGGGCAGCGTGATAGAAAATAAATGGACTTTCAGGAAAGGTCTCCTCCGCTGGTAATATCGATCATTTGGCGTGCAGTACTGAGGTCCACCAGCAGGTGTCTTCTGGCAGTTTGGAGCTGTCAGAAGAGATTTTTCCTGCTGGTATTCTGTCACCTTTGGGCCGCATCCACCAGCGGAGGAATCCTGGCAGTATTGAGCAGGTATTCCCCTCTGCAGACAGGTGTCACCTGACCTTAATTAGCAGCTGCAGTATAAATACCCGGCAAGTGCACACTCATCTTGCCCTGGTATTTTCCTTGAGCCCTGACCTGCAGCCTGCATCCTGATTACCTGATTCCTGAAACCTGATTCCTAGAACCTGTGGATCCTGTTCCCTGTCTGTTACCTGAACCCTGGACCCTGAGCCTTGTATCTTACCCGTCCCTCCTGTGATCCATCCATCCTCTCTTTGTCCTGTTTGTTTCCCTTCCCCAGCTGCTGACCTCCTGTTGACGACCCTGGCCTGGCTCTGTTTACGATCTCAGTATTTCCCTTACTTGTATATACTTGTTCTGTCATTATTATTTGTGGGATTCTGTTTTGTTTTGTTTGTGGTGCACTGAGTGATATTGGAGGTGGTTGTGTTATATTTATTCATTTATCTTTAATAAATCATTTATATTTTCACTTATACACGTCTGGGTTTCCTCTCTTGCAGTCCACACAGTTCTGGTCTTATCTGGTACATGATATGGACATCGTGGGACATTTTTATTTTTTAATAAGGGACGTGACCCAAAGTGTCTCCTGTCTTTTTTATTATTTTGGACACTTTTTTTGTGAATTGGTGAGGGTACAATGTACCCCTTACCAATTCATATGGAGGGGCCAGGATCTGGGGGTCCCCTTGTTAAAGGGGGCTTCCAGACTCCGATAAAACCCCGCCCACAGACCCCCACAACCACTGGGCAAGGGTTGTGGGGATGAGGCCCTTGTCCCCATCAACATGGGGACAAGGTGCTTTGGGGGGCAACTCCAAAAGCACCCTACCCATGTTGAGGGCATGTGGCCTGGTACAGTTCAGGAGGGGGGGGCGCTCTCTCGTCCCCCCCTCTTTTCCTGCGGCCTGCCAGGTTGTGTGTTCGGATAAGGGTCTTGTATGGATTTTTGGGGGACCCCTAAGCCATTTTTTTGCAGGGGCCAGAATCTGGGGGTCTCCTTGTTAAAGCGGGCTTCCAGATTCTGATAAGCCCCCACCCACAGACCCCCACAACCACTGGGCAATGTCCCACGATGTCCATGTCATGTACCAGATAAGACCAGAACTGTGTGGACTGCAACAGAGGAAACCCAGACGTGTATAAGTGAAAATATAAATAATTTATTAAAGATAAATGAATAAATATAACACAACCACCTCCAATATCAATATTTTCACTTATACACGTCTGGGTTTCCTCTGTCCATACCAGACCTGAAGGGCCTGTGTCATGGTTATGCAGTAGTGTTTGTCTGTCAGCTTACCTCTCAATGTGTTCAGATTAAGAGGCCAGCCACTCTCACCTGGCTGCTTAAATAATCTCTCCTCAAAGCATGGATCCACCCCAGCCCCTATCAGGGAACTCTATTTTAGCTTGTGCACTGCAAGCCAGCCCTGCTGATCAACCATTGTGTGTTTAGCTTTTGTGTGCGACTTGCTGTGTCTTCTACGTCTGATTCCAGTTACCGATCTTGGCTTGTTCTTGACTATCCCTGCTTGCTTGTGACCCTGACCTTTAGGTGTTTTCCCTGTCTATCCTTGTCTGCTAGTCGCCCTGACCTTTTGCTTCTCCTTACTATCCCTTGTTGTCCTGGGCTGCTGCTTCCTCTCTGTCCTCCTGTAGCCTACCGTGAGCATGAGCTGGGAGACCCTGGGGCCACGACCTGGAGTCAGTTGCAGCGCAGTCCATCCTCACCACTAGAGGCTCTAGTGAACTGCTGGCTCTTAGACTCCGCGCCTGGGGAATCTTATACTCTAGCTCCCAGTGGGATCCGTGTTGGTCTGCAGTGGACCTGCCTTCCTGAACCACCCAGAGTTCCATCCGCAGCAGTCAGCCGTAGGGTCCACTATCTTAGCGGTGCACTCCTGACTCCAGCGGTGTGCATCTGTCACCTGGACTCAGGTAACCTGACAGTTTGATCAGCCATGGACCCAGCTGATGTGCCGTTTCCCACAGATGCTCCATTGCAGGGCATAGTCCGCAGACTTGAGACCCAGGTATCAAATTAGACTCAAGTGATGCGATTCCTCCAGGATCTGGCTTCCCGCTTTGAGCAGCTTCAGGCCTCCTTGGGAACTCTGAGTCAGCAACCTCAAGTACAACCAGCGGCTGCACCTATTCCGGTCGCAGCCACACATTCAATACAACTGCCAGCTCTGTCTCGTTACTCCAGGGACCCCAAGGCCTGTAGGGGGTTCCTTAGTCAGTGCACAATTCATTTTGAACTCCAGCCCCAAAACTTCCTGTCCGATCAGGCAAAGGTAGCCTATATTATATCCCTCCTGTCCGGTGAGGTGCTAGCCTGGGCTGCCCCTCTGTGGGAACTGAATGATCCAGTGGTGTCTAGCCTGTCTGACTTCTTGAAACTTTTTCGGAATATCTTCAAAGAACCGGGTCGTGTCTCTGGGCGGCCAGCGCCCTTTTACGTCTCCGTCAAGAGTCCGCTTCTGTGGGACAGTACGCTCCTCATTTTCATACTTTGACTGCTGAGCTGAGCTGGAATAATGAGGCCTTAGTTACAAACTTTTTACATGGCCTCTCTGATAGAGTGAAGGATGAATTAGTGGGAAGAGCTAGCCCTGCTGATCTGGATGGTGTCATCACCTTGTGTAACCAGATCAATATTTGCTTTCAGGAGAGGACCCTGGAAAAAAGACGCCAGAACTCCCCGTTCTTTAGGCAGCCTGAGCTCCCTGTCCCCTCTCTTCGACCCCAGGAGCCCCTCCTGCCAACTGAGGAACCTATGCAGCTGGGCCGGACCAAGCTATCTCCCGAAGAATGTGCTAAGCACAGAACTCTGGGCCTGTGCCTCTATTGTGGGGCCAAAGGTAATTTTCGTGACACTTGCTCTCTTCGTCCGGAAAAACGCTCGGGGCTAATACATCTGGAAGGCGGCGTATTGGATCCTGAAATATCACCTTCACCTTCTCGTCTTCTTTTTTCTGTGTTCCTTCATGTCTGCGCTTCCTCTCATTCGGTCTCGACATATCTGGATTCCAGAGCTGCTGCCAATTTCATGGACTTGGAAACTGCATCTTACATGAGACTTACCCTTTTGCCCCTCACAACGTCATTGGTGGTCTTGGCGATTGATGGCACTGTTCTCCCAGGGGGTCCTATCCGCTTCCGGAACCTTCCTGTTAAGATGTCGGTAGGGACACTCCACCAGGAGTGGATATCCTTCCTTATCTTACCTAAGGTTTCATCTCCTATCATTTTAGGTCTTCCTTGGTTACGGTTCCATTCTCTACATGTTGACTGGACTATGGGGATAGGTTTGCTCAGGCCTGCAGCACACCACTCAGCGCCAAATGGATAAGCTAATGTTTTAACAGAGATAGAACTACAGACTGGGATATATAAAGGATAAAAAGACTTACAGTATCTAAACTGAATACTTAAAAGGCAGCAGCCGTTTTAAAAATATAACATGAGAATGTCCATAATAGCATACATAAACTATAGGAGTAAACATACACTATAAAACAGCGCTAATGTTGAGCAAAACTATATAAGAAATCATGCGGCCAACTACGCATAAAAAAAATCAGACAGAGAAGTAGAGAGTCCGTGAAGTGGTCAGAGGAATGTCCATAAGTGACAATACAGCCGTATCCCAGTGTGCGCCTTCCACCGGTCAATGAAATTTCACCCTGTGTTGACACTCTCCCCCTAGGGGGTCAGACTCACCAGATCTGCAAATCATAAAAGCCTCCAAGAGCAAAAAGATCTCCTCAACATCTCTCTCTCAATACCACTCCGGGGGGTTTTCAGGGGGGGTCACAAAGGTGAGAAGACTCCATGTGTTCCTCAATGAACACATGGAGTCTTCTCACCTTTGTGACCCCCCCCTGAAAACCCCCCGGAGTGGTATTGAGAGAGAGATGTTGAGGAGATCTTTTTGCTCTTGGAGGCTTTTATGATTTGCAGATCTGGTGAGTCTGACCCCCTAGGGGGAGAGTGTCAACACAGGGTGAAATTTCATTGACCGGTGGAAGGCGCACACTGGGATATGGCTGTATTGTCACTTATGGACATTCCTCTGACCACTTCACGGACTCTCTACTTCTCTGTCTGATTTTTTTTATGCGTAGTTGGCCGCATGATTTCTTATATAGTTTTGCTCAACATTAGCACTGTTTTATAGTGTATGTTTACTCCTATAGTTTATGTATGCTATTATGTTGACTGGACTGCTGGACAGATCTCGGCTTGGGGTTTCTCCTGTTCATCATCCTGGGATAGAGGGATCCTTACCTGGCTTTGGAATGACAGAGATAAATGAATGAGAGAATTGTGAGATAGGGGATATACCTTTGAGCAGGGATTCATAGAGGATTAGCATATGTGGAGATAGAATATCAAAAAAAGATTTATAATAAAAGTAGGGTAAACCATCGGGGCCGGGCGATTTATGTAGTGGGAGTTTCTTAACTATGGACAAAAGTTCTTCAGTCGTTATATCTATATTCAAACTGTCTAAGTCTGCAGAAGTCAGCTTTGGGAGTTTTATATTAGAAAAAAAAATTTTTAATTTTTCTTGAGTAAAGTTAAAACCATGCTCAGGAGTGAGGCAGTTGTATAATTTATGGTAGAATTTGCCGAAGGGGGCACGTAAACGGGGGCAGTAAACTCTAGATCCATCTGTCTGCTGAAGGAAATCAGGGAATGAGTTGAAAGGGCGTGGACGGAGTTTATTTACTAGCATTCTATGCGGTTTGTTTGAGTACTCGTAAAACTTCTGTTTTGTCCATAGCAAAGATCTGACTGCCCTACCCAGATGAAGTGATTTGATTTGCTCCCTAAGAGAGGTTACCCTTCGTAATTTTGATACTGTAGGGTCTCTCAACAATCTCCGCTCTGCAGCAACCAAAGCAGAGGTAAGAGATTGTAAAAGACTATTTCTATCTTTCTTTATCCTGGAGCTTTCGGATATGCAGGCACCGCGAAAAACTGTTTTATGTGCTTCCCAAAGTGTGGAGAAGTCTGAAACTGATCCTATGTTGTGTTGAAAAAATTCTTCTAAATTTTTTGCCAGTATATTACGTGAAACCTCAGATTGTAGTAGATGGTCATTTAGACGCCAATGACATGACTTAGGGTGGGCCTGGAAAAGCACAAGATGTAACATGATAGGAGCATGGTCTGACCATGTAATAGGTGATATATCAACCTCAGTCACATAAGATATGAGTGGGGCCGATATAAAAAAATGGTCAAGGCGTGAGTACATTTTGTGGGCCGAGGAATAGAAGGTGAACTGTTTAGAGGAGGGATGTCTGATCCTCCATGAGTCGAATAACCTATGAGATCTAATGCATTTGCGAAAAGAGTTAGCTTGGGATGAAATCTTTTTAGAAGGCACAGTATTAAAAAGGGTTTGTCTGTCTCTATTGGGGGACATAACCAGATTGAAATCCCCTCCTATAATCATGAAAGGTTGCGATGGGTAGTGAGGAGAATCAAATAATGTGTTAAGGAATTCAATCTGGCCAGTATTAGGAGCGTATACATTAATGAGAGAAAACGATGTAGTCGCATAATCACAATCCAGAATGAGATATCTACCGAGAGGGTCAGCATAAGATCTCCTGTTCATCATCCTGCCTACTCAAGGTTGTCCCAAAAGAGAAACTTCCTGTTGCCACCATCCCAGTATCTTCTGCTCTTCCTGCTGCATATAGCGATTTCTGGGATGTGTCCTGCAATAGTCGGGCTGATGCACTCTCTAGGTCATGTGGCACTCTGGATGAGGAGCCCACCTGTGAACCTGAGCCAATCATTCACTCCAGTTTGCATAGCCATTTACCTTTGCCTGTCCCTGAACTCCCTTGGACGCACAGCCAGGCTAACTTGTCCACCAGTTCCACAGTTGCTACGCCCTGCGATGTGATTGGGGTAGTCGCTATACCTGGCGATGCTATTCAGTCAGCCTTTGCACCAGTTATGCTAGTCCTGCCTACGCCCAATGAGCTTCCTGCTTTTTCTTATTCAGGACCTTCTGTAATCTGGCCTCACCCTACTACTATGTCCATTCAAACCTGTCTAAGAGGCTCAATCCAACCTTTGGATAGACTGTCCCATTCGGCCAGGTGGGGTTTTCAACCTTTTATTCAGGACTCTCTGCATTCTGCTTGTGTTTCAGCTATTCAGCTTGACTCCTGTGACACATCACCTTCTAACCAACCTGGCCTCAAGTATCCAGTGACCTCTGCCCAGGCTGATGGTCCTGTGCTGGATGTCCAGCTCATCTTTAAGGGTCTGGGGGACCCTGCTCAGACTCCTGATGGTCTTCTCATGCTCTTACCCATTCCTAAAATGCCTTTAGTCGTCAATAAGTCCTCTTGTCCTTTCCCTACCTCGGTTCCGGTCTCTGAGCATAATCTAAAGTATGAGGCTAGTCAAGTTCTGAATTCCCGGCTCCGTAAAGGCATTCTTCAGTGCTTCGTACATTGGAAAGGGGTTGGTCCTGAGGCGAGGTCTTGGATCACTGCATCTGAGGTCTTTGCGCCTCGTCTGTTGAGGTTTCATCTGAAGTTTCCCTCTAAGCCTGGGCCCAGGCGGGGGAGGGGGAGGCCTTGTAAGAAGGGGGGTGCTTTCATGGTTATGCAGTAGTGTTTTTCTGTCAGCTTACCTCTCCATGTGTTCAGATTAAGAGACCAGCCACTCTCACCTGGCTGCTTAAATAATCTCTCCTCAAAGCATACCTCCACCCCAGCCCCTATCAGGGAACTCTATATTAACCTGTGCACTGCAAGCCAGCCCTGCTGATCAACCATTGTGTGTTTAGATTTTGTGTGCGACTTGCTGTGTCTTCTACGTCTGATTCCAGTTACCGATCTTGGCTTGTTCTTGACTATCCCTGCTTGCTTGTGACCCTGATCTTTTGGCGTGTTCTCTGTCTATCCTTGTCTGCTAGTCTCCCTGACCTTTGGTTTATCTCCTTACTATCCCTTGCTGTCCTGGGCTGCTGCTTCCCCTCTGTCCTCCTGTAGCCTACCATGAGCTGGGAGACCCTGGGGGCCACGACCTGGAGTCAGTTGCAGTGCAGTCCATCCTCACCACTAGAGGCTCTAGTAAACAACTGCTGGCTCTTAGACTCCGCGCCCTGGGGGATCTTATTCTCTAGATCCCAGTGGGATCCGTGTTGGTCTGCAGTGGACCCGCCCTCCTGAACCACCCAGAGTTCCAGCCGCAGAAGTTAGCCGTAGGGTCCACTACCTTAGTGGTGCACTTCTGACTCCAGCGGTGTGCATCTGTCACCTGGACTCAGGTGACCAGACAGCCTGGTATGGATTTTGGGGGGACCCCCACACATTTTTTTTTTTTAATTTTGGTTCGGGGTACCAGCCCCAAAGGACCTGGTAATGGACTGGGGGGGGACCCATGCCATTTTTTTCAATGAATTTTATCTATATTGCCGGGACCCGACAATACATTACAGCTGCAATCAGTTTTAAATGACTTTTATCCTTTAGAAATTTTGCTGCCGTATTGTTCTAAACACAGGAAAAGTGTGCCACTTTACAGGCACACTATAGACACCCCCCAGGCATGATATTTAAAGGAATATTTATTTTTTATTGTTTCACTTTAAGCATTATTAAAATCACTGCTCCCAAAAAAACATCAGTTTTTAAAACTTTTTTTTGCATTGATACATGTCCCCTGGGGCAGGACCAAGGTCCCCAAACTCTTTTTATGGCAATAAAACTTGCATATAAGCCTTTAAAATTAGCACTTTTGATTTCTCATGTTCATGTCCCATAGACTTTAACGGTGTTTCTGTGTTTTTCCAAACTTTTTGCCTGTTTGCAAGTTCTGGTGTGAACCGAACCGGGGGGTGTTCGGCTCATCCTTAGTAAAAGTGATCCAGGCAGCTGTAGAGCTGCCCAATCACTTTCACAGTACACTGAAGTGCCACCTATCCCTCCCCAGTTTGTTGTTTTCTTGGTTCTCCTGTTGAACATAAAAAACAATATAGACGGAAAGCTAACACTTTGCTAACCCTAACTTGAACAATAGTTACACATTATACAACAAGCAACTGTTAAGAAAATAAACACTTTAGCCAGAACTATCTAACACACAACATAGCATATAGAAGACAATGTCCTAAACATCACATATATCATATACAGAGCACAGTAGTCAGGACTATACATTGAACATCATAATGCACAGAATGCAGTGGGCAGGGAATGTCCTTACATTTCTGGTAAGTGAAAGAAAAAATGCCTTGGCATCAGTGAAAGAAAGAAATCATGAGCAGTAGGAGTTAAAAATGGCATCACTGGGGTAAAAAATGCTCTGGCATCAGTGGCACCCGGGAGGAAAAAGTTGCCCCATGTCAGTGGGCAGTGAGGGAAAAAATGCCCTAATTTCAGTAGTCAGAAAAAAAACTAAGATTGGTGGTTAGCTGGAGAATAAATGACTGGCATCAGTGGTGGAAGAAGAATGCCCTGACAATGGTGGTAATTAAGAAGAAAATTGCCCTAATACTAATCACCAGTGTAATTTGGGATTTATGCTTACCACCAATGTAATGACCAAAAAACCCTCCTCACCCTGGCCTTACTCTTCTATATTACTGGACGTTGGTCTCTATTTTAGCTCCACATATGGTAGATTTGTTTAATGGCCTCGGTAATGATGTAAATCTACCTAGAGATACTTTGAAGACGCATGTCTCTGTTATCCCGAAAGAAGGCAAAGACCTGACCTAGTGCAGCAGCTATAGGCCAATTTCACTCTTAAATGTAGATATTAAACTATTCACAAAGATCCTTGCGACCCGCATAGCCGAACACCTGCCAGACCTGGTGACCTTGTACCAGGTGGGCTTTATTCCCACTAGAGAAGCTAAGGATAACACAACAAAAGTCCTTAACCTACTCCATGTAGCCAGTTCCACCAACACACCCTGCATTTTTCTTAACACAGATGCTGAAAAAGCATTTGATCGTGTGAACTGGCAATATATGTTCACGGTCATTCGACATCTAGGCCTTGGGGAAATCATTATTAATTGGATCACTAAAGTATATTCTCAACCTACAGCCCAGGTTAAAGTCAATGGAGTTCTGTCTGATCTTTTTCCTATAGCAAATGGAACAAGACAGGGTAGTCCGCTTTCTCCTTTGTTATTCACTCGGTCATTAGAACCATTTCTTAACAGAATTCATTTGAACCCAGATATACAGGGCCTGATTGTTGGAGGCAATCAGTACAAAACCTCGGCCTATGCAGACGACTTATTCTTTTCTTTGATAAACCCTGCCATTTCCCTCCCTAATCTCCTACGAGAGTTTGAAACCTACGGGTCTTTTTCCAATTTGAAGATAAATGGGGATAAATCAGAGGCAATGGGAATCGGGATACCCTCTACCCTCCTATTTACATTTAGATCTAGTTTTAACTTCAAATGGACAGTGACGGCCCTAAAGTACCTGGACACCTATATCCCCAGAAATTTATCACGTGTATTCAAACTTAACTTCCCGCCACTGTTATCTAGGACCCGTGTGCTCCTAGATTCATGGAATAAAGGTTTACATTCATGGTTTGGCAGAATTAATCTATTGAAAATGTCTATATTACCGAAGTTCCTCTATTTATTCCAAGCCTTACCAATTAAGATCCCTCTGGCTTACTTCAAACAGGTTAATTCGCTCCTTGTTAAGTTTGTCTGGGCACATAAGAGATCATGTCTTTCTTTCCATTTATTGTCACTACCTAAACTATATGGCGGTTTAGCCCTTCCAGACGCCAGGAAATACTACCAAAAGACTCATTTGAGTAGGATTATAGACTCGTGCCGTCAAAGTCAATTTAAACTGTGGGCTTAGATAGAACAAGCTCAGACACATATTCTGCTATCAGGGACCCTGTGGTGTTATGATCATCTTCAGATGCCACTGAAAAATCACCCTATAATTGGTGCAACGTTTCATATAGGATCCCAGGTTAGCAAACAATTCTCCCTTTTTTCTTCAGATTCTCCATTATTTGCTATTCTGGGAAACCCAAGCTTTTCTCCAGGTCTTTGTCCTAATACAGTCAGAACCCTACGACAGTTGGGCAAAATTCAGGCGCCCCATTTTCTAATAGATG